>NC_042494.1:119613584-119729042 GCF_005508785.2 Acyrthosiphon pisum
TGAAAATTTAATACAAGGCTCCTAATATATTATTAAAATGACATTTGAAAAATATTAAAATCCATATTCACAGTTTTTTTTTATAAGCATTTAAAGTTCAAAAATTTACAAAATATGGAAATATCACGTAAATTAGCAAATTATTTTGAGTTAAGAATTCGTAAAAATTTTTTTTTTAAATCTAAGATTTTAAAATGTAATATAAGATTCCTTATAAGATTATCTACTTTTATCAAAAAAAAAAAAACGTCTATAAGAAAGTCAAATTAAATTTTATGAGCGTTTGCAGAAATTTAAATTTTTATAACATTGGATATTCACTTGATTTCTTATCTTGTTGTAATTCTAAAACGAATGACTGTAGATACATGAAAATTTCACTGAATGTTTATTTTATCAATTCTTATACTTGATAACATTTTCACAATATTTTGACTTGTTTTGAGCTGTTTACGGACAATTTCATATTTCATTTTTTTTTTTTTTTTTTCTATGAATATCAATAAAGTTTTATCTGTTGGGCCAAAAAGTGTAAAAATTGAATACAAGGCTCCTGATATATTGTTACAATAGCAGTTGAAAAATATTAAAAATACATAGGCACAATTTTTTTATATAAGCATTTAAAGATTGAATTTTGACAAAATTAATCAAATTTAAAATTATTAAACTATTTTAGTTATTTTGTTGTGATTGTATAATATTACTTGTGGGTACTTGAAACTTCTAAAGTATACTATTATATATCTATGATAGTACCACGGTATGTTTTTGATGTATAACGCGTTACCTAATGGATATTGTGATATGATTAATTTGGAATTTATTATTGATACCTATTATAGGTCAATTTTTTTTTAATACTATAGATAAGTATACTTAATATAGGTATGTCTAATACCTAGACTGACAAACCGTCTCTACTCAGAATCGTTTTTCTTATCCAGTGATATTATATCATTGAATTCAAATTTAATACTATCCATTATACAGTGACCCACTTGTAACCTACTGTACAGCAGAGCGACATACAATTACCCACCTTTTTAAATTTTAATTATATTTCTGAAGTTCTGTTACTAAATGGTCTCCTCTTCATATGTTTCATGTTATGAACTCTTTCTCTCTGTCATCATTGTTACTTATTATTTTCATTCATGATAACAGATTGTAACATATTTTATTTAAAAATAATAATTTTATTATTTATATATTTTTATTTTCTTATTATTACGCATGTTTATAAAATAAAACAAAAACCATGAACTTTTTAGCTTAGTGGGATTTTATGATTCATCAACAAATCATTTGTATTTTATCTATATTAACTAATTTTTTGTTTCTTTTTTATTTAATTAATTTAATTGATACTAATAATTTTAAATAAATAATGTATAGGTATCCACAAAGGTAACATAAAGATAACACCATGTTTTTTCCATAAGTATTTACATTATTAAATGTATTATGCGTAAAACATTTAAGAATAAGCATCGAATAATAAAAAAAGATATTGTCTAGTAAGTTTGTATTGTACGTTCAATAATTTACTCTATAATATTTAGTTAGCTACCAAATAAGTCATAATTATTTTAAATAAACATTTATTTATCTATTTTTTATTTTTAAATATAATAAAATAGGAACATGATTTTATTTTTAAAATAATATTTATTTTTTAGGAAATTATAATAAGCATAAGCTCAAAAACCGAGTAAAAATTAGATGTTTACTATCCAATAAGCCCAAATCGTGAAAATTTGCTATTTTACTTTTTATTCATTTATAGATTTATAAATTCAGTAGTAGGTTTAACTATACTATTCATTAAGCATTATTATATTATGATGTAAATATAGTTAGAAAGAAAAAAGTCGTCGTGGGAGGTTAGAAAAGTATACGCCTACTTTTACTGAGCTAAAATAATATTGTTCATTAAAAAGAATATTAATCACGCGCAGTTGTACAGTAACTGTACCAAAATTAAAGATATTTTAGAAATTTTTATTCATGTGTGATGAATATGTAGGAAACTATTTTAATTATGTCCTTTAAAGGTATCTATTTATAATTTGTTAATACGGTCTAGGAATTGTGTCATAAAATTAAACTTGAATAGTTGCATGTCAATGATTAAAGGTATGTGACAGATTAAAAGCCAACAGCTGTGCATAATGTAATGGAAGAAGGGACTATATTATGGTGTATAATTATACATGTTGTAGTACTAGGCGTATGTTGTATTCACAAAATATCCAAAGATTACATAGTATTAAATTAAAAGCTTTGTATATTGTACTCACGGAGCCTAATTCTAGTGTTGCGAGCGATTCAATTAACATCGTCTTTGTATTGAAGTAATATAGAATCACGCTGTCCATTGCCTACTTTTTTTTATATATTATATCTATAATATTGTATAGTAAACTCGACTTTTTTATTTGTTTTTATTTGGAACTTACCTTATATCGTTTCATCCTACTACACTTCAATAATAGTAATTTACGTCAATATTATTACCTGACTATTATAACCTATAAAAGCTGTTTTTAGTTTTAGTAAAAAGTTGTAATGACAAATAGAGGTGATTACGTACGTGTCAGAACTTGATATTTTTAATTCATCCACGCATAACTTTTTTGTGAATAATTTTTAAAACTTTCTCGAGTTTGAACACTTTCTAAATTTGTTACTTTAGTGAATCGATATCGGTTGTACCTCACCCAATACGTGTACTTTGTTCATAATTCATTTTTATTTTGTTAAAACAATCCTTTTTTATTACTGTTGGTGCTTCAAAATGTTATATTATAAATTTTTAATAAAATGTTCAATGTTGATTTGCTCTGTATTTTTCCTGTGCACACACTGATCGGTTTATGTATCTGCAGCAGCCAAAACAAATGCTCTTAGTGTATTAGCTATCAGCTGTCGTCCGAATCATCATGTGATAGACGGCGTTTTTCTTATTTCCTTCATTTGTTAAGGCAATTTTTTTTTCTGTTCTACGGCATTAAAAAAACAATTCAATATAAATGTCCACATTTTCTATTGTAGTCCATTTACTCTTTGAGTGTTTCTTTTGTCTTAGTAAATTGAATCCCGGTTGAATGAAGTTCGGGGAAAATAAGGAGCAATTCACTTTTTATAAACACATTTAAATGTCACGCCATAGATGTGCGTCTGCATTAAAATAAAAACCTTTGTGGTTAGCCATTTTTTTTCGTATTTTTAATTACTCTCGCCTTTTCGCCGACACCACTTCTATATTCCATCCTTCGTAAAGCTTTTGCGTGGAATATTCATCGTCACACGCAAAGAGTTCATTCAACGGCTCGCCGCCGTCGGGACGTGCGATATATTATACTTACTTTGTTGAATGTGTATTACTCAAAATGTATATACTTGCTGGTGTGTTTGTGCAAGGGAAGTTTTAGTTAGCCGTTGTTTCAGTAAATTAATTATATTTCCCGTCACGTGAACGTAACCCAAGCCCAACGGATTGTACTTCACACAGCAAGCGTCTATGTGTTTATGTGTGCACAAGGGATTTATACTAATTTTAGAGCATTTGATTCCACGTAAAAAAACACGTTGATGACAAACGTCCACAGGACGCGTTCGTGCACTATTCGCAGGTTAGGTTAGTAACGAGTATTTGTTTTTGTGCGCTGACTAAATATTATTACAGGAAAAAACCAAGCTGCAGAAATAAAGAAGACGTATTATATTAAACCTGCGCTCGGAATAGGACACATACATTATTAGCACAGACGTTTAATGTCGTTGAAAGAAGAGCGTCTTGGGTCTCCGTAGAGTGAAAATGACCTTAAAACATGATTTGACAGGCTGCAGAGACGGGCGAATGTAAGTTCCCACACAAGATATAGCAGGTAAAAATCACACTCGGGTATGCATAGGTACGTAAGTTCCCACGTGAAAAAAATTACACCCGTACGTAAGTTCTCACACGAAAAAAAATTACCTAGAATGCAAACTTCCTTCCCACTTTATTCAGACTTAGGACTAACAACTTAAATGTAGTTGGTGTGGTTAAAATTTGTTTGTTTTTGTGTTGCATAAAAAAAGTAAAATGCATTTTTTATTTGAATCTATTCCAAATATATGATAAAAATATTAATAATAATGTGTAGATATGGTCCACATATTATTTGTATATAGGTATAAAATAATAAAAGTTATAATAATTATAATAATAGTAATAGAAAAAATTAAATTTTATTCGGCTCATTGCAAAAGCTCAAAATCTTCACATAGTCATACTGTGTAATCATTTTAAAGTTATAATCTGATATTTTGTTATTGATATAGTTCCCCCCTAGTATTTGGGCTATTACTATTTCTAATACACGTCTTACTACAAACGCTTGCGAAAGTACAAATAATATGTGGACCATACCTACACATAATATTATTAATTTTTGTTAAAAATAAATAAATAAATAAATGTTCGTGTGGGAACTTATGTGCGGGTGTATTTTTTTCCGTGAGGGAACTTACATAGTACCCGCTTACCTGCTATGTTTCGTGCGGGAACTTTCTAAACCCCGTAGAGACGGCGGAAAGGCCAATGCAGCAGTAGATTGATCAGAATTTATAGTCAGCACTCATCAATATATACCAGGAAACCTATAGTATACCAATTACGACAGACGAATTAATAAAATGTAAATAGTAATTATTGTGAGCCAGTTGCTTCTATAGTTAGACTCCAAGAATAATATTTTAATAACAATAAAACCTATATACATTATACACATTTCCATAAAAACAATATTTCAGTGAGCATCGAAGACGAGGAAAATAAATGCACCCACGATGATTATAATACGAGTATTGCGTACCTATTGTAATAACTAATAAGTTAATAACCTAAAAATTACTAAACTAAAGACAATACAAGCTTTAAGTTGTCTGGATAAATTCCATACATTAAAAAGTGCCGATGACCTTGTCAGTTATCAGATTAATACCTAACGTAACTTCTTTTTGATTTTCGGAGGGTTATCCGAGAGGTCTTGTATTCGAGAGCTGAGCAAGTACGCTGTAAAATATAATTTAGTATTACTGCACTATGCAAACCACCCATGTCCACTGCATACGGGCTATAGAGGTAACGCGAGTCGAAAGAAGATATAGCACTGACTACCGCTCGTTGAAGATATAAGCCCAGTTGTCATACACATGACTCGGTACTCAGGAACTGGTTATTTTCGGTTGTGAGAGGTAAGCATGTACGATGTACTGGTGATAGGACGGCTCTGAGTTCCAAGGACTATCTTTCTCGTCGACATTAGATTCTTTTTTCGGTCACACGTTTTCTCTAGCGATATATATGCAATCCACGCAATCTATATTAAATTATTATAGGAATGTGAGTTGCCCACCTAAATCAGGTGACCTGATGCGTGATTGCATAACGATAGTGTTGTACATATTTTACATTGAGGGTGGCCGTCTCCTGTACGTGAAAAATACCTAATAAATAATCTGACCGTTTATATTTTTATTATAATATTTAAATTTACATGTTAAAATGAGCATTGAGCACATCATCATAATAGCATATAATAATAAAATATTGCGTCCCCACAGTTAAAAATAACTACCCAATGGCCTAAGTTGCCGCGGGTTAATTAATGAAAAAAAGACCATATTGGTTTTGCTGTTGTAAATCGGGTCAAACGTGTGTCCATGGTCATCGCACCAGTGTCATCGGACTTTGAATTATCTAGTTTCAATAATATACTGTTTTGGGCAGCGTCAATCGACTTAATTGACAGCCCACACAAATATCATAATCCCGCAAACCGTGGCGTTGAATGATATACTTTATAGCTATACAATATATTATATTGATACACGAATGAAGCTCCTAAAATGTGGGTTTGTGTGTATTGCTAATCGAATGTGGAGAGGATTTTCGAAAATCCCAGGTCCGACGAGTATGCGTATAATATAATAATTAATAATATACACTTTCCAGTTTTCGATTATCGGTTATATATAATGTAATACACTATTGTTATTATATTATACATATATATTATATATATACGACACGGATTAATGGAAGAGAATGGAAATGTTGCTGCCTTTACCTGAAACCTACTGAAGTTTTATTTTTCACATAAGTCAATAATATCATAGAACAATGCGATAACAATGAACTAAATAGATTACTTTTGTGCTTGATCTGTAAATGTGCATTAGAAAATGAAATGAAATGATTTTTTTTTAAATATTAGTTCTGATTATAAGGTGCTCGATGGACGAAATTCTTTGATTGTGTCGTATTTGTGTTTTACTCTATTGCGAATGTCCAAAAAATTTAAACAATATGTGTTACATCATTAAATACATTAGCTAACAGTTTGCGACTCAAATATTCATGACTGGTATTTACATTATAATATTATACGTGAACGTTTTATGATGCGTTTTTGTAATCTGTTGTAGACTGCAGTGAATAAAATCTTCGGTATATAAATTCTATAGACAGGAGAAATTTACAGAAAATAAACCTTAAAACGTTCGTATTCCCAAACAATTGTCAATAGAAAAACATTTGGCTAAGTGTTTGGAAACGGAATTGCTCCGAAGACTAATGTTTATCGTGTCTATTGACATTATTCGGTATAGGGTTTTTGTTCGATAAAATGACCGCGTTACATTTTCGATTGGCACACACATTCGGATAATTTTATTGTCACCATAAGATACAATATATTACGTACGGTATAAGTACGGTATACGTACGTATAGTATATTATTAAATATACTATCACGATAGTGCGTACAATAATTAACGTACGGCTTTTTCAAAAGTATTAACCAACGAGACGCAGTTACGAACTAATCAATTTTGAATTATTTTTACCATGGTCCATGACACGCCGGAAATCGGTTTACGAGACGAGTAAAATTCTTGACCCGGAGTGTAGCTGATTGCATTTTTTTTTTTAAATACGAATAATAAATACGATCGGGATATGCCACGAGGGAGTTTATTTTTTTTCCACTCGGCCGTGTGGAAAACGTTGGTTGGCCCCCTTCTCGACGTCCTGCAGCCGCAGTCTGAAGAAAATCCCCAAGAAACGTTCGACACACGCACAGATTATACGCCCGTTGGCTTAACGGGAATTAAACTGCCGCACAGTGCGTATATATGTATATAAGCCTAAATGTAAAAACCTATAGAGAACATAACACATATATTATTATATTGGCCGGCCACACCACTGCAGCGTACATTTATATCCCTTTATTTACGCCGAATTGTCCAGATAATTTTGAAATGGCGTGTAATATTGTGTAGAGAAACCTATGTAATCACTTTAAGGATTTTCTGACCCTCGAATTCAGTAATGAAAAACAACCACGTCGGATTATCGTTCATCCTAAATATTACAATTTTGTAAGCTAAAAGCGATTTGCTCTGTTGGCGTTTTCGTCCGGAACAAATAATGGAATGTGATCAAAAAGTTCAGTAGCTTATTTAATAATATTCATAATATGTATTTATGTATACACATTTTGAGGCCAGCCTGTACTCATACACGTGTGATAAAAGTTTAAATCCGTAAGTGTTACACAAAACTTACCTTAGTGTTAATACTCGCACATTTAAATATGCGCATGGGTATTGTTTTATTTCTTTTGATTTTATATCCACTTAAATACTTTTGTGAATTTAAAGTTGCATAATCGTTTGATAAATTTACTGGGTGGTTGTATATTAATAATTGACCTATCACGGATAGGCACGTATATTTGTTCTCCTTTAAGGGACAAGTAAATATATACGAATAATTTACGTTTGCGTGACCCGGAATAAATACCGTAAAATCAAATAATAATATACACCTTTGATGTTTACATACGCGAGATATATGACATATAAAAATGAATATTCAAATATATTTAAAGCAAAAAATTTGCTACACAAACATATTTCTGATGGGCAATAATATATTATTTGGATAATAAGTAATAATATAACGATCGGTATGGTCCAAAAACTTGCATGTAGGTATGAAAAACCTTTCACAATTTCATAATTTTTATTATATTTAATATAATATTCTTACCTAGGTTTACTTTTAACAAAGGCAAAGGCAGTGAAAAGTTAGTCATTACGTAAAATAAGCCACAAATAGCCCACAATAGATGTTTTTTTTTTTCATACATATTTTTGTAACAAACTGTGTCCGTTTTAAATCGATCGTATCATAATAATTAATACAGTTAAAAATCAACCTTTTTTTTCTTCGGAACTAAAATTATCTCTGCATGACTAGCCGCAAATTACAGGCGGTCGGTTACTACAAACCAATATAAATTTGTAATGTGAAATCCTTTCTGACATTAAATGTTGCTGATTTTAATTGGTTCGATCGAAAATTCGAGAACATTAACTAATATTATAGTGTACAATGAATGATTGATTAATAACAGACTATGGGTTTACTAACGAGCACTGAGTTTAGATTCTAATACTGAAGTGAGAAATGTATTTTTGGTTTGATAATGACGTTTTTCATACTCATAAATAATATCGATCGAAAAAGTGGTCCAAAAATATAAGCCGAAATATTATAATATTACGGAAAATACATAATAGATAAATACATTATAATATGATCGATGAACAATGAATATATTATAAAATTGATGTTTGTTAAGATGTTGTGCTTTAGAAATTTGTTTCTAAAACTATGTTATGAGGGGGAAACATTGTAGGGTGAGGGTTTGCCCAGCGTTGGCGTTACAACTTAATGACACTACGCGGAGTCCAGTAAATTTTCGGTGCAGGTTAAAAACCACTCTCCATTCCATCAACACCTAATAACATGTCAGTGGCCATATCCGATATGATGACAGTCAAGTATTCAGTAGCGTACTTTGGCATCGTCTGCTCAACAATCACATCTCTCTATATATTAATATTATACGTATATTGTAGTGTACCCAACAGGTATACTGCAGCTAAATAGTGATTACGACTGCAGTTCAATATGATATTTTTTACCACGATCAGCATGATGATTGTTTACTTGCAATCTGATGATGATGTAATCACAAATCATGGTTTTTTAAAAACATTTTCATGAATATAATATTTCAAGCCAATCTTTGTATAAATCTTTTTTCCACTGTCCTGCAGATCGTGGTATGATTATTATTTATTTTAATGAACTATCCAACTATAAGTGTCAGTCAGTATGAACACAAAATTGTTCAAAATGTAGGAAAATATTATGTGCACTGCTTCAAATAGATTTGGTTAAATTTTTACAAAGTTATTATTTTTATCATATATTATATTATTTATTTTGTCTTTCGTAGAGTCAATTTATTATGTGTCGCGTCTACTAACAATGGTAGGTATTCCCAGTAGACTTATATTATATCATCCATCTTCATAACATTTGATAACTTAGAGTCGATTGACAACTTACTTTAGTTGAGTTTCCGTTTGAGAAAACGGCTTATATCATACCTTTCATCATAAAAAGATAAATTGAAAAAAAATAAAGTTAAGCATGTTGTCAATTTGTATAATAATATTACACCAACGCATTATAATATACTTTTATCAAGGATTTATTACATACACATTTACATACTTCCCAAATCAGACGAGTTTATAGGGCATGTTATAGGTAACTGATCTGTAAGTCGTATTTTTATTTTTCGTGGAAATAGTCATAATGCCAGTAACGATGTCTATTAGAAATATTTTTCTTATTATTTTAAAATAAATTTTACATAAGGTATATGTACTATAATTTAAAATAAAAATCTAGTTTATGATGTTATTGAAGTATGTAAGAATTTAAATTTTATATTATCATCCCGGAATCAACAAACTGGATGTTATCATAAGCAGGGAATGGATTCACTAGAGTTTACTGAATTTTATACAATTCAAAGAATTTTAGCAAAATAAGCAAAACATTTATTTTCTATGTACAGACTTATCAGACATTTATACGATTATTAGATATTATAAAAACATAAGTTACTCATATATATATACCTAGATATATTATTTTTTTTACTGATATGGGTCTAGTCGTATACATTTATTTACTATTTAAATTATTAAATCTGTTTTTATAAGATATAAAATTAATATATTTTCATATTTATACCTCATTGATCTAGTGACCTAGTAGTATGACCTATAGTAATATGTATAAAATGTCCGCAATTTTTAATTTATTTTGCAATACATGGACCAGTAGATTTCTTATCTAATATTAACTGTCAGTTTTTTTTCGTTTCAAAAAATATTTTATAAGTACTCTTTTAGTTACCAAAATTATATTTTTTTTAGTAACTTTTTATACTCCGAACATTCATTTGTCAGTTTATCGTATTTTATAATTTTTAGTGTATATCGCATAGTCTATATTTTACTATAATATATAGGTAGGTATTTCATTGAAGGTAATAATATTATAACGTATATTTGTATACTTATACATTTTTCAATGTCTATAGTCCGTAACCAAAATAACTCATGATCTGCAAACTTATGAAGTTTACTTCATTTCTTAAAACAAACTCTTACTCTTAGCGTCTTTACCAAATATAATATTATGAATACTGCTGTTGTAATCAGCTTATAATTCTTCTTCTTCTTAGTTATCAGACATTAAGACCATTTTGACAAGTATATTTTCCGCCATTTATCGGTTGTCCCTCTTGCCAAGTTTTGCCATTCAGCATCCGGTTTCAAAATCTTCATGACGTGCACATCTAACACAACTTTGTCTTCCCATCTCAGCCTGAGACGACCTAGTGGTCTTTTTGCCGTTGAGCTATTTTTTTGTACAATGTGTACAAAACAACCGTATTTGGGCCAGGCATGGTCGACCCACTCTAATATTCTTTTATTATTAGGCTCACTTTATGCTAGGGTACCGGTAGTGTTCTTTAATTTCATCGTTGTTTCAGATTATCCACTCTCTGGTTTAGTGTACAAGCAAAGGCCGAATATTTTTCTTGCAATTACAAAATACTATGTGTCCATAACAATAATCTGTAGGTACTCGATGGTGAAATAAATAATTGATGGACGAACATTGTTTAGGACAGGTATTGAGTTTCTATGTGGCTTTGGCACTAAAGCTGAAATTCATCTCGGTCATTAATATGCCATATTAGAAAAAAAATAATAATGTGCGTAAACTGTAAATGTTTTTTTTTCAACATTTTGTACGACTAAATCAAATCATTGAACTATTTGAACTCTTGAATTTAATATCAGTAACACATTTTCGCAAATGAAATGTCAACCGGATTTGCGAGTTGAATTGTTATTCAAGTGTACATAATTTTTAATATTTCCCTCGTATGGTATTGACAGACCATTCGAATTTTATTTGCATTTCAAAGTGCATTACTTTCACGTAAAAAATATATTCACTTTGGATGATTTGAATAGAGATGCTTTAATAATACACGAGGCATGTGACTGGCGGACGTGACCAATTGCGCCACTTTAACGCTTTTACCATGAAATACAATCAAACTGACCATTATAATGTAAACGCTGCCCTCTTAACTCGACACAATAATTATGTCCTAGATTTTCGATTAGCCATTTTATTTTTTAATTTATATTTTTATATTCGTTAGGATTTATATCGATCGCCATCAGTAGATATGGACATTCTGAAGCGAGAACGTGTTATTTTATTTTTGATAAAATGAATAAATTTAGAAAGTTCCAGGATACAAAGTGTATACGAAATATTAATACGGTGTACAAAATTTATGCACGTGTTAGGTACTTCAGCAGTGCAATGTTAATATTATAATCTTGGTAAGTAAGTTTTATATAACTTAATAACGTACAATAACTAAAAAGTTATTACCGGACTTTTTCAAACTCGAATTCATAAAGTTAAATCATAAATGGGATTTTTTTTTTAAAATGGGTTTTACAATATTACTTGAAATTATTTTGTGAATTATAATTATTGCAGTTAGGTAGGCTGATAAATGTTTTCTGGGATCGTATTTGGTAAAAATTCTATAATACCAATATCATAAATTACGTAGATAATGAAACACGATTTTAAAGTTGTTCAACAGTAATAAATATAATTTACCTAATCATATTCCATAAATATTTAATGACACGATTTTTTTTTTATATAAGTCAAATAATGCTGCTTAATGATTATTATCAATTTATTGTAATTGTTCACTAACTTGTTTAGAATATTATCATGGGAAGTTCATCATATTTTTGATTTATGACCAAAAGTAAAGAAAAATAATTTGAGATTGATAAGATACGATATTTGCTATGATGTAAGCTGTTTTGGATTCTTGAACAATAAATATAAACTAATGAAATATTATCTCCTGCCAGCGATATAAAAAAAATTAAATACCGATCATATGGAAATATACAATGCTTAGGTATTAAAAATGTATTTAAATCCGTTATAGAAAGCTAATGCGAAGATGAATAGATTCATTAATAATTATCATATTATCTCTCGACAGTAAAAATATTTTCTTATTTTATATCCTTAGAAATTAATACAGACATTATAATCAGTGAACAATGTTTTAAAACAAACATGCTGTTTTTAATATGTACATAATAACAAGGCGCGTGTATATACACGATATATAAGGCAGATTCAATATACATATATTATACAGACCATTGACCAAAAAAAAAAAAAATATTAAAACAAGAACGCGTAAACTCACTGAAACATGCATCATTTATAGGACAATTAAAAATACTAATCTACATTATTTAAGCAAAAGAAAATTCCTGGAATTCTTTAGTGTTTTGCACCATTATTTGCATAGGGTGTCTATAATAAATACCGCGCACAGCTCTTCTCTTATTCTGTACACCGTGGCATATAAAATTCAATAAACGAGCAAATATCTACGTTTTTATTGTTAATCCTTAAAATAAACGACTTTTAATACGGTTTTCAAAACCTCGTATTTTTTCTCTTTCTCAACCGTCATGGGTTTTTAATTGTGCGATTGCTCCAGGCTGCGCATATTTTATTTATTGATTGGTACATTCACCTTTATGATTTTCGACTTCAATATATTATGGTTCCCAGAAGAACAACGAAGGTTCTGATTGTTGCTATGTTCCTTAATCCTTAAAACAAGAAACATGTTAGTTCTGCAAGGATAGACAAGTGCTTGATATTTTTTTCAATTAAATTAAATTAGAATTCATATTTAAATTTATTGAGAATATTGAAATAAACATAAGTTGATTTTTGATTTTTATGCAAATAAATTAAGTTAAAGTCATGTTGAACAAATTCAAATTAATAAGTTAAAATATGTTAACTTAACTTTTTGATGGCTTACAAATTCCAAATAGCAATTACAAAAATTCACAATAATCTGATAAAAATTATTTATTTGATTTCTTTAGGAAGAAATTGTTTGTAGTTCATTATATTTTGTACCTTCAAAAGTTATGAATATAATACATTCAAAATGATATCAAGAAAACGGTTCGTTCAAAATTATTATTTTATGGGTGTATAAATAATAATTGCCAAAGTACCTACTGGGATATCATTTCTAGTGTTTTAAAATGTAGTTCCTTAATCGGAAAATGTGTTTTAGGAGAACTTGTAATTTAAAGACTGTTTAAATTATTATTTTTGACAAATTCCAGGGTATAGAAAATATTTTTATGTTTTTATGTTTCAAGTTTTTAGAACATTTTACCAATTTTTGAAGGAAAGTAAATATTTGTAATATAAAATGTATTATACTGATAAAAACCAAAATATTGGTAAGAGGTATCAACATAGTGCACTAAAAGTGTCAAACTTATATCGGGTATACAATACTTGCCGACCACCGTTTTTATATCTGCTAATAATTTAATAGTCGGTAACAATACTTTTATTTTCGTGTCTTTTGCGTTATAGTGTCTTTTTAAAAAAATATTCAAAAAAAAGTAAATTAATAATTTTTTAATCTGTAAGAAATACGCATTTCCTAGTGAATAATTTAAGATTATTAAGAAATTTTTGGAAATTTTTGTGATTTTTAGGGCTTTAAAATCCTAGTCTTAATAACAAGCAATGATAATTATTAATTATTAATATATATACTCCGCGCGGAATAAGAACGTACCCGGGCGGCGGACCAAAACAGGTTTGCCGCGCGCAAGTCGGTCTTATGACTATAACTATATTATGTTTATAACTATGACAAGGTTGCGGGGGGAACCGGTCGCCGCCTGTGCGACGAGGTACATTCTTATTCCGCGCCGAGTATATATATATATATATTTTTATAATTTATTTCTATTATATACTATGCGTTTTGTTGTATTTTCGTTAGGGTAAATAAACTACTTGATTCTTTCCTGAAATTAAATTTGTGTAATATAGGTACCTATATAGCACTAATATAAAATATATTATGATATACCCACATAATACATAAATATTTTTTTTTAAACCAAACGAACGGATTTAAAAAACAAAGCTTTCACGTACGATTTTAGATTAGCATTTCCGTTATTACCAACAACATAACAAAGTTAGATGTAATAAAATCCAATACCAGCTTAGAGTTATTCAAACAAATACGTTGCAAATAAAAGTTTCAACACGATGTAATGCATGTCTTGAATGTTTTTTTTAGAGGTGGAAATTGTAATCAAAAGACTTCAAACATAAAATAAGAACTAACTAATTTATGTCGGATATGATTGCATGAATAAAAACAATGTTATCAGTATTAAAGATAATTGTATGTAAAGGGTGTAACAGAATACCTCAATTTATAAAAAAAAACATAATTATTAATACAAATATAAAATTGATAAAATAATAATATTTATCAAAACTTATAGTTAGTTAATATTACAATATAATAATACCTACATAATATTGTTAGTGTTTACTGTTAGACCATTATTTAAACTAAGAATATTATGTTATTTGTGCTAACTATAAATACTTGATTAGTAATTAAATTTCAGTATCATAGCGATAATTTAATGATTTCGGAGCATCGAAATTCGTTTTTAAACACTGCAGACATACTGTAATCTAAACACAAAAAAGCGTTATGCGGTTTCGATACACGCATTATAACTGCAGTATTATTTCAATGGGTGATCTGCTCAGTTTAATAATCATGAAACGATTGTAGTATTATCGTGTGTTTCAAAGTATTAAGTACTATAGTCTATAATCTTGATGGTCGTATAATATTATAAAAACAAAACTCAGCACAAACCTATATAATATAGTTTGTTATGAAAATAATATTATATAACGTAAGTACAGATTTTTTTTTTTCAAAGTCATTCATAAGATTTTCTAATTGAATCCGGAAGTGACTTCATTAACGTTATCAAAGAACTATAGTTGAAAAAAGATGTACCTACAGTATTCATATACGAACTCCGTGGTGTCACGTTTAAAATACTTTTGAATTTCGATTAAAAGTATAAAAGATAGACCCATAATCCACAGTATATTGCATTGGTAACCTTGACGTTATAAAAAGGGCTAATTAAATGTAAAAAAAAACAAATTATATATAAGTCTATATTTAATATTATAAATAATCACGAATTAAAATGCATAACATTAAACGAGGTTCGATTAGGTTTAAAAGACTAGGATTTTTTTTTCCGCTTTGAAGTAGTATACAAATGCGTACTGTTTACAGTCGTATATAGGTCCGTCGGCTTTGGCTGTGGCTTGAGGTTGAGAGGAGGAGGGATATAGTTGTTGTATTATTATTATTTTTATTATTATTATATAGCTAGTGTATATAGTACATCTCTACCAATTTTAATTAAGAACGATAAAATGAAAGAGGAAAAAGAAATTACGACCAGTTTTTGCTGGACGAATATTGGCTGCGTTCACGTTATATACACGTTTCTGCTATTAGCTGCGTATGTATATAATATATATATGTGATACATTTATACGATGATAAAGACGCGACGGGTCGTTTAGGTACGTCGTTTTCCTAGTCGTAATTCAACTGAACAATTTTCAGACGCTTTCCGCCCCCCTCCCTCCCCACATAACTATACCGTGTCGGATTAAGTCATAACGGCGCGAGATTCCGTATATAATGCGTGTGCCGGCGATGTTCAGACAATTGTTTTTATTTTTTTAAACATTTCATTAAGTTTTTTTCGACCGGAAAACCTTATAAAATCGATATCACGCAGGTAGGTACTATCGTTGCACAGCGTTCAAAATGTCACTCGGTTTCAACATGTTATTCCGTAAATGCCGCAGCTCTCGTGCAGTTTTACACTCGATGTGTATACCTATATTATACTACTCGATCTGTGTAATAAAGTAAAGTCGTACGAGTATTATAGTTATTATGGTGACATCCGTCACTAAATCAAAATCGCAGTCGCGTGAAAAAACATTTCTACGAGCGATGACGATTATTAATTATTATTGTTTACCGTTAAAATAATAATATTATAATAGACCCGATTTTATTTAATGTCACAGCTATTACTTTTGATTTTATTAGACTACCGAAAGTGAGCGATAATAAAATTATGCGTCATATTGTAAAGTACTTTCAAACACTTTATCGGTTAGGCTATATAATATTACAACAATACTTTTAATCTGTAGAAGTTTGTTATTTGACCGGGTATGGTAATAGAGTGAAAACGTTTATGATAAGTTTTTAAATTTAAACTTTAAACGTTACACAAAATGAAAAAGCTTATAATATATATTTAAAACTTATATTGAAATCATTGCTTGTAAGGACTCGGGAAACAGTACAACTACAGTCGTGCCCACGCATATAACTCTTGAAATAATGTATAAAGATTATTATATTTTAAAACGTTATGATCATGATTTTCAAAGAAATATAATATAGTCATATTTTATTGTTAAACATAAACTTTGAAAATTATAAACCAAGTTTATTATTATTTTGTAATAAATAATAATTCAATAATGGTGCAGGTATTATATATATATTTTACTACCTAATCAACAACCTAACTGTAAAATTGTAATCATACAATTATTTAATTAATTATATTTTATTTATTGTTATTATTATTTGAATCATATACTTTTGTAGTACAATGAATATATTCATTCTGAACCTATTTTAGTTATGTTTTTGTATCAATACAAGTTGCTCGTTCAATACGTAGTATGTAGCAAATAGTAATTACTAATTAGACCAAACTCATGACGTAAACTTGTGCGTATATGTGGGTATTGTTACAATAATATGATTAATTAATTATTATGGGTGTGCAGTGAACTGTTCAAAATTAATATATCCGTTATGGTATATAGCTCCTAAAATCATTTGTAATTTAATAATTCGTTATTTTTTTTATTTATCTGTATAATAATTTAAGATAATTTTTGCAATAATCGAAATTATTCAATTATAACCTCTCCGCGATTTATACTTTATGATATTTTGAAATGTGTTAATTTTATCAGTCATCGCCTGAACATTATACATTTTTACTTATTCGACTTCTTCTGATTTGTAAAAAAAAAAAAAACCAATAGAAAAGTTGTCTATATTGCTGAATTACAAAACACGCATGTTTTAGATTCATTATTACTCGCCAGAATTGTATACATATTGTCCGTTAAAGTAAAACGGTTAATAAACCTTGACTATCTAAGCCCTTAGGGAAAGAATAGCTGCAATTATATTGTATGCACATTAATACCTTATATAGCTATACAAACTTTTGTTTAAACTAAAATAAACTTCAATATTATACTAATATATATATATAAGTTATAATTGTTCTGATTTCAGATTCAAGAATAACAAATAAGCATGTAGAAAACGGTACGTAAAGAAAATCTATTATTATTGTTAAATTAAAATTCTGTATTCACGTACTACTGATTACCTACGTTTAGTAAAAAAAGTATTTATTCGCTTCAAAGGATAGTTTTATACCGAAAACCTGAAATTAACAAGAACGAATTTGCAACGTTTGCTAAAAAAAAATAGCAATACATCAACTAAAAGTAATTTTAAGTATCAGAACACGGTATTATTAGGTATATATATTATGATATGAATGTATATGGTATTTTCCAGATCAATTTTCCGTACGTAATTTAAAAATAACTGCTTTGCAGACTCATCGGAAGGTCTAACTTGATTTATATCATCGAAAAGTATCAACAGGACACGCAAAGGGATTTTTTTACAATACGATCCTTTTTTTCATTAAAATTGTAATTCTAAATCTCCTGCACATTTTTTTTGTTTAAACGATTTTCATTTTCATTTATATAAATAGCAATGTATACAGTTACGTGATAACGTTGATACTTGATGTTGGTAGGTGTACGTTTATTTTATTAAGGAAAAATAAAGATAATCTTTTGATATAAATAATTTTAATTTGTTTGAGGTAAAATTATAGTTTATAGTGAAAATAAACTTATTAGCACGCGATTAACCTACTTAAATCTGATGAAACATTAAACAATATTATAGACTACAAAGTATGAATAATCTTCAAGTCTTCAAATATGTTTTGTTCTCGCATAGTCTTTTGGAACGAATTTAATATTCTATAACAACACGTTGAGTAGAAAAATATAAATAAAATAGGAGTAAAGTTTGGTTACGCTTATATAGGAACGTATAGCTACACAAATATATATGTATATAATAGTACAAGAGTGTAAATGAATTATTAATTTGTTGTCTCATTGTGATAATAAAATAGGTCGTTGTTAACAAAACGAGTGGTCTTGTAAAATATTACGTTTATTTATGGTAATAGGGATACCTTTTCGTTTCGCATTTCCTGGTATTTAGCGTTATTATACGTATGATAGAGAGAAATATGGAAAATAATATTGTGCTTACTTTGCACCATCCTTTATTCCGGTGTTACTCCGAGTATAACTACCAAAACTGTACTGAATAATAAATTTAAAAAACAAAAAACAAAAAAAAAAACGATGAAAATTATTATTAAAAACGAATGGAGTTGTAATCGTTATAATATACGTCATAAACCATAGCTTGTATATCATACGCGTTAATTGTATATGAGTAGTGTAGGGCTGTAGGTATTCAAACGTTCAATGAGCGATTGAAAGAGTCGACGACGGGTTCCAATACGCGTATTATATGGTCGATGTAGTTATTTTGCTATAATATACAAAAATAAAAGTAAATAATAATAATAGCTTTTATTTCAATATTATAGGTAAGTACACGAAGTTTAGTAACAATTATTTGCGCGGACTTTGTAACGTCGTTTTTTCCCCTACCAAACCGTCTGTGCGTTCAAGTCCAATCGCGACATAAGAAGTTAATAATTTATAGCGTACTCGGCGCAGCGGCGGCGGTATATGTACAGTTTGTAAGTACACAAGTCACGCGCTTAACTTGGGAACCTACCCAGATGCGAACCACTTTTTTGCTCCCCTCTTAGACTTGACATGCAAACACAATTGCACTTTGTAGATAGATAAATGTAATGTGGATGTATTTTATTGCGTCCCGATGCCCGATGGTTTGGTGAGGGGAGGGTAGTCGTTGAGAGGGTTAGATGTACGTTAACGGCTCGCAGCAGCTGAAGGAGGGCCCCGTGGCTTGTCCTGAACGATAAACAACCGAGGATGAAACAAGTTAGTCAACCTATATAAAAGAGTGTGCTCCATATATTTATATATTATTATGATACCATTATTATTGTAACTATATACCCATTATTATTTTGCGTTCATGTGTGCGTTGCAAAAATGTAACCATACAATGTTTATATAGACCTGCAGGTGCGCAAATATAAAATAATGACAATTTATTATCAATCACACAAACATTTATTTCCAAATCGTTTACCTATATATCTCACATATACTAGGTAGACTCTACCTGTATAATATTATACATACATAATAATATACTTTTTGAGTTTTGCCGTTTCCTCCCACAAAACTCAACGATTTTATTATAACAAGACATTATAATATAATAGGTATACATAGGTAGTTTCACACAGACTCGATTCAGTGTAGGTAGGTACACGCAATAAACGCTTATTTAGTTCGTGCCGCCTTGTTATTTCGTCTGAAAACCGTTCCGTACCACTGTTAGAACACGTGAATTTTCGATTCGCAAGACATCGTCACGTACGTGATGCACATTGCTCGTTCACGGCGGAAGTATTATAATAATAACGAAACGTTTTGACTTCCCGTTGGAACAGCCAACCGGGCGTTATACTTCTTATACAGCAACCAAGTAGGTAGGTACCTACTACTTCTGGTAGTATATTCAGCTCCAACTATACAAATATTGCTGCCGCGTTTGTTGATCGATCTGACGAATTTCGTCCCGATTCAATTGTTAATCAACGCTAAGAAAAAAAAAGAAAGCCCATCCGTTTTAATAGAATATAAAGCTGGTACCTACAGCGAACGCGAGAGATACTCGAATGATTTGTTATCATATTTATTTTGGTTTTAACATAATATTTCTAAGACAAATTTTAAGTTTATTTGCTTGCATTAACGTTCGTTGCGGTGTATTTATTATCATAAATAATCCGAACAATCTTGTTTTAAAACTTTATCGCCGTTGTCATTATACTTTAAAAATGCAATAATTTATCGTTTAAATTTGAAACTATTGGCATTGTCAGTATTAAAAAAAAAAATCACGAACAACTTTTAAATGTTATTAATATTCCCATTAGTTAGAGTTATCGATATTAATGATCGAAATATAGGGGTTTTTCAAATATCTAGTTAAAAAAAAAAACTGTTTTTTTTTTTTTCACAAAGCTTAGGCACAGCAGAGTATCGATAGGCAGACCTGTTCAATTTCAATTAGATTATAATTAGATTATAATATATTTTAATCTATGGGATGAAATAATAATATTAAATAATAAAAACTATATTCAACAGCCGGTAAATTAATTTGGATTTCTAGAATAGGCACATTTAAATTGACAAGAATACGATTAACCGAAAGGGTCGAATGCATTTACATGCTGATGTGGGATGGATCGCATGTACCCAATTGTTTTGTCCCATGGAGGAAATTAATGTACCCTGGTCGGCACTCCATTGGAATCGAAATAAATAAATATCAAATATATTTGTGCACGTATCACAATGCATTGGCATTATGTACGAGATATTGTATGTGCAATTTTTTTCCATTATTTTGTTTATATACTTTTTAGAATACGCTATAATTTTCCACAATTATTCAACACTAGCTGTTCGCATAAAGTTAATACTCGCGGAGTGAAAATGCGTCGGCGGTGACGCCATATTATTATATAGGTCTGTGCGTGGATGTAGTATGCAAATGGTTGACATAAAACGCAATTAAAGAGGACCTATTAAATCGTATTGCTCCTATGTGTATACAAAAATGACCCTAAACATTTTTTTTTACGGACTGTCCGACATTGAGTTTATAGAAAATAAAATATTATACTCCTCTTTTATATTATCCGGGCCCCCTTTCACTCCGACATTGTTTGAAAAAGAAATTTGTCATTCGTGACCTCAACAAAGCTTTTCGAACCGATCACATTTCAGTTGAATGGGTTGACTTTATAAATTATTGACCCCAGGGACAAGGGGATAGCTTGGTTTTATTTACAGTTTTTCCACATAATTTAATCTTCTATTTTTTTCCCTCCACTAAACAAACGTATCAAGTTATTCGTCACCTGAATAAGTGCTCAGGAGTAATATTGAATTTATTTCATTTTTTTACGTGCAGTTATTCCGTTGAGCCACGTTTCCAGTTCATATGATTTTCAATTAAAAAAATAAAAAAAGATTATTTATGTAACACTTACATGCGATATGATGATGATAATAATAATAATAATAATAATAATGATAATAATAATACTAATGAATATAATATCAAGTTGGTTTCATCGTATATCATTGAACATTTATAAGCTTATTTCTATAATTGAACTGTGTATTTTACACTAATCTAAAATCTAAATCTAAATCTAAATCCTAATTATTTTTACAACATAATGCTGTTCAATTCATTCTCATAATATTATATTATTTTGATTGTGTATCGTGATTATATTTAATATTGTCAATATACCTATGTATAGTAAGATTGATTTGATTTTAAAATTTCTCAAGACTAACAAAATAAAATATAAATAATTATATATAACGTACGATTTGCAATTAAAACTTATGTGTGGCCCTGTAGTGTGTAAGTATTGATATTTAAATAATATGCAATGGTTGGTAGAAATTGTAAAAACATTATTTAGAACTATGCACACTCCTTATGGACATTATTACATTATGTACAAGTAAAAAGATTAAGGTAATGAACTTTTTATTATACAAATTATACCTACACCGTAGAAAAGTTAAGACATTAAAGGTAACGGTTTACGATGAATACATGTACATAATATAAATTTAATTTGAATTTAAAAACTCACAATTCAAACTCATATGCCGCATTAATAAACAGTTACACTACATATATTATGGTAATTTGCAGTAAAATTAATTTTGTCTTCTTCTTTATATCATTATATAGGTACGTTATATCTAACATTTAAGTATTATAGCCGGCAGGGAGAAGGAAGAACAGTAATTCTTAAATATTTATATCAATATCTGTGTTCAGATTTCTATAATAATATGCTCAAGCAACAAATGACATAAGTACTCTTTTTCATTTCATATTTTGTTAATAGTCTCAGTTACTTGGTAGTTGGTATTAAATCTAAAAAAATACATATAATGTATTTTACTTCCATGTGTATATGGTATATATATTACGTATTTATTTTACGTGGTTTATTTTATTCTTTTCAATATAAAATATAAATTCTATTTAACTTAGTGTGTATATATTATACGTTCATTATAGAAGGTTTGGATTAACAAAAATATCTATATAGTGTAAATGCTATTTAAATGTTTCGTTTAACCGCGCATATCAAATTTTTAACGTCACTTTCCCTATGCGTTCAATATTATGATACATTATTCTAACTCGTTTTCCTATTTTTGATGTGTATTGATGTACCATTTTACATTAAAAATTACACACACGAGAGGTAATATTATATAGCATTATGGATGTAGATCACTTTTATCTATCTATTATCGAAAATAAAATTATAGTAGTTTATCGTACATATAACAATATGTATGGCACTATATGGAACTATGCTATAGTCTGTATGTATACGATTTACCTACTATACACTGTATACTATACAAATATACAATAGGTATATAAAATCATATTTTTTCAGAAAATTTAATATTCATAATTTATCGTTTAATGTTATGTTTTGTAATAATATTCTTATTTTTCGTTCAACGTTTGTTCTTCAATATTCAAACATTTTCGTTTTTATTTTCCGTTTTAATTATGTTGAAAATTTAAATTATTTTTTTTTCAAAGGCAAACGTTATAATTGTATAATATGACTAAAACGTTTTCGAGTACTTACTTACTGCATTTATAATGCTTTGATAGAAACAATACCATATATATATTTTATATTTAAAGAGGAAATTACAAGTTAAATAATATGGTTCGTACTATTCCTACTAAATCCTCATTAGTGAGAAAATGTTCACGGGTTGAACTGAAAATATAATAATACCTAAAACCTATAGGTACCCCTTGAACAAGGTAAATTTCTGAGTGCACATTGATAAAACCCGTATGGATCGTAAGCACTTTTTAAGTCAACGAGCATAAAAACATAAATTAAAATAAACATACACACGTTGCATACACTGCACCTAGAACGTGTGCAAAGCATACAAATTGTAGACTGTAGTTTAAGTGTGTATATTACTTGCTTGCTTGCGCACACACACCAACACCACTTGCTAATATAAATTTGTTTGACTATTTCCCGAAATAAATTTCAGTACGAAATGCAGCCAAATAAATATAGGTAGTCAATATGGCTTATTATATTATTATTATCGTTTATATTGGAGTTTATAGGTATAATTGTATCAATACAAATAACTGTTGCGGTAGATATGCACACCAGATTAAAAAAATAAAAAATCGTGATACATGAAAATCCAAAGAGTGAATAATAAACTTATCAGAAACATATACCGTAAATATTGTTGTTCGGGCAGAGTTTTGCTACGTTCTACAAAAGGGTGTTGATGAAATTTCAACGTTTTTATCGCCCGAAAGTTATTTAATATTTACTAAAAGCTATACCCACGTGGCTCTTCATAACGCGTTCGCTCTGTATCCTATACCGTTATGATAATATTGTTTTGTTCGCCAATAATGATTTATAAGTAGTATTATCTGCGATACAATAACATTGATTGTTATACAAACTTTCCGACAAAGATTTCCAATCTTAAACTTTTGAACACTTGCCGATATAACTTTTCCATTTCATCAACGATGTTATCATATAAATATGTTCGTTTTGTTTGCTACCGTGGTGTAAATAATAATATATTAATAACCGGGACATCTGTTTATCTGACGCATTTGGAGGTGGCTTTGATCCTTCAACTTATATGGTAAGAGGATAATATTTTCTTATGACATTGAGTATGACATTGACATATGATTTTCACCGCATAAATAATAGTTTATTCGGAGTAAACACATAATAATTTGAAACATACAATTATTTTTATTGTGTTTCAAATTGGAAGATTAGCTAAACTATTTTTGTTTAATAAATCAGACGGTAAAAGCTTTGACCTAACCTTTGACTTACGTGTGCAATCATGTGAGCAAAGCGAGAAAGGAACGCTCAACACCAAATCTCTGTTGTCCGTTCCTTCTGCATTTTTCTTTTCGTTTAAACAAAATTCTTTTCGAAAAACATAGCTTCATTGGTGGTAGTCAAACAGTTTGACTTCTCATGTGGAAAATTTGATTTCTTGTGAAAATGAATAAAATGTCTTGTTCGAGATTAAAAAAGAATATGAGATGATTTGTTGTGTATTATAGTTCTTGAATTTATTTATATATATATTTACCTACTTTTCTTCCAATTCATGTCTATGATAATATAAGATGTGTACAAAACCACTATTGTAAAATATATTCGAAATTGTATACTTGACTAAATATTATTAACTATTGACGTTATTTATGGAACTCACAAAGCATCATATTATGGTACTATTGTAGACATTTCCATAACGAGAAATATAGATTTTGCATTTTACGAGTTATATTTGAAAAAAAAACATTTCATACCAATAATATTAAATTTACGTCTCCAATATTGGTATGTGATGTGTGGTATTGGTAGGTGTACCTATTGTATAATAATGTTTTTCTTCGATTAATGGTTGATAAATATTCTCGGCCGGATTCATCTATAAATATTTTCCTGTTCAATAGTATTTCAATGCGTATTGTTTTACCTCAGATAAATTGTTTGGTTTTTGTAATTTCGATATCGTTTTTGTATGGGTGCGTTGGTATGTATCTCAAATGGAGATTATATAAATAATATAAACAGCAAACAATGCTGTCTTGGACTGCTGCAAGTTTTGAAATTGAGGCTTATTCTTGTCAAAATAGTTAACTTATTTATGACAAAAACTTTAAATACCCGTCTAAAATATTATGGTCGATAACAAAAACCATTTTTCTTCACTGTTGTGCAAAACAATTTTTTGGGAGAAGTTTATTTTGTTAAAGTGATTTTAAACAATATAAACGGTGAATTGACAATATCATTGATTTGTGTACAACAACACCGTTTACAATATTGTTCGTTCCATAAAGATATGTAATAAAATTCGGTCGTGTGTAATTATTATTATGAATATTGGCGTGTTATTTGAATACCGAAATTACTATTGACTATAATGGGAGTCGTTTTCAAACACAAACATAATGTTTACCCACCAATTTAATATGTATTAATATCTACTGTTGTCTAGTTTCGTGGCTAACCATGATGTTGACAAGTCGAGTACCAACTACCTGATATGATATTAAATAACTAATATTACCAAATTATACTTATAATTCCTATTTAAGGTATTATAATCTAACCTTTTAGGTTTTATTTTTGCTAAAACCTGTCTAGATATTATATAATCATAATGTATCATAATGTATTAAATTATAATATTGGTTTCGAAATGATTCTCTTATTTTATTTTTTTTTATTACCCAAGTGGCTAAGTTAAAATAAGTGTTTGTTATCACTTGAATAAATAAGTAAATATAAGTTTAAAATGTATTATGATTTTAATACTAAAATTATTGATTGTATCGGTTATATTTCATAAGTTATTATTATTATAATTTTAACTAAACATTTTTCGGGTATTATTCTATATTTAATATCATCAATATAAATTGCTTTTTTCACATCTTTAAAAATATTTTAGTACATTTTGATATGAATAATTCAACGTGTCTTAAGCTTATAAAACCAAATAGGTATATAATATTATTATTTTATACCTACTTACATTACGGTAAATATTTATTAAGTTTATCTAAGAATAACGTTGAATATGACATAATACACAGTACGATTGTGTATTCTCTATTCGCATATTATACATTTCAGTTCATAGAACAAAATAGTATAGATGTGTACAATAAATCTATTACATACATGTGTTTTGAATGTATGAAAAACATTCAAGTAAATCATATTTACTTAAACAGTCGCGAGTCGTAGACATCATTTTTGAATATAGTTGTTTGTTTACCTAAAATAAACATACCTACCTATGTAGTATGTATGTACACATACAAGCAGAAGACTATTATTTTATTCATATGTTGTTAAAGAATCGTATATAAGTCTATATTCATACTTGGTAATTTTGAAACCATCTGGATGATCCGCTGTCCAAATTTACCGGTATTCGTTGTATCTACCTAAAGTATTTGTATTTGGATATGAATATCATTAAAATAATATATTGTATTATTTACTGTATTATCTTACTAATAATTGTTTGGTTAGCTATGTTGTTTTATGCGTAACATGCAAACGTTGCACGTTTAAAAAGCAGGTAAGTGGATGTCGCTCTACTGTACAGTAGGTTACAAGTGGGTCAATGTATAATGGGCATTAATAATAAAAAATAATATAATAATACCGGTTTATTATATTATTTTTTATTCGTTTCTATGGTGATAAACACATCGTTAGAAATTAAAATCCCGTTTTTAGCGGTTTTTCGTAATTTGTCTGAGGTTTTTCCCGTAGCATTAAATAACTATTGAGAAAATCGACAAATTACCTGTTTAAACTTTAAAGAACCATCTTGATCATATTTTCTAAAAGATAAGATATTATAATAATATGTTAAAATCGAAGCACTCCTTCTGGTAGAAATTTTCTATATAGGATAAAAAAAAAAGTAAAAAAATAAACACCATTGTAAAGCCACTAGCTTCGTTCCACTCAGAATCTAAAAATAGTAACAAATTAATAACATTAAAAATTTCAATGACATCAAATCGTTCCATGATTCAGTAATGATGAAATTTATTATTAAATAAATTATTTTCAATGTTTGTGAATTAGGACAACATAAGATAACGTATGTATCACACCATATAGTATGCGTTGTATTTTAAATTCATCTCAAAAAACAAATAGATATATTTTAGTCTGTAACAGTTCGATTAAACAATAAATATTTGGCTGGAATAAAAAAAAAATACACACGACAATTATTTGCACATTTCTACAAATGTTTAGTCAAATTATATAATATTGATATGCACGCTCACAGCAAAACAAAATTCAATTTAAACATTCACGGGAACGCGAAAATCACTTAAAAAATAATACTCCCCCTCTCTCCACATTCCCCTGCATGACAGAATACAGACGACCGTCTATATATGCACATGTAATAATAATAATATGCTGTAGGAAATTGTAATATTCCAGCCTTTGATATTTGCTGATGACATCTGTGCGCGTCGCCCAAAAGCTCCGAGCAAATAAAATAATAAATAAGACTTCCACTCCGGTCGTTCGGAAGAATTTGTTGATTCCGTTCACAATATCAAGTACCTACCTACCGATCACCCTCCCCGACTATTTTCCACAACCGGAACTGGAACGCCTCTCTCCGCGCCACTGCCGTCGAAACGTCATTCGTCCTTAAATCAAACGGTCTAAGTCCATTAAACGATGACAATGGGGTAGATCGGAGACCCCGCCGTTGACGACACTGGCTGGCGTTGGCGTCCGGGCCCGATTGACATAGAGAATGTGAGTTGTCGAGTCGCGCGCCTTAAATGTTTGGTCTTCACGAATTCGAGTGCCGTTCGGTGTCTCCTGCTTATAGTCCTTGAACGTTATAAACGTCCTCGATTATACGTCATGGCGTTTTTATTTGCTCTTTCTCTTTTCGTCGTCGCCTCTATTCCGTCAACAACAATAAAAAAAAAATATACACGCAAAAATATTATATTGTGAAAATGTTTTGTAAATAAATTGCAGTATTTAATGTTCCGGCAGAAATTATTACCCCCGGTGTGAGATGTATATACCTCCCCCTAATATGACATTTTTACCGGGGGGGTAACTATATCCTAGGATATTTATACGCCCCTCAACACGATATTTTTACTGGGGGGGAAGGGGATAACTTTATGCCAAGATATATTCACCCGAGGGTAAATATATACTAGTATATTTTTACCTTGTCGGTAATTATAGCCTAGTATATTACTTATACCTCCCTAAAACTACATTTTTACTAGGGGATAAATATATCATAGTATTTATTCATCCCATGGGTGGGGGGTAAAAATACCCCGGTAGTAAAAATATCCTAGTATATTTACCCTCGGTAACTATAACCTAGGATATATTTACCCGAGGTAAATATCGCCTGTTACAAATATTATTTCTACAACAAATAAATAAGCTCTCAAAAGTGGGTATAAATATTCTGGAAAATTTGGTGCATCATCACACAAAATGGCTGAATTTCTGCACGTCGTTAGCATCATCAGCTAAGTACATAATTGTATTATTTTTGTATGTGCTAATTAACTAAAATTAAATTAAAATCAAGCAATATGAGTTGCTACAATCTGCCCTAAGTCTGCAAAAAAGGAAAAATAAATATTACTTTAATATCATTCTTTATTTTATAATTATAAATTAATTATATTTTTTAATTACGAGCAGAGCTATTTTAAAATTATGTTTTAATTTGTTTGTATCCTTTTCTAAAATTTAGACTTAAGAGAATGATATCTTGTAACAAATTAGATCTTGTTGGTATTTTAAAAGATCCAAATTAGGAGAAATAACTAAAAAAAAACATTACTGCGAAACAGGAATATAAACGCAACAATATACAGTTTTCATAAAATTGATTTTTCTTTTTTTAAATTCTGAGTGGAGCGAGGTAGCTAGTGGTTATACAATGGTGTTTATTTTATTTTACTTACACAATTTCTACCAGAAGGAGTGCTTAGATTTCAACATATAGTATCTTATCTTTTAGCAAATTGGATCAAGATGGTACTTTAGAGAGGTCATTATACATTGACCCACTTGTAACATACGGTACAGCAGAGTGACATCCACTTACCCGCTTTTATTTAATTGAAATAATCACCAAATATTACAAGATAAGCATTTTAAAGACATGTTTTAAATATAATAGAATTCCAAATATTTTTTATTTCTTTATTCAGACATTTGAATTTTTTGAATTTTTTTAGTTATTTTATTCGACAAGTATTAATAATAACGTTTTTTCTCGGGTAAAAATCTTACAAATGTAATTGGTTCTTCATACGTTTATCAAGTTTAAATAATTTAAATATATCGAAAATACACGAGCTCAATATTTTTTTAAGCGTTTAAAGTTAAAATGTTTATGTAATTGGATATTCAGACAAAAAATAACGATTTAAAATTTAAAATTTTAGATTTTTACTTGTAAATCAAAAAATAGTAACCGTCGAAACTTAAAACATTCTAATATTATAGCTACTTAATTAATAATTATTTTAGATACATATGAAATTTTCAAAGTATTTAGACTAATTTGAAACTGTTTATACCTCGGACATATTAGCAAGGTCTACGTTACGCCAACATTGCCTTATAAGTAAGTTTATAACGATAATAATTTATGATATAATATTAAATCTATATTCATAAATTAATAAACGTTTGTTTGTGGCTTATTGGAAACTGCTTAATCAATTAGCACAAAATTGTGCACAGATATTCCTTGGGATTCGGGAAGACGCGTGTTCATAGGTTTTCAACCCCTATAGGTTGCTTTGCTGTTATACGCATAAATTTAGTTTTGGCTTTGAAAATTTTAATGTTTAAATAATTATATATAGGGTTGGGATTAGTTTACAAAGCGAGGTACACCGCGAAGCCGATTTTCCCGTTAACTGGTACCTACACTAAAACCGATATGTATATCAATGTGATCGTATTTTATTTTCGTTAATTTTTTCCCAGGTAAAGTCGAGTTATCATTTTGTTTATAATATAATATATGTACAACACTTAAATAAATTGCAAATAGAAAAATAAATTACTAATATTAATATAAAATAATAATAAAATATCTTTAGAAATAGAGGTGACCTACTGTCTCAGATCGGAATCGTTTTTCATACCTATATGCAATAATTTATCATTAAATTCAAATTTAACAAAATATCCTACTCAACGTCAAGGTACACTCGAAACATATTATACAACAGATAATAACAACAAAGTGACTTCCTTGTTTTCGAAATTTAGTTGTTTTCATAACCATTTACAGCGCATTTATGAACTTTTTTTCTCGAGTAAACGTTATAATCGTATGTAATAACACAAGTTCAGAGATAAATTAAAACTAATTCATATAAAATGGGAAAAATCATAAAAGACACTGTGATATAGTGTAAAAAGAGAGTCAAAATAAGTTTAACAGGTTATTTAAATTTTATATTCATAATATGCATTAATATAATTTATTATTTTCGTTAAAAATTAAACTATACAATAATAATTAGGTAATGTTTGTGCTTACATACATTTTAAAAGTATACTTTTTATAATTTCGGAAACATATAATTATATTATTACTCTTCATTACAGATTTATTATTCACTAAATTAACTACCTACCTAACACTATTTCTGTTTTGTTCGAGGATGCTATTCGTGGATTTTAAAATTAGATTATAAAAATAGGTGAATATAAAATATAATATAAAACATACTATACCTAATTATTACACGATTACTTACGATCATCATATAATTTTTCACAAAATAACAATTTTAAATTATTTTATAACCCAATATGACAATATATTTTATTAACTTATTTTATTTTATATAGGCGTATTATAATATTATCATCTCTATAATTACTCTTAACACTTATAAAACTGATGTGACTATTTATTCTATATTTTGAAACGTACTATAACCTAAAGACGGCATTTAGCACCGTGCCTTTTTTTGAAATGTAAATTAAAAATAACGGCTCCTTGTGTTGTATCCGTTGGTAATCTTCAGATTACCATTTTGGTGAACAAATTATCATAAACGTCACACAAGTACGGTCTCTAACCTGTCCTCTGGTGACTCGTCAGAGTGATATTTTTAGTGAATCCACTTGTCACACGGGGTTCGGTTGTGTACGTCCTCCAACCTCCGGTCATTTTGCTCATTTCATAGTCGTTCATCCAACACATTTTGTTACTCATATTTCTTGAATTGTCAATACTGAATTCATTAATCCTGGAATTACTATGTTATATTTTATGAACTTACTAACTGGAAAAATAATTGTTGCCAGTGTTTGACGTGTTTCGTCCAAAGTGATTGCATAGTTATTAATTATACTGTTTTTATTTATTGCATAAAGATGGATTAAATACATCTTGACATAATACTATTTGGCATTTTAATATACGAATATACGTGTATGTGATAACTGATTATAATATTTTTTAAATATGATTTTAATATAATTATATATATTCAGATTATTATGATGTAATACTATGATAAAGGAATCAAATCAAATAATTTAATAAAATGTATATCTTGTCAATAATGCACTATTTCCAACTCGGTAGCAGTGTATCGACCGTGAATCTCTGTGGCTCTCGACTAGCTATTAAAATTAATTATATAAAGTGCGTAGTTGTAGCTGAAAGCTATTAACACCGGGAGAACTCATGTTGGTATTTTCATTTCTGTGCTTTTGTTTTAATTTCTTGTTTGAAATTTTAATTTAAAATTATCGTGAACATCAAAATTAATAAAAGGTTTAATACTAGCTGTAGCTAATAAATATATTAATATTCAAGCAATATAGCAAATTATAACACATAAGAGAATGACATTTTATTTCCGGAGTTTAATGTATGTTAAATTGTTTGTTTTTTCCAAAATTATTACTATGCGTTTCGATTTGTGTCAAATTATTATTACATTTTGTAATTATATTACCTACAGCTTTATAGCAGAGTACTATGTAATTATTTTTTAATTACATTTATATATTTTATAGTATAATAGTATAATATAGCACATGAAATTATGCGTGTCGACCTTAAAGTAGATCTCTTAAAGATGGTATATCATTCAGATTTTTTTTATATAAAGCAATTCAGATGCATCAGAGATTTTTAAGTGTATCTAGTGATATGATTTGACGGTGGTATATTTTTTCTAGAAAAATGGAAACCCTCTCCTCCGTATCAATGGTTATACGATTAGAGCCTGTTTTTCCTATATATAATAGTGTGTCGACAGAAATTGTGCTACTGGTGACGGCGGACGTTATTCAATGGTACGCCTATACGCCAATTATTATTATTTTGTTGTTAGTGGTGAAAAATCATGTTCAGTGAAAATAAAAACCAGAATAGTCCTTTCGTAAATCACATTAAACGCATGCAATTTTTTTTGTTTTCGTTTTTAACGTTTGCAGGGTCCGCTTCGGAAAGACCAGCCGAAAAAAGGAAACGGAAATTTAGGCTTTTTCCGTCAAATAAAATATATTGGTTTTACTCGGAACCCGATTTTTGTGCAAACGAGTACATATACATATATATATATATGTTTTATAATGTGTTTGCTTGTATATGTGTATATATCTGTTTACGGTTCGTACGTTTATTGCTCAAGTTTACTATCCACGGTGGAGGCACCCGTTTTAAAGACAAACAAAACTACAAACAAAAATCCGGTCGAAAAATAAAGACCGTGTGCGAATAATATATTTTATTAAGCGAGAGCTGATGTTGACAATTCGCCCAACGACGTTTTGTCCGTAAACTTTTCGCATAATTTATTTCGCGACGATCGGAGATAAACGCGGTCCTCCGGCGAACGTACGGTCCGGACCTACATTGCATAATTCCGATAACCGTGAATATATATATATTACGACAATGTCGTTGTAGTTATATATACGTATGACATGCAAATAAACGTTAATTTCCAATTATATATTCGTACCCACCCAACCGCAGTGTACTATCAAGAACTTAATATTATCTTACTGCAATGACTTTTTGTACCACAAACAATTGTAGAATAAATAAAAAATATATTATAAAATGGATTTGATAGGATTCTAAAATAAAAGAGTATCAACCTACAAAGTAATAACAAGTAACAATTTTTTTTTATGCATTCTATAAAGATATCTTAATAAGGTAATCAACAATCAAAAACACTGAAACATTGGCCAGGACCACCTGTAAACTACTCTAAACTAACATTTTTATAATAGGTACTTTAATGGTTTTTAAAATGTTGTCGGAAGTAGTGGTATTAATAAAAAAAAAATTCTCGTAGTTATAAGTTATTTAATTTTTTTCTTCACTTTTTCAAATCGTTTTCAAGTTTTGTTCACTTAATAACTTAACGTGCATCATCTATTGGCTGCATACTCTCATTTACAGTTATCCCGAATCTCCGACAATCTTTCATTATTATCCCACATGAAATGTTTTCATGACAATAGCGATGAGACCGTCGGTAAACATTTTTAGTCCTCTAAACGGGCTTAGTTGTATTATAGTCATTATAATATTATCGTTGCATCAGCGGTGGTATAAGCGAGTATAATTCAGTCTCGGCGGGTAAACACCACTCCGATTAGCTATACACATATTATTATATTACACTATAATAATTGGCGAACACTACAAATACCTTTATTATGCCTGTGTTTGCGTTGAATTTTTAATTACATTTTGTAATCGTCTATTCCGCTGATAGGATGTACAATATTGACAATTGTCCATTTTATTCGCACGAAATAATAGACTACATACAGTGTTTGTTTGAAATTGAAATATATTATCCCTATTATACCCTATCCTACGCAGTGGCGTGTAACATAGGGTCCAAGTGTTGCGCATGCAACACTTTAAATACGGGTGGATACTGGATAGGTATTGATGGAAGAAAAATAGTATAATATTTTTAATTATTTTATGGGTAGGTATAACAATATTATATGGGGTAGGTCACCTAAAATTATTTAAGAAACCCTATTTTTTTAATAATAGGTACCGTATAAGGTATACTTACTTATGGAAATATTAATGTTTTTTTTTTCGATTGAGGCTTCAGCAACTGAGGTCATTAGCTTGTGGAACTGTGGGGAGGTACTGTAGGTTTTGAACACGTGCGTGTTTTTTTTGCAGTGGAGTGGGCATCCGTAGGTATCTGCCATGTCTGGGTGAGAGAGGGCGGCCTCTCTCTCCGGACACCACGACTGCACGAAGAAAAATGCCGCCTGTGGCCGAGTTCGAACCGGCGCCTCAGTCCGCTTAGCCATTCCATTGGGACATTAATGTTATTATTAGCACAAAATACGAACAAGACAATATTGAAATAGGTACTTACAGTGATTATGAAAAACCTTATAGTATGTCATCGTATAAAATAGTATGTAACTTTCGGGTAGGTATGTAAAATCTTTTTTGTTTATTTATCAAAATTATACTATGTTTGTATAATAATATACAATGATTATTACAAAATTACAAAATTCTTGTAATTTCATCTAGTATTAATAATTTCAATATGTGGAAGCATTTTAATATATTTTCAAGTAAACTTAATATTCTCTACTATTCGGGTCTACAAAGTAAATTTCATTAAAAACCAGTACACACGCGATGGTATGTGATCAGGCTCGAGTGAACACAATTCATAGAACTTAAAATTAAATTGTTATAAATAATTGTTGTAAAACTACATCGAACCGTCCAGTTTAATCCCTTAGCTTTTAAATAGTTCTGAGTATTTCATAATTTTCAAACGAATAAATATATTTTCCCTTTTTTAATAATATTATACTAAATAATATTAAAGGAATCGATTTCACGGATTGCCAGACTGTCCAAGCCTTCACTCGATTTAGATCTTTCATTCATTATTCCAGTCAAGTCTTAGAAACTCGCCCGCGGATCAACGTTTTTCTGAAATTTACCGAATCACATTTACTCAATTTATTCTGTGAGAGATTTTAACGATAAATTGTGTGAAAATGTTAAACATTAAGTTTATCTCGGGATGGAATTGGATATGACATTTTACATGGAAAATACATCTAGAATAGAGTGCCAGATAAGATAAACCGTGGAAAAAAAATTATAAATTTACTTTGTTTTCCCACAAGGACTGGAAAAAAGTCTACAGCGTGCTGTGCATACAGTGTGTATAATAATATCATAATGTTTGAACGAATTGAAATGATAGAATATCGCTAATGTAGTAATGTATCATTTGTAATAAAGCTTATTTATATGTACACTGCGATCGGATAATCACCCAGTAAGTACCGTCTATACTTATATCATACGCTGAAGATAATGTAATTATAGAAATAGCTTTTCTCTCCCTTTTTATATATTATATTAGCCGAGTCGGAACTTGGAAGACACAAAATACCCAACTGTTATTATACTAATTGCATCTTAAAAAACCGTACACGAGTTCAACTCTCTATAATATAGATAATATATTATACAACATGTCAAATAATGTTAATAACCTTTTCATTTCGCTAGTCAAGCATGCCGATAATAATCGTGGACATACTATATATATAATAATTAATGCAAATATTTTACAATTCAACTCAAGAGATCGTATGCTATCGTCGTGTAATAAACCGTGTACATGATATTACAAGATTGAATTATTTTTAAATGCGTATTACATTATCGCGTACTATTATGATATTATTAATTAATTTAAAACTAGAGTCGATGAATAGTTAGATAATATAGTTATGTTGTAAGTCATGAAGTATAGGATCGTGTTTAGAAATATCGACAAATGTCAGCAATAACATTAGTGGCTGTACCAATATTATTAATTATTATATATCGTCTATGCTATTTAATGAAACTTTCCGCCTTCTACGTGTAGCTATATCTACAAGTATGAATATAATTTTCAAGTACCACATACAATATATTAAAGATGCGTATAGTAAGAGTATTGTACAACACTCATAATCAGTAACTTTACAACACTGTGGTTATAATATTATAACACAAAGTTTCTGAGATATTTAAATTAGTCAAATCGTTATGTACCCTTACGCTGTATACAATTTTGTACAATAATGTATTAACTTGAAAATCATCAATTTTAGAGTTTATATTATATAGATTAATATTTAGGTACATACAACAATTGTTTATTATAAATAATTAGGGAACAGTTAATATGAATTAAATATTTTTTTAAGGTCACTTAGGGCAGTTTATTTATTAATAATAAGCTTAGGCATATTTTTATACTATTTGTATAAATTAATAATAGTTGATCACTCGCAATCCCAATGACAATTTTATCATTACACACTTAAACCTAGCTGCTAATCAACAATTTGTACACGTACGCAACCTTGTATATCGGTGTGTACAAAATACGAAAATATTATATTATATTATTTTATAGCTAGTTTATGATGTTACAATTTTTTTATCTTATTCTTGCATAGTCATTAATCATTTGAAATATCAAAGTGTGATTTGTTTACCAGTCCATCTATTTAAAACACATATATTTATTTAAGTACCTAATGTGATAACTTTTGAGTAATTTTAAAGATCAGTTCATATTGCATTGCCGGGGACCAACCGTGGACGTATAGTTGTTTCATAGTCTATATAGGCTCGAGTTGGCTGTACGTGGTAAAAATGCGTCCTGAGTACAAATAACTCTAGACTTTTTTTAGGGTTGATTCGAACAGCTTCCTCTTAGCGGACAAACTACGCACGAAAATCGGAAACTGTTTCGTGGGGGGTTGATTTTGGCCGGATACAAGAACTACTAGTGTGCATACATTGTACATACTATTATATACAAATACGCACATATTTACAGTTTACAATATACATACATTTATAATATCTGGCAACCATGTATATATTATAACGGTACTGTATAATAATAACACACGTACAGCAAACATCTAATGTCCCCTTATTATGCACACACAAAGTTTTATTCTCTGCGATATCAAGTTGTCAACGGTATGTTTGAACTTGTGTCGCAGTATATTATATTGCATCCGAGGTATATATTATTCGTGTCTGGTCACATAACATATTATTATTACGTATATATGTTAAAGTACGCACTTGATTTATGTTTTATATTCTCAAAGGATAACATCAATTACTGCGATTTATTATCATAATATAATTTTATTATTATTATTATTTGTACTACTGTACGGAAATTGTAATTACATTTTGTCCTTCTTATTTTCATTTCAGTCGTTGATGACTTTACGAATTTCGTCTCGTCCGTTCTCGGAGTATTTTAATGCGACGACAGACATATAAGATAGGTACATTCCAAATTCCAAATTCATCTGTTCTTATTTTTACCTCGAGTAATGAACATGTTCCCCTTATTTACCCAATTCTAAGCACAACATTGTCCGTATTCCAAATAATGAATGATTAAACTATATGATTAAAACGTCAATGTATTTGGTTTGTGATTGTCACAGAAGCTGTAACATGATATGTATGCAATTAAAAGTTTTTGAATATATATAAGAAATCATATTTCGATTATTGTAATAATTAATAATAATATAATCTTCTACATGTGGTGCGCAATAATTAATCGAGACGTAAACGACCAAGATTGTATATTTTACTATAATATTGTATACATATAAAATAGCTACACATATTTTTATATCATATTGAACAGTTATCATATTATGCATGTTTAGTACCCATCAAAAATATGAATAGTATATATGAATACACCTGATAATATACAATTTAGTAAACGCATAATCTCGAGGTATTGGTTGTTTTTATTAATATTATTCATAGAAAATTAATAAATAAGAATTTATAGTTACCTAGTAATAGTTTTCTTAAAATATGTGAAAATTACAAAAATTCTCTGTCCTTTTGACCCAAAAACTATAACGATTTTAAACAAAACACATTAGCAGTGTACCATAATATTTCATAGCTCTGTTCCATACTTCAAGTGATTTTTTTTATCTTAAATTATAAATCTATCAGACAATATGACGGGGAAAATATTATCAAGGCGAAAGGGTCTGAACATTACACAATGGAGGGACCTGTTTGAATAAAATTGATGATTCGCTTTGGTATGCTCCTAAAGTATAAAATATATACATTTTAAAAGAAATGTTCGATGTGAAAATATTACGTGTTGAATATGATGCGCTTGAAGCCTGAACATATTATTCGTGTGTATTATTTGTTACCCATACGGCCATACGTAACTAGGCATATCAAATTATTATGAAATACCTACAATTTAAAATAGTTGATATAAAATATAAAATAAAAATATTGTCTTACTGTAATAAAAATAAATTTAGTTTAGAATTAGTTGTTATGTTTGAAATAAACCTCACGAACTATTATAAATTAAGACATGACATAATATAATATATTATATTGCTGATTAAAAATAAAAATTATTAATAAATAGAGAATTTACAATTTATAAAATAAGAAAAAGCAATCAGTTAGTTTGTAGACTACAATAAGAAATGAAAAAAATGGATGACGTGATGGGGTATCCAGCGAAGCTAGTCCAAAAGAAAAATATTAGCCATGATTGTATTTTGAAAAATATATTAGAACTTTTTGATAGTAATATAATTAATTTATATTATATAATATATACATTTGCATCCCATTGTTTTAATAGTATTTTATAACATTTTGAATTTAAGAAAAGTACTTCAAATGCGTTAGCCGAAACTTAAATCACACATGTAGTGATTGCTTTACTTTTGTACAGTTGTACAATCTGAATGAAATGTACAAAATTAAAGTTGTATAACTACCTACAGTTAATATCGAATTTAAGACTTGTTGATAATACATTAAAAGTATGCAAAAAGTATTTTATTTTAAGTTTCTTACAGAACACTTAAATACCCTGTTTTCCTAAAATATACAACATAGTGGAAATATCACATATTTTTTGAATTATTTATATTGTATCATATGATTTGTGGCATGAGTAAGCTGGGTCATACATAATAATAATATAGTAAAGTAAAAAAAAAAACATTATTAAAAACCACAAAAGTTAATTTATGATACAACATAAATGTTGCAAGTTTATATAATGAATGCCCTTAAATAATATATACATATATATATAAAACGGATCACACAATAAACTTAGGTACTTTTAATCTTTAACCTTTAGTAAAATCCAATCAAAATTAAAACAACACAACGTGCATAAATAAATATAAATCGGTAGTTTTTATTTTAAAAAAACAGACATTATAATATATTTGAAACGAATTTAAGTTATTTTATAAATTCATTAGGTACCACAAAGCCTTGGTTTTTTTGGTTTTAAATTCGTATTCTTTTTTTTAACCATCGAGTTTCAAAATACATACTTCAGTGCCACAATAGTCATCTGTATAGTTTAGTGAGGTACTGTATGTATTGTATACGTTAAGCCGGATTAGGAAGATTGATATTTTATCCATAATCCAATATAAAAAATGAATCTACGACCACTATTTAATCAAATATATAAATACCTCCTGATTGAACGTATATATTAGCATAAAATAATTTTTATTAGCCTAGTCGCGTTTCTGTTTACTGATATATATATATATAGGTACTTAGACATATAGGGGACAAAAAAATAAATATAATTTAAACGTTAAACGAAGGATAAAGAAGGATCAATATGTAAAGCTACGAGCATATAAATCTCTAATGACAAATATCTTTTTCACCTGACTTAGCGAGAAAATAGAATTTTTTTATTATACTTAACGGCACTGTATGAATGTGTATTTGTATATCAGTATGCTATAGTATAATGTGTGTATGTGTATAATATATTAGGTCAAAAACATTCGAGCACATGGTCTAATGATAATAATAATATAATGTACCCAACATAAATATTATACATAATAACGAATTGTGCAACGTAATTCCCTGAATGAAACACATAACCCTATAATGTGCAGTGTATGGGACGTTATAAAAAAGAAAGAATAAAAAAAAAGGTTGAGTGGTCGAGACATACGCTGACCAAATATTATATTATGTACACTTCCAGAGACCAGAAGTGAAATTATCATCGAATAGTCGTCATCGTCTTACAATTATATTATATCCCACTCGCTTTCTTATAATATATCCCTTTCGCGCACTTGAAATACTTGGCTTGTGTACAGGGACAGATTCAGGGGAGAAGCACATTTAACTTTTTAAATTAAGCATAAAGTGTATATTGCAATTGTATTTGTGTTGCCCCTTTTAGATCTTTACTCAGTATCCATGCCTGCTTGTGTGTCGGTTATTACACTATGCACATTGGCGTAAAATTGAATATTTGTCTACACACGCGCCCGACGGTCCATATACGATATACGAAAAATATTACGTACACAATAATAATATATATTACTGTGAAACTATTCGACCCACATCAACCGTACAGTCGTCGTACTACAGTCGTACATATTATATGTCACACACGCGCCCTATCCCGAGATTTCCACCTCAAAGTGTTTACGCGTGGAAACGATAGTATATAGCGTATACGATGAAAGTCGCGAAAGAGCTATTATATATAATAATAATAATAATATATGGGTAGTGAAGAAAAAAATCTTCCCATCGGTTTTGACAGAACACTTAAGCTTCCGACAACGAGCGAAAGAGTGAAAAAAAGTTGTTAAAAAAAATATTATATATATATAATATTTACAAGTAATATATGTTTAATAAAAAAAGTTACCCCTCCATCACACCACCGTGGCTATACCATCGACGACGATCGCACGCATACATCAAAATCGGGTTTACTACGTGAGATGTGGTTATTGATGTGCCCGCGAACGCGAACGTCAACGGTGGAAATATATAATATAAATTATCTTTGGGGGGGGGGGGGGATGATAATAATAATAAAATAAATAGTAATACATTATAATATGTGTGCGATGACGACGACACGGCGTCGGTCCCGGTTAGGATCCGTCCCCGTGTGTGTAAAATGAAAACTGGGAATCTATATATACGTATCAAGGTACGGGTATACGACAGAAAAAAACATTTATTCGTAATATTAATCGTGCCGATCGATATTTTAAATCATCGGGATTTTTTTTCTTCTCCCCAGCTCGTTTACTCCGCGTGACAGTTTTACAAATGTATCCAATTAACGTGGCGTGAGCCGAGTCTGGACGGTACGTATATATATATAGTATATTATACATATACATTTTGTAGGCATAGTACCTCAGTCTGTAGTATATCGGCGTCCGCAGACGAGAGACAAATCGTTAAAATACAGTTCACATTTACATAAAATATATTCCATTTATACGTCTTGCTTACGTGCTCAACGCGAATATCGCGATATACTAATAACAATATTTAATAATATCATAGTCCAATCAAACGCCTAGGTCGTGTACATATACCTAAGTGAATTTCGTGGGTGAATATAATATATTATATCATATTGGTGACATCGTCTATATTGTTCAGAGTATGGTTGACATTTTTAGCAACATTATACCTATATTTTACCAACCACGGATGCTGCGGGATACAGATTCCGACACACCTGTTCGTTGCGCTTAACCGTTGACTTCAGAGAGATATATTATGTGTAGGTTCTAAGTACTATACTGTCTATATTACATAAGTGATAAGTGATTCCTTACTATACATTTAAAAATTAACAACGACCAATTAACCAGTAAACAAATATAATCTTTGAAATATATAACAATAAAAAAAAAAAAAAACAAAAAATATGTATGTACAAGGAGGTAACTATATTTTTATGTCAAACTGATAAATTTATTTTTTTTTAGCAAATACCTAGCTATTATTTTAGATTTATAAATAAATGATGATATATATTTCTGAAAATTCAACTGTGGTACCTATAAGTCGTTTTTACCAAATATATATCCAAAGCCATGTTTCAATTCTGTCCAAAGTCTCAAGAACTCTTTTCGATGCTTTAAAATCTCTAGGGTTTGAATTATCAAATCCCATGTAATATCTGTGTCAAATGTACACTGCAGATATACTAATACAATGCTGAGGATAAGATGTATATTACGTAATGAAACTATATAATATATTTAATGTGCAAACACGTTAAACATATTAAATGTGTGGCGTTCGCACTGAAAACTAACATGACTAAATTACGTCTGCGTTATACATTTATACAATTTTTCGAAACGAATCGGTGCCGAGCGCCACCAATTAAAGTTATATTCTCTAGACGCCACTGGATAGTTGTACCCGCACGAACTTTAATGTAAGTCGAATGCATCTAGTCGTGGCACAGCCAGGATTTTTATTTTTAAGTGTATTGATAATTTTCAGTTATATATAAGGGAGGCTTAACTAGAATTCCTCATGTTATGACGTTTGGTTATATGATGGGTAAATACAATTTTAGATTTTTGCAGCTATACCTTTACACAAACTACGATTTTAATACATCATAATATGAATTCATGACATAAGTCTTACGTAATACGCCCATAACTCACCGAAAACATATTTTTTAAATTTACCTGAAATATCGGGGAGGGCTGCAGCTCTCCTCGCCTCCCATCAACGCCACTGAATGAATCTTAAATCTCATTGCTATCTGTATATTGTTGTTTCAGCGTTGGCGTATTTCAGGGCTGGACGGACCGACAACTCTTATGCATTCACCGAGATACCGTGAAAACGCGTAAGTATTTATGCAACAATAATTGCAGCATTCTCTCGAAACGAACCATCCCTGCCCCCAGTGATCTTGCAGGTTGTGGTATGTACAATATATAAACGACCGACGTTGCTTTTGCTCCACATGAACGGTTTTTACGTAAAGTATTAAATTATGACTGCCGACTATAGTAGGCAGGTGCACCGTTCACAGACGGGACTGGAACAGAATTCGTCGAGAACCTCGTACCCGTTAAAATGGAATGATTCGTAATATAAATACATATATATATATATATATATATTATACTCACGTGTTCGCGATCCTGTGGCGATATACCGGAAGTGGGGATAAAATATTGTTAGGCGCGTGTTAAATAATATAGGTACGCATAATAATAATAATTTATTGTATAACGTGTGTTTCTCTCGGCTGTAGGTGCATTTAATTCGCTTGTTGTATCACACTTTTACTGTAAATACCTACAGCAAAACTGGACAAGTCAGTATTTTTTTCCAACTAGGCAGTTTAGGTTCGATTAAATTGATATAAAAACAATTAAGTTAGTTTTTTAATAGCTTAAAATATAAACTAAAAAAAACTGTTTGCCCAAAACATGTACAGTATTACATATGTATTATAATATTATGTTAAAATAATAATTATCTAACTGAAACTAATGATGTTAGCAAGTAGAATTATATAAAGTATGTTGGTAAAAGTATAGTAGGTAATTGAACATTTAATCAAATCTTTCAAGTACTGGCCTTCACTTCTTACAAATAATTACGTAATAGGAATATTGGACCTTAAAATATGGATATTGGATGCACGACTGGTGACTGCGGTGGTACTGTGGTAGTAGTGAATGACATCACCATGACAATAGATAATGAATCTCATTTTAAATCCCGTCAAATATAATATGATAATACATGTTACTTTTATACGAGTAGATATATCATAAAATACTATAAATTAATTATTAATTTTATTATTAACCAGTCACCGGTAGGAAGTCACTAATGGAGGCAGTATTACGAAACATTGAAATTTTTGCAGTGATTACGAAAACTGTTTGTCTCTAACGCGATAGATTAGTTAAAAAGTTATTATGAATAAAAACAACTAACTACTTAATTTTAACTTCCTCACTAGTTAGTGCCCAGCTTTTACATATATACTGATATTATTCCATACCATTATTACGCTATAGTAAAAATATATGACTAACAGACTAAAGGTAGGGTTTTTTTTTATGGAATTGCTATTCCTATTGAAATTTGAACAATATTATTGACAGCTATCATACACGAGAGAAAAAATGACGATAATATTATACCACTACGAAAAACGAGTTCGAATTGCTATGTGAGTACGTGAGTTTTCTTACTCATAATATCATCGATGGAAAATATTATAATATCATTTTGATGGTAGAATATTTAAAAAAATATATAGGATATTATTATATTATTAAAGAAAAATTGTAAAATAGGTATTCACGATACGTAAGTATGAAATATTTGGGTAAAGTAATTTTTCTACCTCCCTTTACAATAGAATTTATTTTAAAATGTGCATATTAAGCTCTCATTATCCTAGCCGTACATATCGTATTATTTAAATATTTAATATATTATTATAATGAGCAACTGAGGAAATCTGGTGCGCGTTATATGATTATACAATATAGCTACATAATAATATATTATATTGTCGTTGGTCTACAAAGTTACCACGAAAGCGTTTTTTAAGCTTGAAACCGAACACATTTTTTTTCACTTTGGGTTTCAAATACCGATATTTATGTTTTCCTGTATCGAATTCGAATAACAGTGTTTATATTCTTCGGTTTCAATTTTGTTTTCAATTACTGGTGTTTGTTTTTCAAATTTCGATTTTGTTATCTAATATAGATATTTTTTTAACGATTTCGATAGACCACACAAAGTCCGGCTTGGTGGTGATTACTTGTGGATATACCATTGTCGCATAGAAACATCGATTCACCGTGATTTTCGATTTATTTGCCTACTTATATGTCTCCGAATAGGTACCGTAAAGTGCGTACTATCATCGATCCTCTGAGCGCACGGGGGCGCGACATCGGCGGATTATAATAAATGAAACATGCGGCGTTTACACTTTTTACTCGATCGTGTAATCCGATCGGTTGCCGACCTACACCAACCACACATTGTAATTATACTATGGGCGAACATTTATAACTATTTCTTGACTTGACGTACGTTATGACGACAAATTATATCATTCGATTGATCACCCGCCCGTTAATCGTATTACATACTATACAGCAGGAATATGTGAACTAAACTTCAGCTTTTTTTTAGGGTGGTAGGCTTTAAGCTAATGAGGGGAGTATCTCAAACACTGAGTCATTATAAGACTCTCGTGTTTCGATATAATCCAAATCAAAAATATTTGACTACCCAAAACTACCCAAAGGCATATAATTTCACATCGGGTTGTCACACAGGCATGCTCTATTTTGATTCACGGTTTATTATAGTCGATATAGTTAGATTTTATGCTCCGTGATTCGTGATGATCTTATTTAAAGCGCTTTGTATTAGAATTGAATCTAGGAACTTTGACGCCTACTGATAGGAATCTTGATACTTAGGATTTTCACACGTGGGGGAGTTTCAGGACAATATTATTGAATAAATAGAATTAGAAATATTCAAAATTAACTATTCTAGATACAAACAAGCTGAAAGCTTGATTTAGAACAAAATATGAAGGTTTGTACGGTGAAGCGGCCATATGATTAAAAACGACTCCCTCCACTAATCCGTTTAGCTGAGTATAATAATATATTATGTGCTTTTACCGATTACCGAGTGATTAACGTTTTATTCGGAGCACCGTGTGGTTAGAATAATAATAAATATTATATGTTATGGGAAAAGTGTTGATTATAGACATTCGGCATTCAATATTATAAATCCTAGGCAAATAGACGATCTATACAATTGTCAATTCCTATGATTTTTATAGAATTCCAATGCCATAATATGTTAGATAAAATATACAATTTTAAATAACTAATGTTTAATCAAAATGTTCATATTATTGAAACTATATGAAGTAGGTATAGGTACTTATATTGCATTTATTTATTGAAGCATACTGCAGTTAATACATGACATAATATTGAACTACGTAAAACATATTATTTTTATGCTAAAATGTTTTGGTTTGATATTGCATGACGTGCACGATGCATTTGATCTTGTCCAGTTCCAGGATTCCTGCTGGGTTGCTATTTTCCGTAAATCAAAATAAATGTATTTTTCCCTTGAAACTTTGTCAATCGTTATTAAACTTTGTTTGGCATATTCTGTATTGAAACTTCGAGTTTTGAATATAAAGACTTTAAAAATACCTCACCTCCATATCAACACCTAAAATATTTCGAGCGTCCCTTTGATCTTTGTCTATAAAGAATACCTACTGGAACTCGAACTGTAGCACCAACTTCTGCCATTTAAGTTTTTTATCTGACCATATTATTTGAAATGTATAAATGTATATACATTTTATACTCTCTTTACTTGAGGTTTGGAATTCAATAGATAGACCTATAGCCATTGCTCATTATATCATACAATTCAAGGTTTTTCTGCTTATTTTTGTCATTCTATCTATTCCATAGAAATCAGAGGTTATTTATCGAATGCCAGATTCAACAGTTTGTCGATAATATATGTATAATATTATTGAATCTATATATTGGGTTTTTTTTTCGGGGAAAAATCGTCTTTGTAATTTGGTATGCGACCGGTAATCAGTATAGCGTATTAATTGCTGAGGTGTCAAGAAAAAAAAAACATTTTTTAATACCGTTTCAACCGTAGTTTTAGGTGCCGTCGTCTGCTATTAAACACAGTCAGTCCTGTCAAAAGGTCGTATTATATACATATTATGATGAACGGAAATTGCAAGGAAAATACTTGGTAGTGTCTTAAAAATAATTACAGGAACGCTTGTAGCTTACATTATAATAATATTATATTATGGTGTAGTAGCTGACTACTAAACGACGCCTGGCGCGCATAAAAGCCCACAAAAAAAAAAACGTCGAGTAGGTATACACATTATAATATTATTATGTTTAACTTCAATATGTCGTGTGTGGGTATATTTTTTAAACGGAGCTCGACAAGTTTTGGTCGATAACCGTATGCCAAGGAGGATGCTAAGTCACCCACACCGAGTTCGGGGGTCGTTAGGCTGGTATAACTCAATAATGTCCCTGTGTGCACATGGTTTCAGATCCAGTATGGGGTTTCACATATAAGGTAGAGACTGTAAATAAAATATGACGTGTAATATATAACGTGATGCGTTGTATAGAAATAATATCACATTGGACCCGTTTAAAATAATGAAATACATAAGGCATATCCCGGTAAATTATTTTTCGTATTAAAAATGTCCACTCACGATGGGAGGTGGTTTCGTTAATGTATGTGTTCTTGGTAAATCCCGTCACTAAAATAGTAAAGTACATAATAATATTATATTATAATACCATGTAATATGTAGTATATAGCGTTTCATCATTGACTAACGATTGACTTGTGACAGTATGACAAGGTCTCTATAGTTCAAGAAGCCGTCACTTCCCTGTCTAATATTATATTATTATGACCGAAACCACAGCCATCGTTCACTCGACGGGTGAGGACTGAGAACGAGTCTATTCCCGTCATGCAATCGTAATTTCTCGAGTCCACTGGTGTCTGGTAGTAATGTAGTATGGAAATTCCCTATTACTTGGTAATACAGTCGCGTATTTATTTTGTATAATCAGTGACATATTATAACCCTGGACTAAATTATTACATGTAGACAATATATTGTATATTGTTGTCATTAATTTTTGTCATTAATCTTTACGAACCGTTATAGTTTCAAACTAACGATAACAACTTGTTTTGCATATTTAACGATTATTAGGTATTTTTAGATATTTTGAAAAAATTTGATATTTATTGCATATTTACGTGAAATTTATTTATATATTGTTTTTAATATCTAATAAAGATTTGAGATGATGTAGAAATTTAGTATAAAATTCTAATAAAGCGAAACTTTGGTGTAATGAACTGCCATTAGACGACATTTTTGGTCATTTTAACGAAATATTTTTTAAGAACCATAAATCTATAACCAAGTTAGAACCAAATTTATTTAATTATATTTAACGAATTGTTCTATAATTTGAATTTATTTTATTATCCGCTGAGAATTCGTAATATGGATATTTCACTGTAATACATTTTTTCGGCTACAAACCTATTATTTTTTGGTAAACTAATATCAATTTGGTTGTTTTTGAATGAACTTTCTTGTTATTATTAAGGTATAAAATGTATTTAAAAATATTTTATACTTATAAATGGTCGTAAAGTGTATACGCCGTAACAACATTTTCAGAACTTTTCTTTTGAGACGAAAAACTGAACAATTATATTGATACACATCGACTAAATTCTAATTATTAACTGTATTAACGACCCACGTCGGGCCGTTTCAACGTTATACGAATATGGCGTCTTTTGTCCGTGTGGCGCTGAGAGTTGAGACGCTCTCAAGGCCGCCAAAACCGTTTGGCCGCAGTAAGGATAATATTATTATGTTATTTAATATTATAACCCTGCCGCCGACAGATCCCACGCTCACGCGTTTATACTGACATCGTGTACTCGATACTCATATAACTATGTAAGTGTATACTCTCTCTCTCACACACACACAAACATATACCTACGTATATAATAGCCATATAGGAAGTAAAATGTGAACTGACCGCAGTAAAAATACAACGAGTATCTACCTACACGTAAAAACATCCGATAATCGATTTCCGAAAAACGGCGGCGCGCAGTACTATAGGGCCACGCAGTGAACGCGTATGGCTTATATATCCGTTTAATGCGCTGTGCCGATTGAAACCGCACCTTAGCTTACATAGCGATAAACTATTATGATAGTCGTTGTTGTTGTTGTTGTTGTTGCTGCTGCTGCTGCTGTTCACGAACATGGTGATTTTATTTATTTCACACTAGTCTCAAGCTATGATACACTACACATATATAGTATCTATATAGTAATAAACATTCATTGCCAAACTGCACAAACCGAACACCTAAACAATTTTGTTTTATTATTATTCTTATACAAGACTTTCACCTGCGTAATGTTGTTTGGAAATCATGGTCAATTTCCATTATGCCGTGATATTATATATTATATAGTTTGAAAAATAGGTATAATAGACTGGATCCGAAAGATATACTACGCAGGTATATTGGTGTATATAGCATGGTAAATACTAATATTACTATAGGTGTAAAAGGTAAACCTGCTTATTTTTATAATATGAGCCATTTATGCAGAACTGCATAGATTAGTTTCTGCACGAACATTTAATCAAATGGATTTTGTATTTCTATTCATATGTTAGGTAAAAGTATTATGTTCGGACTTCTAATGTTTAAAAACGTTCCGAAGTTTGTTTATTATACAATGGTGTCTTAGAGAACCAGCGATAAACTACAAGTTTACTTTTTTACAATGACATATGCAATTTTTCTATAAAGTCATAGTCATGTACGACCAACTTCATAAAGTTAAATTAAATTAGATAAAAGTTTAGTGATCTATTTTAAATTGAACAGGCATTCCAATATTATAATACATATTATATACAACACGAATATGATTTAAGTAATATAAGCACAGTTTTTTTACTTTTGAAAAATATGTAATACTTTAAAATACATTTAATTGTCATATTATTATGTGTATTAGTCATACATTATAAGTATATCGGCCATTCTAAAAATAAGAAAATTATAAAATTAGGTAAACCCATCACTCGAATTACTTTTTTTTACTTCCATGATGATATTATGTAGCAAAATGTATAAATAAGAGTAAATTAAAAATTATAAATTTCCAAATATACGATAACTTGAATGTTTATAATTTAACTTTATTTTTGTTTTGTCATTATTCAACGTTTACTGCTACTAATTTCATTAACTTTATTGTTAAAATTATATTGAAAAATTACTTTCGTTTTTCTAACAATAATAAAAATAACAATTTACCAACTAATTAAAAATAAAAACGAATGAGTATACACTGTACTAAACTGTTGTTTTTTTATTTTTATTTGGCCTTTTTCAAACTTCAATAAAATGTTATGGACTTTAAACGAAAAATTTTTTGACTCTGGTAGTTTCTGTTATTTAAAAATAAGTCAATTTTTTGTTGATAAACGTAATGAATACTATTGGTACTTAAGTAAAATACTTTTGTATAAAACGAAATAATATGATTATCAGATAGTGTAGTCAACATAAACGTATTTCTTCAATGCAAAAATGTAACTTGTACTAGAAAAATAAAATTGAAAGTCATAAACATGGAAAAAAACGATCATTAATATCGTAAATTTAACTTTATGAGAGTGTGAAACACAATTTGTCTTACTCGGGTAGTTACTATGGAACTAAGGAGATCAAAAAATAATATATAAATTGTAAATGCACAAAAGTTTTAAGTAGATACTAGGTAGTTACACCATTGTAATGAGCTAATAAATATCCAATGAGACATGAGTATATTTACTTGTACTTAAATTTCCGCAGAAAAGCTCAAACCTACAAATTGTATTAAAATTAAAGTTTTATTACACAAACATCACAATGAAATTACCATAATTCAAGTTTTGAAAATTTATAAAATACTTTCTAATCTAAATATTTAAGTTGACGTATTTTATATGAAAAAAATTTAATATTTAAATAAAATAATAGTTTTAAACGTTAATACTCGAAATTGTATATTTTACAAAAAAAATTTTAAAAATACAACCGATATATACCTATAGGTACTATTGAATATCATATTGTTGTATATAGGAGAAATATGATTTATTTATTTTAGGATTCATTGTAACAACATGTTTAAAAGGTGCAATAAGATTTTAATTAATTTTAGTTTGGAATAAAATTGACAAATTGACAAATGAGGTAATTATAGGCCAGTACAGGTAGTTTTAAACAACCTATCGATTTTACTTTTACCAATTTTTACCTGTCATAACCACAAGTACCCTTGTTACTGCTTAAATTAATTATTAAATTGAAAAATAAATTAATATTTTACTTAATTATGTTTTTTCGTAATATATTATTTTGGTGTATAAGTTCGGCAATGACATCCAGACAAATCAACAGTTGCTGATTGGTTCAGGACAATATCAATTTCATCGTTGCTTACGTTCAGCGATCTATAAACTAGCGATAAGAAAACCCAAAACACTGAAAAGTAAATGTATCATACAGCACTATATTAAAGAACGCATAAGCCTATATGGCTGTAAAAAATAACATACAACTGTAAAAAAGATTTTTTAATTTTTTTTTGTATTAAAAATGATTTACAAAATATATACAATACAATGAGTAAATGTGATAAATGGTTATTAATATGAGATTGCGTTTATGGGCAGGCACTCAGCAGTGCTACTGACCAGGCAGGTATTTTTTAAGTACCAGCTATTACTATATTGTAATAGTATTACCAATTTTTTTAGTAGAATTTTAGAGCCACTATCTTTTGATTTACCGGAAAATGAAATGGTTGGTAGCTCTTTGATTAATGGGTTATAAAATTTTAAATAATATAATTTTGCTAATTTATTAAATGGAGAAGACATTACTAGTCGTAAGTAGATGAACCCCATAACTAAATACCGTATGTTCAAACTAACTGAATTATTGACTTTTATATGTTAAGTGCATTGGACAGTTTGGATGTCAAGAGTGATCTAACTAGAAAACTATAAACTATATAAATTTAAAAATGATTGATGAAATTATAATTTGTAATTTTTATTCTTGAAGTTTATAAATTCTCCATATTTTCATAATTCACTGAGTTTGAAATTTGTTTGTCATTAAAACTGCTGATCAAGGATAGATTTAATTAACAACTACACATAATTTGTGGAATCGATCGATTGATTTAAAACTATCTGAGGGAATCGATACTGGACGTACCTTCACTCTCAATAAATAAAGGTCTGGTAAAATTGATGAAATCCAAAACAAATAAATGATTTATACATTTATAGTTTATACAATTATTTTACAATAATTGATGAACATTTAAAATCTTTCTTGTTTTCTGAACCAAAATTTTAATTTTGTACCTTCTATAAGTATTTTTAAACTGTTAATTTGTGTTTATCTTACGTTTAAACAATTAAACCGGTATAACTGTAAAAGCGATTAAAAGTAAAGACTGAATACTGAGGAATAAAATCACATAAATAAATAATAATATGTTTGTTTCTATTTTGACTATACCCAGAATATTATAGAGGAGAATTAAAATAGAAGGCATGGTATTTATACATAATATTGTTTTATTTGACTTATCGTTAAGCAGCGTTCCACTCGTATCATTAAAACAGCCAATAATACTTTGTGATGGATACGGCTAAATATTTATGTTTAATCGTGATTGTTATTGAGTGATAAAACATTACTAACAAACCACTTGTAATAAGCGAATGACAATGCGTGATGAGTGGTGGAAACAAAGACATATACAATTATAAAGATGTCATGTCTATGGATATTAGGTGAGAAGGTAGTATTCAACGTTCGGTTTTTTTTGTGACGGCCCTGGTACGAGACTATTGGAGTGCGGTAGTAGTGTGGGTGTACAAAATACCATACCAGAGACTCATAATATTATACTTCTCGACATAAACATAAAACTGTTCGTATAATATCTAAAATAATCATCTGTTAAAAACATTGGAATAAAACAAAAAAAAAATACCACAAAAAGTTTTGAATAAAATAAATCAAATATTTTTAGTAATTATATAACGGTAATTGATTTAATTTTAAAATCCTTTTTTGTATCATAAAGTTTATTCCGTCAGTTCACTTTTGTTTATTTTAACAAAGGGTAACGTCAGATATTATTCGAAAAATTATGTTTCATAAAATTAATTAGTAAACGAACGTCATACAATCATTAAATGAAAGCTTCAAACTAAAATGTACTTAATTGATTTTTTAGTACAATAATTCACAGCGTTAATACTATACGTAATACCATGTTAATATTGTTATGAATGAATAACAAAATACCCTAATTACTCTTCAGTGGATATTCATTAAGTGCAGGTTTAACAACAATTATTACGTACATGTTTTCCGCAACGTTTTTAAACAATTTATGTAAAACAGGAATGCGTTAACATCAAATTAAAAAGATGCATATACAAATGAAAACAACGATTTATACTCAAAATGATCTCGTTACTTGGTGTTTAATTAAACGTTTAAAAAATCTCCCCTACACTAAGCTACTTTATTTACTGTAATTTAAATGTTTAATACGTTTATATCTTTAATACAAAAAAAGCAATTAAAAAGTTTTACGGTTAACTTTATTTCAGCTGTTTACCTGGGTTTCAGTTTTTATTTTATGATTATAAATTACAGCAATAGTATTAAAAACATTTAGGTAAGCATTTAAATAACTCTTATTCATATGCATTCAAAACCTTAAGTAAAAGAAACTTGAAGATTTTTTTCAAATGTATAGTCATATTGTATAGCCTTTGAAGTGTTTGAATTTTAATAGTACGCAATGACTAATGAATATTCACTGAGTTAATATTTTTCTTTTACAATTCATTCATGGAAAAAAAAACATTATTATAATAGGTATTTATAAATATTAAAATATGATAATTTTTATTATTGAATTTTAAAATTCAATTTTGTTAAAAATTAAAAAAATATATAATTTGATGAATTCAACTAAAAAATATCACTTTTTGTGTGTTATTTCTTTAATTACGTTAAGCTATTCATACATAATTTATTATTAGACTAAGTCATAGTAATATTTAATCTTGTTTCGATGTTAAGCTACCAAGTCACCCATTTATTTTTAAATTCGTGTATAAACAGTTTAGTAACTCTTTGACCAAAAGAACATGTACCGATTATACTCTAATGAATTTATTTAAATTAATATATCATAACAATTAATATCGTTATAATTATTATTGGTAGAAATATGATTACCCAAACCAATGAGTGATATAATATAATTATTTATCGGTAAATTCATTTATAACATTATTTTTAATAAATTAAAGAAAATCCATACGGGAATTAAAATTACGTAATTTAGTATTTACCAAAAAATGTATAAATGGATAGTTATAAAATTAAAATCCTAATGTAATCCTAAATGATTTAATATTTTTTTTCAATTTTTCACAAATTCTAGTGTAAATTAATTAATTATTAATGTCAACAAATTTCATGTTAATTATATTTATTATTATTAACTTCGATCAATAAAATTATATATTGTTTAAAATATGTCATGTTTTTTATAAATTTACAAAAACTGGCTAATATTTTAGTATCTCAGACCGCTTTAACAAAATCCATTTAATAATAAAACCAGTAATACAGAAAACTTTTTTAATTATTTTAAATCATCATTAAATCGACTCTTCGGTGTATCTATACATATTATTATATTATATAAACATGTAGAAAGTTTGCAAATGATCGCTTTTCAGTTTTAAATTGGGTAATCGAGGGTTTTACTGTATTAGTGATTTTATATAAAATACAATCATTCGGCTAACTATTAAAATCGTATTTATTAAAAAAAATAACGCTGGTAATTCCATTTTTCAAAATTAATATTCAGGAAAAATATTGTAAAATGCCACGGAAAATGGAAAAAGCGGTTACTAGTTCAAAGAGTCCATCCAACCCGTATGAAAAAGATAAAACATAAAAATAAATTAACGGTGACACGCGATCGAATTTTCGGGAAAAAGTTGACACGGCACATCGTATATGCAATTTTGCTACACTCATGTGTGCGTGCGTCCCTCATATATTATTTTTTATCCGTACTGCTATGTCGCGTCGGTTGTACCATCACGAGCACGCGAATGATATATTATTTTTATTACTATTGTGTTATAATATATTATTGTCATTTTTATTTTTACATTTCTACATTATTTTTTTTTTATCCAACGACGATGTTAAATTCTTATTTTTCGTGTATTTGGACTTTGACAAGACAATGTTTAATACAGACGACTACGAGTGTACAGGGCGAACCACTGCGTGTTCTCGGGTTAACCTTCCCGTCGAAAAACATGGCATATGTGTGTTATGTTTTGACGCCGGCTTTGAGAGAATTTAACGAATTCCGATAATTTCTGTGATATAATATAAACTAGACCTATTTGACTACCTCGTTGACATATTTTTCTAGTGCGTGTCGTCGTGTGTTATTATTATAAGCCGCTGTTGTTTACGATAGCCAAAAGCGCAATAACAATAATAATAATAATAATAATAACAACAACAATAATACGTAACTGGCCGATAAACGACACGCTCACGCGATGGTGAACTGTGCTCGGCGGTTGAAATAAAGAGCACGAGGTCTGCGGTAAAACGAAATATTATCATCGCATTCGGAAACATAAATAAATATAATTATTATTATTATTATACAGCTGCTACGACGGTGTACGTGGTATATTAACCTATTACCCACCGGTCAGGCATTGTCCGACCAGAACTATCGTCCTGACACATTATTATGTTTTTCGGTTGCAATCTCGCCCGAGGGGTGACGAAAATATGAAAATTAAACACACACACACACGCACACGTGTATTTTATTTGCGCAAGCGTGGAGAGCAGGTGTGGACGCCATTTTTCGGGTTATTCGGGAGCAGAACTATAGATCGAAGGGATGAGAGGAGGTCGGTGTATATTGGGCGGCGAACGGAGGATAATTTACTATATACGAAATTATATTATATCGTTTTGGTCGCGTATACACAAACTCGTGATATATAATATTATATATATAACTAAGCCGCAGTCGTGCTCATCGTGTATAGGTACCCAGTCACCTTCAGTGTGCGGAGGAGGAATCGATGGTCGAGGGAGGAGGACGCGTGAAGAGGTAATGCCCGATTGAACGCGAACGATTGTCCGATCATCGTAATATATTAAATGATTATCTGCGTTTTGTTTTCATTTTTTTTTAAATTTTAAAATTTATATAAAGTATAGTTATATTTTATTATTAATATGTATTATTATTTTGTTATCGCTCCTCCGCGATACATCATCCGGCCCACGCTATGATTTGACAAAAGCAGGTATTCACCCCCCCCCCCCTCTCAAGCCTGGACGCCCTCTAACCATAGTCAGTATAATTCCATCTCCCGCCCCGATTTCACGTCGAAGTTTCCACGCCGCGGTCGTCGTCTTTGTCGTCGTCGCTTAATGACAATGCCACCGTCAGTATACTTCTCCTCCCGTTCGTGCAGTGCAATATATTATATTATAATAATAGTTATAGTATTATATCGGCGTAACGTAGTACTCCGTGAACAATGCAAATTAAAAAGTAATTAATTACTGGATGGTATGGTTCAATGTCGGAATGCCGTGGCGCGATTAGACATTGATTTTTTACAACAATTATTTGTAACGGCAGAAAATTAACGACAAGTCTATATTGTGTTATCTAAACGATGAATCACCAAGTTGCGTCAGTTTGTGTTTGCTGTTTTTAAACTATTATAATATGCATAGAAATCCAAGACATTCATAACCACGCGGAATCATAATAATGTACAGAAAATTACATCTAAGTGTTAATCGTATTACAATAAATTATGTCAACATTCGATTTCGGTATTTGCTATAATAGTCTTTAATTATTAAAATAAATCACGTTTGATATCATAATGGAAATTAATTTATATTATGTTATTTATTCGATTTGTATTATTGTTTACTCTGTGTTGGTTCTTCTTTAAATTTTCATTGATTTATTTTTAAATTATTTATTATGCAACCATAAATGTATTTAATTTTTTATATATTATTACGTAGGTACCTAACTGAGTATAGACGAATTTAATTCTAAATAAAGAAATCAGTTTCTTAATAAAAATGTTTTTTCTATAGTAAGTTAACTAAAATAAATAGTAACTACAATAGAAATAATATTTAAAACAGCAACCCTAATAAAGTTTAATTTATTCGTTAAGAATATATATAGATATATTTATTCATCGCATACAATAGCACGACAAAACAACGAAAGGAATTTCAGAGGTATACATATATTGTTGTAAAACAATCACAATAATTGCTTTTCAGAGTGAATTGTGTAAGTGCAATGATAAATTGAATAGCTTATTATTTTCTCGAGTAACAAAATTTGTTCTTATTGCAAAATATCTGCCAGTTAAACTGCATCATTACCGTGAAATCTGTCTGAAACGTGTAGTTGTATTAAATTGTTGAAGAGAAAAAACCGTTTAATGCGGATTTTTGTTTAATTCATTATAAATATTTTATGTTTTAATCTTTCTGTCAGGACCATAAACCATTTCAATCTTATTCAAAATCCTCGTTTGGCAGGTTTTTGCTCTTTGCCCGCTTAATCTCTCGTAATTCTATTAAACAACAGCAGTCGGCGCTAAACCTCAGCAGTATAAGACATCGATGTTCGAACTAAATTGATTCAAAACAAACATAATACAGATATACCTATACGTTCATTTTTCTTATATTATGATGACATTTTATTATATAGAAATATAACCAAGTTATATGTGAATCAAAATTTGTAAATTTTATTTTTTACCCGACCTTTTACTGTTCATAAAAGTATTATGCTATTATATTACATTTAATTGAATACAATGTTTTTCTTGTAATCTTAAAGAGTTTGTAGATGCTTTGTATTTATTTAACTTCTGTGCAGTAATTTAATATGTATTATTTTTGTTATTCAGTTCCAACAATATCTAGTTATACCTACCGTAAAACCTTTTTGTATTACGTTTTTCACATTCATTTCGTATAATAACTAACTAATAATTCATTTTATTTGATACAATATAAGAAATAGAATAGAACAAAATAAATTAAGGGTAAACAATATAATATTCTATTTTTAATTTTTTTTGTTTATTACATTTATTAAGTTCATAATTGAAATAATTTTGAAATATTTTTCGAAATACATAATTACACGTCTCCAGACATTCGTTCAAACAGACATAATATTATAATATTTAAAGTATGAAACTACACACTGTATAGTGTAGTATTACAATATTATAATTTAAATGTATGACAATTAAGTAATGTTAAATATAATTTACAGAATAGTTGGCACGCGAATAAAACGTAATCAATGTTAATCGTGTACGCAAAGTGGCAGTGCAATTAAATCGCCATTAATAATTGATAAGCGACATTATGTAAATTGATAGCATACGGTTTCTATCCGACATCGATCCAAATAGTTTATGCATGGACGTTTTAAACGAATATTTTCCCCCGAAATTGTTTCACCTCTTATACACTCGTTATGACAGGTTTGAATTGTAAATACCGCTGAAGTGCGAATGACGTCAAATTGTTCTGCGTATTAAATTCATGTAAAGTGTATTGTATAATATTAATATAATATATAAATAAACACAGTTTTTGGAAATAAAAATAAAAATTGTATAATATTACATAAATTGTCGAGGGTTTAAAAAATCTTGATAGAAATTGAATGAGTGGGTGCGAACCATCTGAAACTGTATAATATGTGTAATGTGTATACATTTTTAAATATTTTTTTATTGGTTTGTAAAAACATTATATTAATATTTTTGATTTATTTTCTATTTAATGAACACTTATTATATTTATAAACGAAGTGAGTAAAAAAAAATAATTTCTAAAAATTGGCAAACTTAACTGTATTTCAAGTTATATAATAGGTATATGTAATAAATACACTTTGGTTATATTACGTGATACGTATAATAAGTGTTATTACTAATTTTAAGCATACTAAACATGGTTTTCGATAGTGTATAGGTACTATACATATATATTATATACTTATATAGTTATATACGTATCAACACATGTTTATAGAAAATCATATTCTTGTCCACCCACGTCATTTGAACATATTGTGTGGTTAACCAGTATACAACTACAAAATATGTATACGTATACTGAGGCTATAATTATCCTTTGTTAGTATTGACTGCGCAGACCTGTAATAATTTGAACATGGTACCACCGATAATGGAACAATTTAACTAAAGTACATTTAATATGTCTACAACGACGGTAAATTACAATTAATAGTGTTAACCCACAATGTAACAATACGCAAACAGTTTTATGCACTTCGAAAATAATAACTAGACCAATAGAAATTCGACAACAATCAATACTGTTTTCGGGCACGTATGTATCTAATAATTGTAAACACTATTTCTACTTACTAGCACATAATCAGCTCACCTGTTCTAATAACTCTATAGGTAATACATCAAAAATCGTGTCTCGTTGCACGGATATGTACATAATATGACTTATATTATATATTTCCATCTACGTAGTAACTTGTGGGGGGGGGGGGGGGCTTAGACTACCTAAATGTTTTTACACTTTATGCCCTTACAGTTAAAATCTAGATCTCTGCATAACAAAAAAAAAACTGCATTGGGTTCAATGTGTAAAAAAATAATTAATAATTATAAATGATATGTGCACGAATCGTATTAATATTGTCAGTGTATATAACGAGTTTATATATGAGGACAATCAAAACATACATCTGACGAATATTACCCAAAACATTCAGTATGGCTATTACATATTAAATAGGTATAGAAAAATTATTATTTAATAGGATTATGAGTAATGATATTTTATGAATATCATCATCTAAATATAGATGTAGGAATACAGATATAAAATATATACTATTATACTCATTTTATTGTTTACATTTAAATTTTTATATATTTTTAATGATGAGAGGAACGTTTTTACTCTATGGATTATTTTCAACTTTAATTTTACGGAACTCTATCTAACGACTACTTAACCCTTGTGAAGCACACGAAAGGGGGTGTAGGGGATTCACCACGAACAGTTAATTATTTAAACTTTGGTTTTCTATAAGACTCTAGCCGATGTAACTATTATATTATCCTAGTTATGTCCATGATATTATTGTCGCGTTGAATATGACCTAACCTAACCATGGTTTGGATTTTGGGTATTGGGAATTATGTGACGATGACACTCTAAATGAGTGTGACGAGAGTTTCGTTTTCTTAAAATAAGTTCAAATCGTTATAATACAAAACGATAAGCTAAATAAGAACTAATTTAAATTGTTGAGTAATCGACCTCAGCCGCTGTCCGCGCTGTAATACTGTAATGTTGTATTTAACAACTACATTCGCAGTATAGTAATTGTTTTATGATTTCTATAAAAATGTTTGCACATTGCCAATTAAAATTTACTAACAATCCTCAACACAATTAATAAATGCCTATGCATGTAATTAAATACTGTGCAATAAATAATAGTATAATACATTGGCTGGGATTGCTATTGTTGAACTTGTTGGTCACATAAAACTTTGCCTATTGTTTGTTGAGAAGTCTATATCCAGTATAATTGTATTTGATCACTCATGTATTCTTGGAACCGTAATAATGTTATTGACCATCGGCCTACAGTACCTACCTATAATACTGAGCACTGATGATGTATTCTATTATTATTATTTATATTATATAGCGTTGCTGTAAGTGTAAAGATATTTATTTTCAAATAAGCATTGCACCTAATATTTCGTTATTTTTATATTCAATCGAAAAAGTTTCTAGATTTACGACTTCCCTCGAACCATATGATAAATTTGTTGGTCTCTTATCATTTAATTCAGGTGTAAGTAAATTAATACTTTTTAAAGTTGTTTTGTAAACAGGTCTTTAGTTGAAGAATTTGTTTTTTTTTACTCTAAGTAGGCCCTATAGAATAGTTAAATGTAAGTCATTGTGTGACAAACCAATCGATAAGCCATTTGTCTAATGCAAAACTTTTAAAAACTAACGAGTCATACATCATTGTGACGGTCAAGAACAATAATTCTTCAAATAATACACGACAGCAGTGCTATATCTATGAGGTGTTTACTGGGCCAAACATAAATTAGCTGACTTATGTGTTACAGCAGAAGGTATTTTTTAATCGTGTACATTGGTACCTACTGAGAATTAAAGGAAATAATATAATACTTATGAAAATTAACAATACTTTAGACAGTATGTCTGTAAAGTGATAATTTGTTTTTATAATAAAGAAATATCCCGTTGCCATACAAACTTCTGTTTTTCAAGTGAGATCCTCCTTTTTTACCGTAAATTTATAATAGTTTCTGAACATGTTGTAAGAACCTGATTTAAAATTCAAATTGATAGTTTTAAAGTTATTAATATGAAAATACTAAGAATAATATTCCCTAAAAATGATTTTACATTAATATGAAATAGATGTAATATTGGATCTAGTATTTTTTTTAAAATGATTAATTATTGATAAAATAGTATTGATCATTAAAATGTATCTAACATCATAACCCCCCTATTTCCCAAACCCATTATCATGGACATATTATACTTAGTACACTAAATTAATAACTCTAAAACTATTCTTTAAAATTTTGATTCTGATACGTCAACGTTTTTTTTAGAAAAGCAAGGGGTGATCATACTTGGTGAATCATCCTGTATGAAGCGTATCTTGGTGTGATGATTTGACATATCATGACTTAATACGACTAAACTGTGACTTTCTTCCATTTGATATTATGACACTACATACAAGTATTTAATATTATATCGTGAAAATTAGTATCCTTATTATGGAAGTGAAACTCAATAATTTGTATTTTTCTTTTAGTTATTAATTATTATGCACACTTTAATCTTGATTTATTTTTTCGTACCTATACTAGCCATACAATATATTTAGTACATAATTGACAAAAAAAATTTAGAAATGACATAATGCTTTCGAACACCATTACGCTCGCATGCCAATTTCACAGATGAAATTTTTTAATCATAAAAACTCTTTTTTCGTCACTTCGAAAATTTATAAATGAACAATATATTGCCATACACAAACATATTGTATTTGGAGGTTATCTTATTAATTGTATTTGATAGAAACTGCGGTACATATACGATTTCTTAATTCTCCGCGATGAATAAAATAAAAGTATATATACTTTGTATACAAAGATAATGAATAATAAGTGAAGTTTTATTCAAAAAACTTTACTTTTAGATGTTTCACTTCTTTATTCTTTTGTAATGAGCCAGTAACTACATCGTTGGCTTTATTCCAAGTTAAACTACTCTGAAAATGTTCATGTATACATCGTATCATACATTCATATCCAATTCATGGTAATTAGGTATAAGTCACTTCAAAAAATGTATTATTCTGTTTTATTTAATATTATTTACATAGAACAATTATTGTATTTTATTAAATTAATTATTTGTCAAACATTAATAACCTATACCTACTTAAACCTTTCAACCTTAATCAATATATTATCATAGCAACCAAAGTTCAACTACCTATATTGTATGAATATCATATATTTTTATACATTTTCTTTACCATTCTTCAATTAACTGTTTTTAGTTACTGTTTAATACATATATATCTTTTATTTTAACTTGAGTCCGGCAACTATGGCCGTTAGCTATTTGTAGGGATTATGTCGATATAGCGAAGAAATGTCCTAACGAAAATGTCTGATGTGCATTTTTGAGGCCTGGCCAATTTCGACTTTTGGCCTGTAGTATATATACCTATAATTATAATATATCGGTTGTTCTGGATAGTATATGATAGAGATTTGACAATGTGTCAATGTACAATATTTTGATAACTCTCATAATATAATAATATTATTACTACTAATATTTATACCTGTTATAGTGAAGCCCCGCTATCTCAAAGTGTCTTTATGTGGCAAATTATTTTTCAGTCTCGATCATTCAGCATTGGATTTACGTGTTCATTTATTTCAGAATGTAAAATTTCTCTCTTATTCATTAACCGGTATAACCACCGTTTTTTATGTTTCACTTAGGTACTCGAAAGTATAACAATTGTATATTATATTATAAAGTTTTACGCGTTCACACAACGGAAACAAGAAATGTCGATTTGGAGCACGTGATTGGATAATTCGGCGAAAGTGGTCGATATATAGCGTATATTATATATTTATACGCGGAGCAAGAGGCAAAGTTTTAAATAATTATTTTCGATCTCCATACCTATTGGTTTTTATTCTCGTGTGACAAAAGAAAATTCGTATAATAAAGACGCTTTTATCGTGCAACGGCGGTCGTCGTGCTTTTTAGGGTTGGGTGCGGGTGACACAACTGTGTGGTTCAGTGAGAAGGAGGATGATGGTGTCGGAGGGGTCGGCGGAAACCGTTTGGAACATTTAAATCACGTACGCACCTCGCAGCGCCGCCAAGACGGATAATGTGTAAAATAATAGCGTCGGAGACTGACAGATTTATCGTGACGGTTTTACGCTTTGGGACGCAATAACTCAGGTTCTCTCTGCAGGGTCGTCCTATTATTATACGTGCATATATACACAAATACACAAATACTATAGCATGCGTGTGTGTTTGCGTGTAATAATGTGTGTTTGTAATAATATTTTTTGTGCCGTTGTACACATATTATATATTATGTTATGCACCATGATCCGAAACACGGAGAAATATGATTTTCCCACTCAATAATAATATTCGCACGCTATCCCCCCCTCCCCGTACCTTCCTGCCAATTCGTCATCTCGACTACCCTCCGATATACGCATTATCATGCACATCAGGTGCCGTTTGCGTGTAAAATAAAACCATCGTTTAAATACCGGCACATCGTTTTGTAGTAAGTGTGTACCCCCCCCCCCCAAAAAAAAAAAAAAAAAAATGAAACCAGAAAATATAAACGCTATTTTGGACGAACCCATCGTTACCACCCCGACCAATACCGTCACTCCAACGCGACACGACTTCGAATGTATTTTATCGGAATGCAAATACGACGGAGAGGGTTGTTTTTTTTTTGTTTTTGGTACCCTTATCCTTCCTCGCCAGATATTTTTATGACACTATGATATTATCTATGGGCAAGTTCGTTTCGTTTTTCAGTTTCTGTCTTGCGCGATATTTACAATCTCGTGGCCCTTCACCACCCAATTCCCGTCGCCGCCACAACCATAAAATTTTATCGTGTGCACAAATACGTAAAAGAGAGCGTCGACCTAGACCCGTGCAGGTTGGCGCGCGTGTGGATGGCGGTGATATCATATTACTGAAAGTTTATGCACGTATTCTATAATAATAATAATAATAATAATATTATAATTTTCGTCGTGGTGGTGTAAAAGTATATGATATTTTATTCGCCGCAACCCTTGGCAAAAAAAAACAAGAGGATGACAAAAAAAATCCACCGGATTTTTACGAAAACTACATCGTATTACCATTGTTGTCATATTATTATCGTGTAAGGACAGGAAATAATTAAGAAGATTTAACAAGCTAATGGCTTAAAAAATGACAGGCGATTCCGTTTAAAGATTTTACCCCGACATCATTTATGTATACCGCGAAATATTTTTGAAAAAAAAAATAATAGTAATAAATAAAAAATGAAAGACGTCATTTGTAAGTTCAAAAGACAAGATTTATCGAATTGTGCGCAACGTTTTACGACGCTCTTTTTTATCGAAAATACTTTCAGTTTTCAGTTGAATACTGCAGACGATATAATATACGAAATAACGGTGTGTGTGTGGGTGTGCACGTCGTGTAAAGCGATCCCATGTTTCAAAATCTAAACTATTCATACTTACGATGCGTTTTACTCGCAATTATTTATTATGTTTTCCAAATCGTGAGCGATTTCGACACATTATAAACATTATTACATAGCGTATTTTAGCTTTATACACTTATGGCACGACACACGTCCAAACAACATCAGCGATTTAATCTTAGCGCGTAATCACATAGTCGACCACTTTTTAATTATTGCATGTAAGCAATATCATGCTGTTGGTTGTTTTCATAATATTTTTAGTCCAACAACACTTCGGTCTTACACTTTTACAACAATGCAATAATGTACGTCTTGTTCAAAATCGTATAGTATAATCGTATACTTCTATAATTATAATAATAGTAATATACGTGCAGCGGCGGTGGTATCGTTATTTTAATATTATATTATACTGTTTAGTGTTTATACATTGTTCGGCCCACCAGATTTCAAACTGCGCCAATCTTTCGTCCGAAAAGTTTTCCTCGACTTTCAAAATTTATACCATATTATATTATCGTTCGCATTACGTCCATCCGCAATCTACATTTACGCCACTGTAGAGTCGACGGTACACGACGTGCGCTCGGGTGGTTACGCCTACGCGTTGTTCGCGAATAAACACCGTACATACACGCGCAACCGTAGGGATATTATTACTATATTAAATCACCATAATCATCATTATAATTATTATTATTACTATCGACTATAGCATGATTCATACGGGCGCGAGTGTGCGGAGTACAATACCGTTGCGTATATTATGGTGGAGGTGGTTGCGAACAATGAGCCCCCGGGACACCGCGTGTTGGCGCCGAGACAATATTATAATACTATGAATGACGCTCACGTATATTATAATGTTGTTATAATGATATTATATAGTCGTGTATTGTTCTTCGGCGGTATCAATTACTGAGGACGAAATTGCTTTGGGAATTTTTCAGACCGCGACTACCTTTATATACATCGTACACCGCAAGTTAAACGCGTGTGTATAATAATAATAATATGGTCTAATATTTTAGATAGAAACGCCGCCACCCCCCCCCCCCCCGAATCGCTGACGCAGATGTCCACTTTTCCGCTGTACTTACAGCAGTCGACCGTAGTCGAAATCCGAAATACTATAAAAGTATACAATAATAAACTGCCACAGTGGCCGAACAACGAAATTATTTCTCTACTCTAGCAATGGCTTAGATTATTTTTTATAGGGTCCTTAGTTTCGGATATCAAGATTATAAATTTAAATTCAACCGTAAACGAACCGTCGCCACAGTGTCGTCAAACTAAATCATTACTACATAATATATTAATGACATTGTTATAACTTACAGCAGATAAAACAAAATCTTTGGTTTTATTATTCGAAATTACACAGATTTTACTGATAAAAATGGATTAAAATCGTTATATTGAGCTATGAAGATACGCTCTATTTGTGAATATGAATTATGATTCAATAACATGCTAACAAACTACCAACCTAAAAATTAGTATTAGTATTAGTATTCAATATATGAAAATTAGAAAAAAATCGTACGTTTTCTTAAATTTGAATTTCCATGCCCACGGAATCGTATTCTTCGCAATCTACTACGTTTGGTATTATAGGTTTGTACATTTCGTATACCTAGCTCAGCTTTTCATTGGCAATATTGGCTGTCCTGAATTCTTAAATCAATTTTCCTATAATATATAAATAGAATAAAATTGATTTGTTTATCTCACAAAACTTTCACTCATTTAAAACTTATTGTAACTTCATACTTAATAATGCATAGCTATAACCAAGTAATTTATTATATTATAATATTGTATCTTTATATTGTATTGAATTATTTATCATAATATGGGTCACTATAAATTGCGTCCCGTTTTAAATTTTTTGTGATGGTCGTATATTTCTTTTATATTTTTTATAAGTATAATATTATGTAAATTAATTATGTTATTGTGTCTGGCCCGTTTAAAACTTAAATTAAATATATACCCGCATCAGTTGAACAGAATTTTTATTTTCAAACGTTTGAAATTCATCAATTTTACTTCATACGATATCAGTAAATTAAGTACCAGTTCGAGGCAGTGTTCCTAATTTGTGAATAAAATAATTCAAAACAAAATGGTAAACCGACTTACTCTTAGCCTAACTTATCAACTACGCCAATCCTTGATGAAAAAATATGTATAATTTTGAAACAACTCTGATCGATTTGTACAGAGGACGGAACGCACACATATAGCTGTACGTACCCAGAATGTCATTAGTTTATTCTCTTTTAAGGTAAGACATTTCTATTGAACAACTTTTGAAAACTTTTCTTGAATTCTATTATTTTTATTTTGTTTTAAATGTCATAAATATTGTGAACTATAATTTATTCAAAAACGAGAATAAATGATTGCACATAGTACAATACTGCTGTGACTAACCACTCACAAACCAATGGTATACACATATAATAACTACCTACAAAAACCAGGAAAATAAATTTTGAGCGAAAGCTTTTCAGGGAATGTATAATTCACGAAAAATAATAATAGTAAAAACACTCATTCTGGCAAAAAAAAAATAATAATGAAAAGCGATCTCTGGCTAAAAACAAAAAACGTCTACAATTGTTATTTTCCTGCTCATAATTTTTGGATTGCGTACCTACCCATTCTACTAAAGAGCAATATATTAACTGCCACCATTAACTCTTAAATAATAGTATTATTTTTGTGAAACGTTTTCACAACAAAACTTGAAATTTGCCCCATAACTGTTTTCCAAACGAGCAAACTTAATTATGATGTTAATTAAATTCATTTTTTTTTAAATACTAAATTAAAAATGTACCTATTATATAATATTTATATACACATTTTATCGTACACTATACGTTTATAAATTAATTATAATATAAAATGCAATAATAAAAATACATTGTTAGAAACGTTTTGAATAATTTCACGGCTGAATTAGACATTAATTTTTTTCTATTGTATAGTTATATTATATTATTAAATGTTTACAAGTGAAAATATAGTAAATAATAATATTTTACGTATTTTATAATGGAAGTTACTTTATTATTTTGTAGATCGAGAAATAAGCATTTTAACCCTAATTCATATTTTGTTATAACAAAAAATTCATATTCCTATAGTAAATATAAATATTTTTATACTTTTTATAATGAAATAAAATACAATTTTAAAACATTGATTTAAAGAAATTATCATTCTTTGACACGCAGTTTTATTTTATATTTAGTACTTACCTAACACTGCGAAAATAAATATTGCTAGCATAACACATATTAAAATACATTTTTGATTTAATTGAACAAAATATAATAATATGGTGATAACATATAATTACACTTCACAAAAAATTTAAATTATTATGACCTATATTAAAAAATCGAGGACTTAAATTAAAATATAATCGTGTATATAAAATTGCACTTTTGCATCATATTATACATTATCGGTATAATGGCATGCACTTATAATATCATTATATAATATACTGTGTAATTTATAATTATTTAAAATATTAAAATATTTATAAACTGAAGACGATTTCTGGAAATATTGCATTCAGAATTTCAAGTCAATTCATCTTAACATAATGACGTTATACAAATATTATGTTAAACGTACCACACGCCATGGTAGTAATACAACATTTGATTTTTATCAGGTTGAGCTTTTTTTCGATACTATTAAATCTTAAACTATAATCTGTAAAATATACACTTTAATATATTATTACCATATCTTCGATTCCCATTTCGTGAATTGAATATATTATAATATAATGTAGGTAGGTATATTATAATATGCTATAGAAGTATAAAATGTAAAATATTTTCTCGAAACTGTCGTATTTAAAAATTGAAGAAGTTTCGTGGAAATGTTATGTTCAGTATCTGAAACGGATTCGTCTAAACATAATATTATACATTATAATATATACCTACGTTAAATGTACCATGTACCATGGTATAGTAATACAACGATTGATTTTTGTCAAGTTGAGCTTTTATTTTCGTTGGGTACTATTATAAAATCATAAACTTTAATCTGTAAGATATGCACTTTAATATATGTTTATCATCCCTTCGAATTCTGTTTCTACCTCGTGAATTAACTTGCCTATAGCGTTCATTATTTATTTATTTTTTGTATTACCCGCGCAGATTATTTTTTTATTTTACTCTAAGCCTTATTCACGGTATAGTGTGTGTTAAAATTCACAAAGACGACACTGTTAAACATAACACGATGATAATGAGTCGGTTCAAAAGAAATACGAACTGTGGTGGTGCTGGTGGTGGCCAGAAACTTCACAGACCCTAATTGTGGTCGAAATATTTTCGTACAAAGGTCATCGCCACCCATAATTACTTCCAAAGTACCGAAGAACTTTTTTTTTTTACTCGCCAATTAAGATCTAAGCGGTGGGGCGTCGTCGTGAAAGTCGAAACTCATCCCGTTGCGGAGAGCGAATAATACCGCAAACGTTACCGCGAAGTAACCTATGTATATATGTATAATGCATCATCGTAGCAGCCGTTGCGCACCCCCTAAATTACACGTGAGGTCACCACTATATATATATTTTTTTTAATAATAAAATGCTTTTTATATATAAAACATAAAAAATATATAAACCATAAAATATGATTCTCTTCCTGTATAATATTATACTGCAGAATCAATATTATACAGTTTGAATAAATCGCTCAGACGACAGTTGTCTCGACAACAATGTCAATATTATTACTTGAGCTTTGAAAATATAAAACAATATAAATATAATATAATAACAATATAGTCTAATATACGTCTGCTGAATGACGTTTATTGTTATTTATTTGTCCATCTCTTTTCGGTACGTCCTACATTTCGTTATATTGTACCTACTACGTTTGTTACGGTATGGATAACTTCGTGTAAAGGGGTGGTAGTGTACATTGTCAAGTAATCAGTCACGTCGGAGGTTATCAACGATGGGTCGCGTGGGTGACTGTGATGCGAGGGGTGTCAAAGAGCACGGCGATTGCAGGTTGGACAGGATATAATTAATGATTGATCTGAGAAATGTATTTCGGACACGAAAAACAACTATAAAATAAATATCTGCAAAGAACAATAAAATGTCATACACTGACATGGGCTTGTTTATTTATCATATAATATATCGTAGTACCTACGTAATATTTCTGAAATGATTTTTTTTTCTTTTAAACATCCCGAGATTGCTTTTAAAAAGTTTAACTTTGTAAAGACATCACACATATATAATAAACGTTCGCAGGTAGGTACATAACAATACTCTAAACAAATTTTCCAAAAGTATGTGTGATTGGAAATAATGAATAAATTACGAAATAATATATTATTATATTCAACTATAATTTGTTACATGCAACTATTTCAGTCATTCTATGACATGTACATACAATTTGAAAATATAATAATGACTAAATAATAATATTAGCATAAAAAAATACCCAAAGATGCAAAGCAAGTAGATAAAAAAAAGAAAAAATAGGTAAATATTGCATTTTATTTTCGTTTTTTTCATGCTATCTAAGCATACAATTATATTGTTAATAGTATAGGTATAGGATGTTTTTCTCAATAACTTTATATTTCTAAGAATAACAAAGAATTTTTAAATCCATGGGATTTTCATGTTATGATTTTCATATATTTTTTTTCCCCATACTCTATAGATTAAATCTTCGATTTAATAATAATTTATAATATGTATTATTATTATACAATATACATATATAATATGTATACAAGTTGTATTTACAGTTAACGACGTCAGATACAATATTTATACTGTATATTGTTATATATTATTGCGAAATGGAAAACTGTATAAAAATAATATTATTGAGTTTTTATGATATTGTTTCCCTCTGCCGGTTGTATATGGCGAAACGATATTATTATTATTCGTGTAAGAAAAAAAAGGTCCGGGAGAGTTGCCAAAAATGCAAGAAACTCGTTTTGTTTTTCCATCATTTAACAACAACATGCGGACACACGTCTATTAACAATACACCGAGTCTAAAATTAAGGAATTTTTTATCCTTGACTTGTTACGCCAAAATTATAGAACGTTCAGGGATCGCTTCAAGGACGATTTTTATCCAACCTAATTATTATTGTTTCAATATAACTGAGAAGTACAGTGGGCTGCAACTATCAGTATTTTCATGGATGAAATTTTAGAAAGTAAACTTACTCTTAAACTAATTTTAATTCTCTATTCCATCTAATATAGTCAACTTTTAGGCCTTTGTTTTGTTAAACATTTTATTTAAAACAACGCAATAAAAACTGCCGTCGATAGTTTTTTAATTATTCGTTCACCCCGTTATACCCATCTTGTTTACTGTAATATCCGAGAGTGCGATCGTTCAGCAAAATATGTGCTCAGACGTTTTGTGAGCGTAGAACCATGATAGTAGCGCACAGCTACTATGAAGTTCTAAAAATCTTAACTATATAGTACCTAATTATTATATATTTTACACATTATTATAGTCACTGTTGAAATAATATAATTATTGGTAATTATTATTGTTTGAGCGAAATTTTCCATATATTGGAACAATATTCGAAAAGAGATACTGACAAGAAACGCAATACAGATAATACAGTATAATATAATAATAATATAATGTATATTATTTTGGAGGATATCCGGAGTGAATATCGTTTGTTGGTAATTTACGACGAATCTGTCTTTCCGATCTGACAGATTCGGAGACATGCGCTCCCGTTAATTATTATCGAATGAACCGAACGTAATAAACTAATAATAGTAGAATAATAGTATCAGTAGCAGTAATAATAATAATAATAATAATAAATAATCATCATCACGTTTCGCGTTTAAATTAGTCGCTACCGTTCGTCCGTAAAACAGATGCTGTCATAACAGTATATTATAGTTTGACGAGTAGTGCGTGCGTGTGTATATATTACACCATTATGTTTTCGACCGGGTAACTGTCATACGTTGTCACTCGTCGTGTCGGTCTAAAATAATTTCTACTCCGTTCACATAATATCAATGTTGTATATTGTACAATAATAATATATAATATATTATATTATATTATAAATTATTTACTAGATATCTCCAGTAATAAAAGTGAACTTTTTTTAACACGCGTTCTCTTTCCATTCGATATTGCTTTTATTCTATTTTCAAGTCATTCTTTTAATAGGTTTTTTTATTCATTTTTAATGGTGAGCCTTCATAATATATGATTTATTTTAAAATATTGGCGTATAGTATATACTGTACAGTGTACAGTCTAGGAGCTACTGTCGGTTTTACCACACACATTTTAGCTTCCTTGGAGTTTTTATAGCTTATAGAATCAGGCCCGCTGAATGCGATAGAAAAATCAACTGATTCGTACACCTATTCAGAGGGGGGAATAGTGGTGTCTCAAAAATCAACTTCCTTTAGCGCCTTGGCCACCAACACCTGCAAATGATTTGGAATAAATAAATTATGTTATAAAAAATTGTCTGATGAAAATTCAGACTCTAACATATAAAAAAACAATTTTAAATTTTAATTAATGTTAAAATTTTTTTACATGTTATAATCTGAATTTTCATCAGCCGATTTTTTTAATTTAGTTCATTTAGTTATTTAAAATAATTTGGTATTGGTGGCTGAAGCGCTAAATTCAGTGATTTTTGAGACACGAATTGTTAGTCTCTAAGTAGTGATTGATAGGAACGAGTTTCAGCAGTACCACGCTGGGGTAGTTTGTACTTGAGACTGCTGTGGACCACCGTAAAAATATTGTGTTTATTATATTGTAAATAATATGTGATATTATTGGGTTATGTTTAAATCTATGAATGAAAAATAAAGATATTCGGGGTATCCACTGCAACCACAGAACGGTTTTCACTCAAACTAAAAATGTTCGCAACTATAATAAATATTCTGTATAGGATGAAAAAAATAAGAATTGCCAAATTATTATTCAAAAGAACATATACCTTCACAATTAATATGATAATAATAAGGACTGGCTGCTTATACAATTTGTATACATAAAAATAATAAACTGAAAAAAATACTAACGGTCTTGCGTAAATATAAAATATGAAAGGTAGGTACTTACATCTTAATAACCCCAGGCATTGTATAATAACTTACACCCTGATCCAACGAATCATTACGCGAAGCGTTTTCGTAAAATTATTATTATCACATGCCAATTTTGTACACGCTTTTTGACTACGTCTCGCAGTAATATTTAATTCCTTTTGTGCAAATTTCAATTATTACAAATATAAAAATAATAAAACGTAAGTACTTCAACATATATACGTGGTGCACAGATTGAAGTTTTGCTGTAATTGTCCTGCAAAGTTTATAAATACTGTGCAGGTTTTTATCTTCTTTTATTTTGCCGTCGCATTCGTGTTCACCGACAAATTATAATGAAGTGTTCCATTGTCGTAAACCGTTAGTTTTTTTCGACCGAGTAATTTGTAAAAAAAAATATTGCAGCCCGCGGGTTTTCCGTCGTCCGTTATCCGCCGACTACTGTCATATTATATTATTTCGTTTTTAGCATTATGTTCGAAAACGGTGTGACGAAAATCGGCCTGTAGCCACTGCTCCGAAAAACTGTAATCGGTGCAACAATAATAATTGCACTCGAGAATATAAAAAAAATATAAAAACTGAGAACAATGCATACTACAATGACGTGTCGATAAAAAGTATAGTCGTCTGTATATAGGAGTTTCCTTCTTCCTTTTTTCAACCCCATTAGTATATCATATACAAGTGCTGATAGCAATATGTTATATATGATATTGTCATTTGTGTTCTACGAGTAGACGCTGTCTCAACCAATGGAGTACATAGTAAAAACCGAAAAGAAACTATAATAATAATATGGTAGTGAAGAAATCAAAGAAATACGAAAACACAAAGTACCGAGTAGTTTATGGCACAGCATTATATTATTATAATATGGCGCAATGTATCTACGAAATTGCTGTAAGCGTTCATTATTATTGAAATTGTAGCCGTGTTTGTTATTTATCATTGTTAACGTGTTAAAATACTAAATCGACACAAAATTATCTGACAAAGGGATTGTTTGACAAATGTGTTTTATTTAATCATTATTTTTGTAATATGAATACAATGGTGCACTATGTATTATACATATATATAAATAACTCACTATTTTCCAGATATGGTTATGTATTAGAATTTTATAAGTTCTTTGTTATGACGACTACTAAGAAAAATACACATTTCTGATTTTTTTTTTTTCTCAATTGAACTTAAGCCCGGTGACTATGGCCATTAGCTGTTGAAGGGGGGAGGGGGGGTTATAAACTGTGGTTGGTAAGTATGGTACGGTGAGGTGTGTTACGGTTTTTATGGCAGGCAAGCAACACGTTTGGTAAGGTTTTAACAACTATGAACCCGGGTGGTCACCCATCCAGGAGCTTGTAGCTTCGGACGTTACTTACTCTCAGTTAAATTGTCGAGCAAACGTAGATTTAGTCAACGCGCCGTGCCAAGCTACTTGTGTTTATTAAATTTACTACAAATAATTACAATCTATATAAAAAATACTTTATCGTAAAATCGAATCAAAATATAAAATCAGAAATAAATAACTATTATAATGGGTATATATTAACTAAACCTATCATAAAATCTATTATTGGTGTAGCACGGAGAGATAAAATATTGATTTTTGGTTAAATGTTTAGGTTATCCGATTTGTTTGAAAAAATATAATCTTTAAAGTATTTTTTTCACATTTATTCACATTAAGTATTATTATAATTGTATACAAAGAAAAAGTTTTTTTTCAAACTTTAACTCGACATTTTATTTTTGTTCACTGTCATTCTCATTTTCCCAAACTATAGCTGACATACAAGAATACTTGTTCAACGTGTTTGGAATTTAAAATAGACATGTAACATTTTTAAAAGGTATTTATTCGTATATATTTTTGAAAAATTATACTCCACTAGTAAAAATATATCCCATTTTGATTTTACGATTATGTGGTTTATACTTTAACTTTATACATTTTGCACATGCTCATGATTTATTTGCTTGGTGTATTTTAAATTGTTTATTTCGTGTTTTTTCGTGAATATTTTCATTTTTAAATTTTGTGACCTACAATTTTATATTACAATAAGTTATCATCTTTATAAATTACGTCCATTCTCTATATTTGGTAGACAGAATTATTTTCATCGAATACATAAAATGTTTACACAATAATATTTTGACAGGGATATCAACATTTTCCGGCGATTAAATAGCTTGTGTTACTGAATACTCAATTTATTTATGTTATTGAATGTATCTAGAGTGAAATACTGAAAGGTACACGTGTGTGATATTTATAGGTAATCTGCGATCTTGTTTAGACGACGATACAACAAAAATAATAATAACAATACGATGTTAAATTTCACGAAAATCATAATATAATATACCATGTTACAATTACGTATAACAACAACAAAATAAAAAAAACACGGAGAAAACAAACATCAAAGTATCAATAAAGAAGAAATTAAATACATAAGACTATATAAGAGTACATACAATATTATGCTACTTATTTATACGTATAATATATTTATGATGAAATTGAGTAGGTGCTGAGAGTATTGTTATACATCAAAATAATAAAACGAAAAATCCTCAAATAATTTACTTTTATTCAAGTATGTACGTTACTAAAAATAATAAAAATTAATAGTAAAAATACTAAATCTTGACATGACCTAAGACTTACGAACATCGTGCGAGAAGTCTATAAAAGGAAAATTCACTCGCGGATATCGTGGTTCATTCTGTGTCGTCACTGACGGTGATTGGTGGCAACGTCGTTGCCGAGATAAGTATTTGCTTGAATAAAAGTAAATATTTTGTGGATTTTCGGGTTTTATGATTTTAATATAATAATATAATATATATATTTGTGTGTGTGAATTTTATTGATTTTTTTCTATTAAGTTTTGACGACAGAATCGACATGGCATTCTTTGAAGGAAAAAAAACAATAATAATAAATTTTAAGTGATACACCCGTCTGGAGATAAATTAAACGCATTTCCTACTCGAAGGTCGTTTTATATTATAACGACAGTTAATAACAAACAAATTAAATTACTAGCAAAATATTTTATTATTATATGTCATTTTATGGACAACTTTAGTAGAATAATTATTAACTTTGCGAACTATGTGTGGTAACACTACAATGTTATTATATGGTCTGCACGTTTTTTGTAATAAATAATAATTATAATTTATATAATATTATATTATTGTGTTAACTGTGGATGTTTCCATTTCACAACATAAATGTATTCTAGTACCACCACCGTATATATCATACATTTTAGTCTAATAAACGAGGTTTATAGTCTTATTACAATAATAATAATGATTACCCGCAAAGACCGTTTTACATTGACACCGACGTAAAACCATTCGAACGTCGTAAAACTTGAAACACCATCCTCCCCTTCTGGTTATTATACACCTCCCCAGAACACCACTATCCACGGCCCACCTACTCACAAGGCTTACGGAATAGTATTATGTTGTGTACCTATACACGTATAGGTATATAGGTACTACTGATTTTGATATTTTAATCGCGGAATATTGGGGTACAGATAATTTACAATGAATAGCGTTCGATAAGTACTATTATACAAAATATGTATGTATCTATAATGAAATATCAAAAGGCAACCGAACGGTTTTACGGTGCATACAGTAAATTATAGGTTTCTCGCAAACGTTTTGTGTGCAGAAATTACGACGTTGTATAGTCCGTAAAAAATAAAGTCTATTAAAAAATAATGCCTATAGTATAATATGGCATACGGTGTTCGCGATAAATACAACAATGTACGTGTCCGCTTCATAATTTCCTGTGATTAAGTGATTACTTATTTCAAATAATTATTGATTCAATGATTAATTTTCGTTCAGTCAAAAAATATCAAACGGGTTTTTTAATACTTATAATCAATTTTTTCGTGTATTGATCTGTTTTTTTTAGTTGGGTGTGAGTTAAATACACTACAATGTACCTATCTTCAACTATTTTCCATTATCCGTTTCAGTCATATTTTGAAGAATTTGACGCTTTGAAGTATTGAAATATTGTTCATAATAATAATGTTGAGTACCTACTTACAATGATGAAAGTAGATCTTTTGTAGTTTTGGCAGCAGCTGTATAATATAGAATAAAACTATCTGTATTCACCAGTAATATGACCTAGCTATATATTACGTTTCATAATAATATGTGATTTTTAAAATGCATAAAAGTAATGTACTTACGTAGAAATAGTGATTTTGTGGATTTTTTTTTTTGTCTCTGATATTTTTATGAATACTTAGGATAATAAGTATTGAGTCTGAAGGTCCAGATTAAATAGTTACTTATAGTTAAATCTACAAACAGTATTTATTTTTTATAAAGAATAATATGTGTTTTACTTTTAAAATTAAAAACATAATGTCTATAAACATAAATGAGAGTATAAAGTACCTATACTAAACTTTGGTCTACTTATTATTATAAATATTTAAATTGTATTTAAGAATAAAAAAAATCTGCCTAGATATATATAACATAATCTGGTATCTCAGGAAATTTATGTATTTGGTGTTCGATCTTTATACAAATTTTGTATAATATTATGTATGTCAAAAAAAATACGTACCTTAAATCTGTAAGTAAGTATATGTTTTTTTACCGAATCTTGATAAATGTGGCAATCATTTGATTATTAAATCACATATTTTACAAATCATCTATAGTTCGAAAGAAATAAACCAAAAAACTATAATATAAACTATGATTGCATTGTAATTATTATAAAGGAATATAGCTAGGTGCCATAAACAGGAAATGCTTAACTCGTATAATATCCAACTTGAAAAGCATCAAGTGAGGTGAAACTCTTCCTGAAATATGATTCGATCGCTCAAAGAACACCATCTCATTTCAGTCGAGTTTTGGACAGTTGATTTAGTGAACGTCACTTTATAGTATATGGTTAAACTTCGTATAACGTTATGCACTTACATCAATTTGTCAATCGATATATTATAATAATTATAATACTTAACTATATTAACCTTTTTAATTTAAAAGTTTGTACTATATTATCTAACAAATAATATTCGTGTTAATAATATCCATACATTATGTCAGAGAAAATAGATGTTGAAATGTGCATTGTATTATACGGCCATACCACAACCGGCACAACCGACTATTGGCAATTTTAACGACAAGGATACTATACATATAGAATCATCGGAATTTCAAGTCGCGAAGACATAATTTATTAGATCCGTACATGAATAGCATTTATACGATTTACTCATGCGTATACTTGTAACACTCGACGTTTTTGTGACGTTTATAAGATTGTAACCGCTCTGTATATGTAGAGCTATGAGATCAAGGAAAAAGAAACGATCGTTATACCCAATTCCGGCCGGTACTAATTCTATGTACATTGTACATAAATATCTGCAATCCCGGAATCCTTAAAGAAATATAAAACGTGAAACCATATACCTTTATAAGAAAAAACGGAAAAAGTATAATAAATAAACGAAAAATAAAATTCTCCGCTTCGTGGAAAACGTAAACTGACCGAGTACACAGCGTTTGTATTTTACTATTATATAATAATATATAAACAATACACGCAGATGCGGTCGTAGAATTAACTGTCAAACGCATTTTTGGCCAAAAAAATATAATAATAATGTAGTGTTCATTTATTTCGATTGACCCCCCGGGTGTAGTATATAATACACGGTCCGAATGTACCACACGAGGCTGGCAGTTGTATATATAATAAGCGTATACGGGTTTTCCGAAAAATTTGGTTCTCATAGCAACGGTGGCGCGTTCCATCTAAAGCGTACGTGTTGCATTTTTTATGCATTTGAATTCAACAGACGACAGTGGAGATTGGTAAAAAATAAATCCACACTCGTATATTCTATATATTTTTATAATGGGATCACTATGTGCCATGGTAATAGTATAGGCGCGGTTCCGTTGAAATATTAAAAAAAAGATCTTTCAGATCCATTCAGTTAAGTTTTCTCAGTTTGTCAGGTATATTAAGCCAACGAGTGTCCTACCGTGGATATTTTATGTTATAAGTATATTAGGTTTATACATTTTATACCTACGAGAGATAAAAATCAATGAATGAAAGAAGTTTACAAAGTGCTCTCCAATGAAGCCACGTGATTTGTTCGCTATAATATTCATTCCGGCAACCATGGTTCTACAGTCAAGCCTGCACTCGAACGAGATTCAAACTTTAAAATCAGTTCAAAATAATATATTATGTCAGTCTGCAGAGACCTCCCCCGGCTAAACAAATGCTTTTTTATTCACGAATTGTCTTAGAATATAAGGTAAAGGTGTAGGTACACCACTGGCTCCAACGCTACAATATAATAATGGTCGTAGTAACGGTAAATTATTTTTAAAAAAAGTTACGAACGTGCAGAAGACCTATGCTATAGGTATCATGACTTTGGTTGTTTAATCGATTTTCTCGGTGCGTGTGTGTGTGGTCGACCGCGAGTGTATACGCCCCCAGTCGACGAATACGCTAAATACGCTCTTTAAAACATGTCGCGCGGACCTGTGAAAGCACTTAGCATTTCCTGTTCACAACTTTCTCGTGTAGCCCAGCGAGATTTTTTTAAACTATCAGCGTTCTTAGCAAAGTTATGCACATAAAACTCGTGAACAGACATAACTATGTCGCACGCCGTACAAAGAAACGTCACATAATTTTCTCACTGCTTTGTAAACTATACAAACCATTTGGGCATTTGCGCAGTCCCCATACAGGATCTCCGGTCTATTGGCTCTTTGACCCACTTTTATGACTGTTTTCTGGATTTAAGACACGTTACTTCTTTCTAACATCCCCTTGAACCTCGGGTATTTTACTTTTAATCTAAATTCAGAATACATTTGTACATAGTTATTATAACTAAATATAATTCGTATCGAATTTTGCTTTATTAATTTTAGACTTATTGGTATGCAGTTTGATTGTTTTTTTTACAACAGCTACTTTATTGGTTCATATTAAATTCTGACTATTCTTACTATTGTTCGATATACGTTGTGTATACTCCTGTGCTCCGATGCACATCAGGTATTTATGAGTCAAATGTTTGAATGTAGAAAGTTTTAGGGTGAGAAGTTCCCCGGCCACTTGTAGAATGTTCCTTTGACTTGCTTAAGCAGTATGTATACATTATTATTTCGCAGTTAATACACAAAAGCCTCATAAAAACGCGACAGTTTGTCGATATTTTATTTAATCCAACACGAAGTCAGCTAAAATACTATATGTACGGTTTTGAATCTGTCAGTATGTTGCATAATGACGAATAATATTTTTCAAAAATTGTGTATTTATTAAATAATAATTTCACTTCAACAATATTAGTTATTCATGTTTACTATAATAATAAAGGTATAAAATCATAAAATAAACTCATAGTATGTTTTAAATCTTATCGAACGAATGCGCATCGCTAATATTTAAATAGATAAAACAAAATATGAGTACTTGCATATAATATAAAAAGGTGGATACCACTCTGCTGTACAGTAGGTTACAAGCGGATTACTGTAATGGGTGGTGTTCAATTTAAAGTCAATGATATAATATCTTTGTACAGTTATTAGTTTTTTAGTTACTCCAAAAAACCAAATCAAAGTTGTCGATAACTGGTTTTGAGTAAAAATCCCCGTTTTTTTGTTTGCTTTTCCCAATGATTTTGAAAACTTCTGTTAATTTTGAAATTTAACCTCTTAAAAGTACTAACTATGTTCACTTTCCCTTCAGAAAAGATAGTTAAGTTTAAATTCGAATGATTATTTAGACTAGAAAATATGTTTACAGAAAGAAAAAAACACACATCATTGTAAAATGAATACATTAACGCTCTGCTTAAAATCTAAAGGGGGAACAAGAATCGTCAAGTTTTATAATCACTAAAGTATTTAATTATACATGTATTTATATAAATTAATTAAAAATGAGTTAAAAAAAAAACAAACTGTTTAGTAGAAACCTAATATTTTTCAATATCATTAACAATTGCAAAATATTATTCATAATATTATTGTAATGTTTTGTCAAGGTATACATGAAGTTTCCTACGTAGTGTGTAGTTATGTATTACAATAATTGGAATAATAAATGCTAATAAGTAATAATAATATAAATAATTATTGTGAATTAAATTCTTATACAAACCACAACATATATTTACTATAAAAAAAAATCAAACTAGTTTCTAATATTTAGCAAAACAGTAAAAATATTTTCCAATGAATCTACAGGAAACGATTTTCAAATTATTACATATCCAATTTTTATTTAAAATATAAATTCGAATAATATATAATGTGAATTATTTATAATATTTTTTTTTCTCAAACCGGAACCGACGATACATCCCGCATATAGTCCCGAATCATATTATATGGTTTAATTATGTATAACTTGACGAAAAGTAATAAATTTAATAGTAATGGTGTTTTGAATTTATTCACATATTATATGTGTGCAGTGTGCATATAGGTCCCGAATTATTATGCAAAGTCGTAATTTATATTTTTGTATTTGTTTCTAGCTCGCTATCCGATGTAAACTGAATTTATTATCGAACACAATATAACGGAATATAAAAAAAATAAGAATTGATAAAAACGACTTTAATCGCATCTAAATTTCAACGACTATCTCCCGATACCGTATACCATGCGTAAGTAGGTACTCTTGTATAATATTATGTAAACGCTATGTATACGCTAGGTCTTGGACGTTGATTGATTTTTATCGTCAGACGATACTATGTACTGTGGACGCAATTTAGTATGTAAAACAGACGTCTTGACCGTACAACCAACTTGCGGTGAACGCTTCGGTGGGCAATGTGTACATCATTGTTATTGGTTTTCAGTCGATTAGGCGGGATGCGTATATACATATATATATAGGTGATGATGATGGGAGGTGGATCACGGAGCTTATTCTCACGAATAATATTCCCAAACTCCACCGCAAAAAAAATTATTATTTTCAGGTTTAAAGGGTAGTTATTATTTTGTAACGTGTAATATTGGAACGGTTTGTTATTTGTAATTAATTATGAATTGGATTATATTTATAAAGTCAATAGTTCTTATTTCTGACAAGACTCGTCGTGGATTTTTTTTTTTCAAAGGTTAATTAAAAAAAAATAATAATAATAATATTTTATACCGTTATTTTATGTTTGATTATTATTATATTATCTGTAGCTAATATTATATATCATTATATATTTTATTATGTAATATTATTCGTTGGAAAATATTTAATAGTTTTTAAAATATTAATGAACTCAAATATTTGAAATATGCTTAAGGGGTAGTTTTTGAAATTAGTTTTCATATGCAAGAATAAATTTTATTCGGATAACTGTTACAAAAAAACTAGTCTACACCGACATTTATTTGCGCATTTATAATAAAAAGTAATAATAAGTCGTAAATTATAAATATTGATGGATTAATATCAATTATTACAATTTTACAATCGCCATTACCCCTATATTTTCCAAACCCATTATATCATTAAACTATTAACTATTATCCTATTTGTAATCACAAAGTTCGATAACTATAAACTAATCGTTCCAATTTTGGTAAGAAAATATTTTCTGAAAATTATCTGCTAAATTATTTACAGTAGAAAGGGGTACTCATTTGAAAGACAAAAGCTTGTATCTCCACAGGACTCTCCGTATGCAATACAAAAAAAATCTTAATAATTTGAAAATAGAATCTTTAAGTATATTTAAAAATTCCGAAAATCAGATTTTGAATGACTGCAGTATTGAAGAAAATGTGAGCATGCTTGGTGAATTATCCTGTATATATATAGGAGAAAACGGTTTGTATTTTTAGAATACAGAAGTCAGAAACCAACAATACGGATAGATAAGTTCAAAAATCGTGACGAAAACTGAAATTAATTTAAATAATGATAGTTTAATGTTATGATTGGATGAAAGGGTGCTTCGGAAATTAAAAATAAAAATAAAAGGGTCGACGATTTCTACTCCTGACTTTTTTTTTTCGTTCACATTAATAATTAGATTATCGTGAACGACCGCAGACTGCAGAGATACGTGGTGCGGTATTAGTTCGGACGTGACGCCGTCCCGGAATGTCATGCGTGTTCCGATGACTGTCGGCCAATGCTCGTCTGACCGATCGGAATCGTAGTCGTAAATCGTAAAAACGCGTAATATTAAAATATCGGAGTGATGTGGTGTGGTGGTAGAATAATTCGATACGTGGCTAAAAATTTGTCACTTCACGCTATACAATATATGGTGTCAAACGAAATTGTATATACTATTAGATATATCTACGTGCAGCATAGTTGGGTCCGACGATATACGGCTGGCGTGGTCATCCGAAACTTGGCATAAACCGTTTTATCTCGTACATAAATATATATATATATATTAATTATTATTATATTATATATCCGCCGAGCACAACGACGATGCCCCCGACATCCATCGTGTCTCTCTCCCGCGGGACTGAAACTCTATCGCCACCGGGGCTAGCACTCACGACTCAATGCGGTGCATATATTGTTATTATTATTATACAAACTGACATATAGTGTCTTCTCGTTTAGCTATGACACTTCAAAATTAGAAATCATGATGTGCCTCACTATAAAATATGTGTTTATTTTACGTAATATTATATAAAGGTACTTTAATTTGTGATATTATGATATAACATGCCAATGAGAAGACACGATGGCGATGACCGCCGAGTCGACATTTGAATAATATTATTTTGTTTTGTATAATACGCTATATTATTATAATGATCGTCACGTCTTACCCACCGCCAAAATGTGAGGTTTATAGTTTTGTGTGAATAGCTCGTGGCAGTGTCTTATATTCGTATACCCTATTACATATATACCGGCCCATGGTTATATAACAAATTAATTTATAGAGCCTGCCGGATATGGTACAAATAAGTGCAATAATGAAGCCCGTTTAGTATAAATATATATATAGTATGATAATACATATTATATACATTTTTTACTGTACTAGAGTAATTCGTTAACCGAAAAGCGCCACCTATCTTGACACGATGGAAACGTGAAGAAAGTCGATGTATTAGTAAAAGGCCCATGGTCACAACACAAGGTATTATTAATTGATATTAATAATTGCTATGGTACAATAATTAAAATAATGATACGGTGTAAAATTTTTTTTTCTAAAATGTATTACTTCTATAATATACAATAATATTTCTATGACTTTAAATCGATTAAATATAAATGTATGCTCTATAACTCAAGTAAAGTAATAGGCAGGTATACGATTGTGCGTGTATTAAAATATTTTTTCAATAGTATGCATTATAATATTATATTATAATATTATACAACAATGACTAGAAACACAAATCGCGTAATAAGGTGGTTTTTACTTTTTGTTTACTATCAAAATAAATAAAATACATAGTATTGATGTATATAATATTATATACATATTTTACAAAAGAATTAAACCAAACAAAAGCATGGAGGACTTTGTAAAAAAATTCTTCTACCATTTTGGGTGGATTATTGTAATCCGAAATGTCTATTGTACGCGACGACCGTGTAATGTAATGCCGTGTAATGAATATTGTTACCTGCCTAATCTATTTTCTATATACTTGCAAATAAATCGCAGAACTTATAACTGTCAAAACACAAAAATTTTACTTATTTTAATAGTATTTAAATTTAAATGATCAGTTAGGTAATAATCATTTTTATCATTATTTTATTTTGATTTGAAGTAATTTTATTTTATGAGATATTGTTTATTTTTTTTTATTATTTAGGGGTGTTTTGTAGTATCTGTTTTTAGTATGATATTTTAATGTAAGGTAGGTACATATTTGTGTTATTACGTTTCCAAGATGTTATTTTGTTACTAAACAACGACTATCGTATAACTTCTTAATGCATGCGATTCTCCAACTAGTTTGTAATGGAACATCCTAAATTTAATATGATGCGTGGGCTTTTTTATTTTTGCATAAGAAATCAATGTTTTAGGGCCGATGTGATATTTGTAACAGCAATGCGCCAAATTCCTTCTAAGGTCTGTGTTAAAATGCATGATCTGTTTGTTATTTATTATTATTTAAGTAGTTGTGAAAAAAGCAGTACACAGAAATATTTGTTGTTACTAAAGGAATTAATATGGCTGAGCAGTTTTTGAAATAAATGGGTACTTAATTGATATTTTATGATTATTAAAACACTGGTCCACCAAACATTGTATTTTGGTAAGCAAAAAAAAATATGATTTTTTTTTATTTTCCATAATATTTTTTAAGATTATAAGTAATTTAATTTGCTGTTAGTTACATGGTAGGTTAGGCAAAAATTTGTTTTCCTAAAGCAGAATATAATATTATGTAATTACTTATTAATAACTAATAATATAAATAGTATAATTATTTCTATAATAATATAATATCATAATAATCAACATTATATTCCTAGTAATATTGTGTTTGTAGTAAGTAATATAATGTTGTTGGTAGAATTTTGGTGGTTTTTCTCTTTTATATATTAATACAAAGTTATGTTATGGTGTGTAATACGTGGAAGTGCGGGGATGGTCACTGTGTTTGGATTAATTAATCTGTCAGTTTTGATTTGAAAGCTTTGGGCGAGGAGAAACACAAAACTTGCCTATGCACGCCTTCTTGTCATGAAAAACAAATGAACAGTCATAACTCATAAGCAAACAATACGGTGTTTACAAACAGTAACAAAAAAATATATATTTATATAATTAATAATAACAATAATAATAATAGTAATAATGATGATGATAATATAATAATAATAATAATGTGACGATAATAATAACAATAATAATGGATTATTAAGTTGTTAAATAATGTTATATCAACGTACACATTTTCGCAAACATTCACACTACCGTTGTTAATCGAAAAAAAATCAATGGGTAATCTATTAACAGTTAATTTATTATATTATAGTTACTATCATAGATATGAGTAATTTTCGAGCGCACTGCTCAACTATCTTACAACATCGAGTTTCTTGGTAAATTTATAGTCAAAACCACGCAGTATGTACAAGGTTACAATATATGTTTTCCAAGTTCGATTTATATTCATCGTGGGTATCTATTTACGGGGATTATCGAATTGCACTAGATCCGATCAATGACGATGTAACTAATTTAGAAATAAACCTAGATAAATAGGTATCTATATGTTTGTATTTTATTATTTCGAAATTGGAACTATATTGTATAGTATATAAATAAAAAATATAATATTGTATTGATTTTGAAAAAATTACAATAATATTAGATAATAAAAATACAAATGTATTATTCTCCTGACAGTCGACTGATATTTGTTAGTGACTGATTGAGTATAATGGTCAGATAACGACTGAAATTCGAACCTAACCTTTTTTTTTTTAATTGAGTGCAACTAGCACTCACCCCTGCAAAATGCTCATCTATAATAAACCGAGATAGTTTTTTCGCCTTGTTTATACGTCGTCAAGTATAGGCAAGGCGTAAATACGCGGCAAGCGCAGTTCGACAATAATATCATTATTGTTTTAATATTATTATATTTCGTGGTTTGTAACGTTTTGCACGTCCGATCACGGTCGTTGCGCTGCGGTGTATATGATAGGTGTTAAATTGAGTGGTCTAAAGATGTACTCGCGATCAGCCAGTGATAAATGATGGAGTTTATTCAACTGGCGGCTAACCGACCAATCGAAAGGGCACGTTAATAGTCAATGTCTATACACCGACAGTCGAGACGCCTTCGCAGTTGATTCATGACGTTCGAGCCGTTCGGTCTTCGCCGCGATAATATTCGCATAGGCACCCAACGTAACTTGTTTTACTATTTGTTTTTTTTTTTTTACAAATTATGATATTTCTTTAAAGACGTCTTTCTTAACATTGACATTAATTATCTCGTCATTACATTACTGATATACTTATGTTGTATAATATATTAATATGTACAGATGGACATAACCTGGACGTTTAATTGTAGGTACCTCTTAATTTTCCAGCCATAAGACATAAGAGTACGATATACCTTATTAATCATATTATAGTCATCTAATAGAAAAAAATAATTGATAAAATTTATTATACGCATTATATCATACGCAAATTACACAAATTTATTCGGTACTGCTGAAATGTTTGTATTTATTAAAAATCACCATCGACAGGAAAAGTTTCATCTTGCAACGTAAGTACTAAGAAATATTTAAAATAAACAAACAAAATACATTTATATCATATTTATATACATATATAGCCATATATTACACTTCTGGAAGTTTTAAAAAGAAATTACATCGAGTACAATTATGAAAACATATTGAGGTTCAAATTTACTTTCATATTTTAAAATATAGTCAAATACTATGGTTTCTGATTAAAATTAATAAATAATATCCTTTTATTGATTAATACAAATATTACATTGGTATTTGAAATCAACAAACTGTTTTGTAAACAATTATGTTTGAAATATAAATAATTTACTTTTGAGATGTCTTGTTAAAATATTTATTCAAATTCGTTTAAATACGTCATTTATTATTATTTTTTATTGTAGTTTAGTGTTTATCATGTAAATATAATTTAGTGTAAGGGTCACAACTCACAGACATGAACTGGGGGTTCGTTAGTTTAATTTTGTTTATTCTACCATCTAAATGAATATATTTTTTTGAATGATTTGGATGGAAAAGATTAAATTCAAAAAATGATTTTTACTTAAACGGTAGACTTAAGACTATATACAAAGATTTATTTTATATAGCATGGAAAATGTTAAATAATCTGTTTTGAAATTTGAAAACCCACACATTTATTCATCTATGGATTTGAATTATTTCGTATGAATTGACTATTTTACATTTTAGACAGTAATAGATACTTTAGAATAATATTTTAACTAACTTTAATGCTAATCTCTATTAATTGATTGACATTTAACACATATAATACAAGCATATTATTATTATCAGCGTTGATTAACGTTCATTGTTATTGTAAGTTCAAAGTTATTAATTATTATTAATTACGCACGGTTACAATATAATTATATGAAGGTATTTACATCACAAAAATATGAAATACAGAAGCCGCCTTTTCTAATATTTAAATATAACACTGCATTAAAGTAATTCCTAGTCCCTACATGTCCGATGAAATCGAAATCAATAATTATTATTAACGCTCGTCGCGTCATTTTACGAATTAAAAGTCATCATGAATACGATAATATAATATCCAGTAGGTAATAAAAATAAATTGTATAGCGTAGATTCGTGCCCGCAAAACGTAATGTCAAGAAATACAGAAATAAAAGGTCGGCGTGAGAGAATGACGTACAGGAATTTCTGAAATGACTATGATAATATTATAATATACATATTTATTATTATTATTGTAATCGTACGGACAATCAGCAATAAAACGGTAATAATTTAAAACGAAATCATTTGGTAGGTACCATATACCTGCACAACGATCGATTTACGCCGGTCATCTCGACAAGTGCACTGGCGCGCGACGCCGCTGTTGTACATATGATGAAGTATTTTGCGGGATCGTAACTCGAATAAAGTGCCTGTTGTCCGTTAGCGTTTCGATAATTCGACAACAGGTCTTGTTTCGACTATTGACTTGCCGTTTTCCACATATTATTATAGGAATTCGCTCGAACGTGTAATAATATTCGTGTACGAGGAATACCGCCATCGGAATGTCTGCACTGCCACCACTATGCTGATTTTACATGTTAATATAATATTATATTCGTATAATATTACTGCAATATTATGTTCCCTATTGCGCTGACACCCGATCAAATGTTGTGCGGTCACTTCGGTGCGTTAACGTTTTCCCTGTGTTATCTTCGCCGAGAAAAACATTTCTGTAGACGTCCACCGCGTGCTGTAGTTGGTGTAATATTTCGGCTGGGCATTCGTTCCGACAGTTCAACTATAATAACTACAGAGTGGGAACCGGGAATAGGGGCAAAAATAGACAGGTTTTTCTCAACGTTGAATGTGAGTAGGAAGGTCTAGATAAGCTCATTCGATCAGTCAGATAATGTAATTTCGTTGTCACTATGGCGCAGTGTAGTGTAGTTCACCCTGTGTCTGGGTACGACGCGTTTGTGAAAAACAATGAATCGGTAGTTAAGGTTTCAGACTTCACTTCAGCGTCGGACGTCGCGGTGCTGCTCTCAATGGGAAACAATTATGAGGTGGATAGTTTTCGAACGGGGACAGTTAATAAAAAAAACCAAATGGTCCCAAACGTACTGTAACAACTCCCGAGAATACGGATTCTTACCGTATGAATGCGCACTGCACCTTAACTACCGATTCATTGTTTTTCACAAACGCGTATCGTACGCGAAAATACGGTGAACGTTACTCCACTGCTCCATAGTGAAAACGAAACGTCACTATCTGACGGATCGTAGTTATTACGTCAATTGAACGCGTAAATTAATAGTTTTTAATCAAATCTACTTTTTATTGATGTATCTGTTACAGGCAAAGTAGAAAAACGGGAATTTTGCACAGTGCCCGGTCACTGTGCACAATCCCGTTTTTCGAGGGCAAAGTTGGAATAAGTTAACATTGTCCGGGCATTGTATACAGTGGTGCCCATTTAGATTTGGGCACTGTAGGTTAAATATCGAATATTTTAAAAATAAAATAAAACATTATTTTACTGCATTTTTTAATAATCATAAAAAAAAACTTGAAATAAACGCTTCAAATATTAGTTGCTATTTAATAGTTTTTAAATATATTATCCAGTATGGTACCTCCTACTGAAGAATTCATATTTTTATCTGAAAGTGGTTTGACATGAACAAGATGAATGTTATTTACTATTAAATTATAGTTATTTTAATAGTTTTAATTTAATTAAATATTAGTTATTGTTACGTATAAATACCGTTCGACATAGATGTGTGCAGTAATTAGTTGTCCACTCAAATCCGGGCGGGGTACACTTTGCCCGGGCAATCTCGTACAATGCCCGGCCAATGTATAAAAAAATGAAGTATTAAAATGGTCATTCTTACATTGCCCAAAATGTTCGGGCATTCTACACAGTGCCCGGCCATTGCATAACAATGCCCGGATTTCCTACTTTGCCCGTAACATAATATCTATAAAATATACCGTTTCTCTAGTGAAGTAAAGAAAACAAAATTAGACAAAATTGAATAATTTTACTTGTCACACTGAATGTTGAATTTAATTATTACGACTAGACTAAAGTTAAAAATAAACAAAAACGATCATTTTGCGCCTTGAATATTCTTATTAATAATTTTATTGGTTGCGCAATTCGTAATGTTTGCATATAATTGCGTATAATTTGCATATAAGATATAACAGATATCCCCGTCGTCGTAGCCCAAGCTTTTTTTCGTTTCCAAGATTTCGTGCAAACGAATGCTGCACATCATTTATATACAATTATAGTCAATAACAATATCATAGTATATTATTATAATATTATCGTCGTCGTTACAAATTCGTCGGCGCATACAGGCGATAATAATAATAGGTATATTATATTATCATTATTATAACCCGCGATAGCCGGTCCCCGAATAACTGTGCGTTTCGGACGAAATGTTTCGCCGGCGAGACGATGCCACCGATGTCTTTTGTACGGTATATACATAATTTATGATTAGGACGTTATATTATTATTAGACCGCACGCAACCAAACTCGCAACTACGCGACACTCTCGTTAATATCCTTGTGTTCCCTGACGGCAAAAACGTAATAATAACACCCATTATAACCATGATAATCGGCGAAATCGTCGTTTTTATTTCATGTACCTATTATAATATGATAATTGAGTAATAACATTATAACAACATAATCGACAGTGTAACTAAATAGTATTATAGTTGACCAAACAAGCAAATATTATAATGTTTATACTTGATTACTAATTATTATGATTAGGTACAAATGTACAATACACCGTATTGGCGTGGAATGCCAACCATATATACGCGTATATTAATATAATATTATGTAACAATATTTCAATACTGAAAATCTGCTTATGCGATATTATGATAGTATACATTTGCAATAATACATGCGAAAGACGAGATCGCACAATATGGTAGACAGGAATAACTTTTAGTTGATTAAAACGACCCCTATTGAGTTTTTTATGGAGAAAATAATTAGTGGATAGGTATATACTTGTACGCGTCTGTGAGACAATTTTAGAGAAATCATTATTATTATTTTAATTACTACAGTGCGGAGTGCAGACGTAGGTACTTTTGAGTTGGGAGTAATTGAGTTTTGAATTTGTCAAGATCTGTGTGCTTTTCATTAGTTTTAGACTCCTCTCCCATCTCGCCCCCTCCATTCCTAAACTAATAGATTTTTGATAAATATTCTATAGGTCTTATATAGGCGTCTAGAACTGCAGTTTGCAATTTTAATAGAAAAACATATTTAAACCTACAAATATATTATGTATATTTTTTAATTTAAAAATGACATTTTCTCAAAATGTGTTTCATTTTTCTTTATTTTGTTTCGTGGTTTATTTCTTTTAATAAAGCCAGCGCTAAAAAACGCGTATAAAAATACGTGAAAAATTGAATTTCTACTGGTACGGAAGGGAAATCGAATTGAAATATCCGTCTCTCGTACCGTTCCGGATGAAATATTACTAAACAATATTTTGATTTATGAATACGCATTTATAGGTATGTATATGTATCGAACGGAAAACGTGCAAGGAAACAATAATTAAACAGTCTCCGTGGACAGGCGGGTAAAATAAAAAACAAACAAAATTACGAAATAATAATAATTTAAAAATAAAAAACGGTCACTGCGTGCAGAAACGTGAGAACCGCCGGGAGTCGCAGCATTATTATTTTTATTTTTTATTATTTTTCTGTGTGCCACCTAGTATCTGTCGCGATATTTGCATACTATTTTGCAGTCGCCTCGATGATAATGCCATCGTTAACGGCGCTGCGAAATAGCCTGCAGCCACGTATCAGCAGTATTTGCGATTACAGTTAATAATAAATTCAGTTGTAGATAAATGTATTAAGAACGATATGCACAGGTCCTACACCTACCTACAAGGATAATAATATTAATCACATACTCGTACCAGTCATACCGCACCACATACACATCACACAGTCGACGACCCTGTCGCGCACACTTATATTATACGGCATACACTCGCAGGTTGTGACGTGTGTAAATATCACGGCTATATTATACATACGCGTCCCTTGACGCCTAAACAATTTATTAAATTTATTGAATTTTATTTACACGGGCTTTTCATTTAAAAAACATCCGGGTGTGCGAGAACGTATACATAACCTAAGTTCCTATGTATATGTAACACTGCAGACGCGCACCTGTACGCCTATACATAATATAATATTTTAATATTATGTGTCCCGCCATTCGGTCGTGTTTGTCTAGTAAATATTGTCCACGATTCGCTCGCTGGTTTTAATATTTATACATCATAAACGTCGAAGAAAATATAAACTCGGTGGCTGCTGTAGTAATACGCGTCCGCAACGGCGTCGAGGTGGAAAAAATAATGTATACATATATTACATATATACGTGTTGGTGGAGGGGTAGAACCACGGTGGAGGTGGTGGTGGTGTGAGTTTCATACGTCGTTCGGTTCCTTTCAGATGGTAAAATACCGAAATAAAATTCACGGCGTTCGAGAGTGGGGTGAAAAAAAATAAAAAGTACGTACGTTTCACGGTATAATATCTGCGATAGAAATATGCGGTGCAAAATGTTTCGTACGAAATATAAAATGATCTTAACCGCCTCTGCCGCAGGTATACAATATTATATATACGCGTATTATATATTATTATACATATAGGGTACAGCGACCCACAGCTGACGAGGGCGCGCCGCCGTTGTCGTCACACGAAAACCATCGGTTTTCGCCCCTGGAGAATACGGTGAAGAAAATTTAGTTTTCCGTTCACTCGGCGGCGGGACGGGTTCTCATAAAGGGTTCTGCGGGAAAAGCAGAAGCCTTTTTTTTGTTTTTGTTTTTGTTTTTATACTAAGCTCGAAAGACTATAATGTAATAATAAACCACTATCCTTTGGTGGAGACGGACGATGACGATGACGACGACGTGGAAATTCAACCAAAAGCGAAACGATACGCTTTTTTTCCCTTCGTTCTGGTTATTTATTTTTTTCTTTCGCTCACTCGCCCGCCGATATAATTCAGTGACCGATAGAGAAACCCCGGCTGTAGGTACGTAAAATAATATGATATGTACGTGCGCTCGCCGAAACGGGGAGTAGGTAATAGCTAAAAATCCAAAGGCCTTCCGTCGCGCTTTGCGCTACTAAAACTTCGACATTTGATAGTCAGTTTAATCTCGTATATATACGAACTCACTGCAGTCGCAGTCACCCCAGTCTCGGTTCGGGTTCACCGCTTTGCACTTATTCGGTTTCACACAACTTTGGATTCATTATTCAAATTGATCCCAACTTAAGATACGTGTGTATAGACAGCGCTTTTTGCATTTATTTAACATTTATCGGCGCTGGAAACTTTGTTTCGGGTTTTCTGCGACGCGACGGAAAGTGTGTATCGGTCGCGAGCGCAAATTACATTAAAATTCGCGTTCAAGCTGCAGTGCTCGTTCTACACCAGACTACGCTGTACAAATGAACACATTCGTGACCAATAAAATTAACTTTTATGCATTCTAGTGAATATTTTTCGTTTGCACTGAATCGAATAGTTAATAAATTCGTGGATATTCATTCACAAAATGTATTTGTATGCAAATAAAACACATGTTACTTATATCAAAACAAAACAAAGAAATATAGCTTTAAAAAAAAAAATGCTATTTTTAAATTTTAAATATACATTAAGAACATTATTTTAATAATTATGGTAAGACAGTGAAAACTATTGAAAAAAAATTAAAATTATATCAAAACTAATATTTATATAAGTATTATTAAGTATTAACAAAAGTTAACTGCGTAACTTTTTTCTTTTTAATTTGTGATTAAAAATATTATTGTACTCTAACAGTAATAATACTACTGATAAATATTGCTCAAATAATAGCATTGAATAATATTACAATATCCAATAATTTAATAACTTTATCATTTATTTTTATATCGCTTACTTAAAGATTATAGCGCATTTAAGCACAAAAATATAAGGTTCATAATTGCATGGACTATATAAAATAATAATATATACATTCAAAACTTGACAGTTAGTAAATATTTGTGTCTATAAACAAATTATATATAAATAAAAGTAAGAAAAATGAATATAAGAAAAACTAAAAATTTTAGTATTCAGAATAAATTTAATTTCATCATTTTTTTCTACTTAAAGACAAACAAATACTGATTATTATCCATGACACATAACAATTTAGTTACCATTAACACTAATTTACATAGTATATTACCATGGACAACTTACAATGCAACTTATACCACACTATAAATAACATTTTTAATTTAAAATGTTATGATCACTTATTGAGGTTCTCTTGAAAAGAATATTAGTTTGATTACTATCAATGTCTGTAATTTAAAAAGATATTACCTACATATTACTGAAATAGTTTTTTTTATAACGTTTTAAATGTATAAACGAATGAGTCATGAATCATTATTCCGAAATACATCTACTTTTAGAGAGAAACACTGCAGAGCATTCTACAGATAACAGTAAAATTATATATCTTGTACACAATCATGAAACGTATTGAACTAAAATGTATGGAGTTTCTTTATAAATGCAGTTGTTTAAAAATGGTTGGGTCGTAAAAATAGTACTAATAATTGAATATTTTTTTTATTTTGTTTCAGGACGATTACGCACAAGCTGCAATAAGGCCGTCCTTGTTGACATGGCGATGAGATGAGATCCAATGACTGGTGGCCGTTACTGTGGATATGCGTATTCCTCTGGTTCCATGCTCACTCCGTCGGTGGTCAATCACCGAAACAAATTATAATCACCACGTGTCCGAGTCAGCTATCTGACCAGTCATGTTCCTGTTACGACTTTGAAGACGGCATTTTTCTCGAATGTCCAGGAGCTACTGGAACGGGTGTGCGCAACGCACTGTCCTCGGTGACTGGAGGCTTGATTCAGTCACTAAGCATCTACGACCTGGAATCCACCGTATCTTCCTTGTCTACAGATCTATTTCCCCCGGACACCAAACTCAGACAGCTCCAAATATCCCACTCTAACCTGTCTGTAATTGCGGAAGATGGGTTGAACAACATTAGAACTTTAGAGTCTTTTTCAATGCTATCCGGTAAACTACGGGAAATACCACAAAAAGCGTTTACCGCCTTGACGCTGTTGAAAACAATTGATATTGAATCCAATGATATCGCTGAACTGGGTAGTTATGCGTTCTCTGGTTTACAGTTAATAAAAATCAACCTCAAGGGTAACTCAATACTTAAAATATCAGAGTACTCATTCGCCGGCCTGGAAAATAGTCTCACTGAGCTCGATCTGTCTGATAACAAGATAAAAACCTTTCCAACGTCCGCCGTCAGACGGTTAGAGCGCCTCATGTCCTTGAGAATCGCATGGAACGAAATAGCATCTATTCATGACGACCGTTATTCATTCATGAAAAGTCTGGTACAGCTAGACTTGAGCTTCAACAATTTTGAATCTGTTCCTGAAGATGCATTCCGATTATTTCCTAAGCTCAAGATGTTGTCTCTTTACTACAATTCGGTTGAAAGCATACACAAACGAGGTTTTAGCACGCTGATTGAACTCGAAAGTATCGACATTAGTCGCAACAAAATAGTGTTCATGGATTGTAGCACGTTCAAATACAATATTCACTTACGGACAATAGACTTAAGCCATAATCATATTCATTACATTAGCGGATTGTTTGCTAATCTTCCCGAGCTCAGAGAACTATTTCTTTCCGAAAACAATATACTGGAGATTTCGGGTGACTCGTTTTCCAATTCTCCAAAGTTATCGGTTGTATACATTCAACAAAACGCTATAAGAAGCATCGAATCTGGCGCTTTTTCAAGTTCACCTGATCTAATGCAAATTTATTTAAGTGACAATTATATAGAAACCGTAGATGCAAATGTATTTTTTTATTGTAACAAACTCACATCATTGAGCTTGGACAACAATCACATTTCCAACATCGAAAACGGTGCATTCCGGAACAATAGTCGACTCAAAGAACTCAGATTACAAAATAACAAACTATCGAAAATATTACGAACACAGTTTGAGACGTTACCTGAATTATTGGAATTACATTTGCAAAACAACGCGATAAAGGAAGTTGAATCTGGTGCATTCAAAACTCTCAAAAGTTTACAACACATTAATCTCCAAAGCAACGTTCTCACTCATTTAGGTGACGTATTCCTACATGACGCTCCATCATTAGTGTCTATACAAATTGATTCCAACGTGTTGGCTAGTTTAAACAACAAGTCACTTCAAGGTCAATCCAATCTAAAAGTTATGTGGCTTAGCCACAACAAACTAACCAAACTTGATAAATCCCTGTTTGCTGACTTGTATCAAGTACAAAGAATTTACTTGAACAATAATTCCATTGAGCACATCGAACTGGGCACATTCGAGTCGATGCAAGCATTAGTGTTTCTAGATCTTAGTTTCAATCAGTTGCGAGAAATTACTTCTAAAACGTTCGCAGAGCTCAGGGGTCTGAATGAACTGCATCTCACGGATAATCGTATATCACGAATAGATGCAAATTCGTTCGCGGCGCTGAAAAAATTAACGGGTCTTAACTTATCCAACAACCCACTTACGAAATTGCATAAGTACATGTTTCAAAAAGATTTACCCATTCAAAATTTATATCTTAACAATTGCTCTTTAAGAAACATTGAAAACGGAACATTTTCAAATTTAAACGTTCTTAACGAACTTTACCTGACACACAACTACTTATTTGCTGATGCGTTACTTCAAGTAGACGTGCCTACGTTGACTATCTTAGATGTATCTTACAACAATTTAGATGGCCTTAATTCAACTGTCTTAAAGTACCTACCAAACGTAAAGAATGTGTATTTAGACCATTGTAACATAGGTGAAATTTTAGCCACGACATTCAAATTCAACCTCGAACTATCTTCGATGTCTTTGTCGGACAACAAACTGACAGCACTACCTGCAGATTTGTTTAAAAGACAGACAAGCTTAAAAATTCTCATTTTGGACGGGAACGATTTCAACACCATGCCCTACGCTACATTGGCGAACTGCGAGAACTTGCAAAAACTCTCGGTGGCCAGAAATATGTTAACTGAATTAGATATGACAAAACTAACTAGTATGAAAAACCTTCAAAGCCTCTCGATCTCTGAAAATCGAGTTCAAATACTCGCCGGATTTCCATCTTCGCTCTTCACACTTTTGACCGATTTGAACTTGGCAAACAACATACTGTCGTCATTGCCACTCAATTTTTTCCAGTCACTAGAACGTCTAGATATGTCCAATAATCATTTCAGGAAAGTTCCTCCATTGCTCAAGAGCCTTCAATTCTTGAATCTCACTCACAACCCACTGGGCCAAATACGTGAAACAACAAAACCCATGACAATCGAGCACATCGATTTAAAAGAACTCCACGTGTGTGGAACGAATTTATCGGTTCTGGCGAGTAACGATTTTTTGTCTTTCACAAATCTTCACCGTTTATTCATGTCTGATAATAAAATATCCAAAATATCACCCGGCACGTTCAGCGTTCTCGAAGAACTCCACACGCTCGACTTGAGTAATAATCGCATGGAATTTCTGCCCCAAGAAAGACTACAAGGACTATCACATTTGCGATTGTTGAATTTGTCACGGAATTCAATTAAAGAAATCGAAGACCTTTCTTCAGACTTGATATCGTTGCAGGTGCTTGATATTTCATACAATCAACTAGAAAAAATCAGCAAAGGATTATTCCGAAACTTAGAAAGCTTGGCTGAACTATATTTATACGGAAATTCGCTATCATTTGTATCTCCAGACGCTTTTCGGTCACTAAAAAAACTCAAGACATTAGATTTAGGTAAAAATAATTTCAAAAATTTGCCCATAAACGCTCTTAGGCCTTTGGAAACACAAATAAAAAGTTTGCGTACAGAAGGTAAATAAAAATAGATCGTGTACATAATTTTTATACTTGTAAAGATGTACTATTAAATTGTTGATCCATTGAACTTTTATTTTTCAGAAAATCCAATAAACTGTGACTGCGACCAACAAGAGCTATGGGAATGGATAAGAGACCACCAAAAATTGACATCTGATCTAACCACGAAAGGCTTGATCTGTCAACATCCTTTGGAACTCAGAGGCCGGAAGTTCATGGATCTTGAACCTCCTGCATTTTGTGCCATGCCCGTCGTACTCAAGCTCGCCATTCAAGACATTCAACCATACTCGATATTTGTGTCGTGGAAAGGTCGAAATCACACAGGCCTACACGGTTACAGAGTAGCGTATTATCCGATCGAAGATCCAGATTATCCAGCAGCGGCCATTTCATCAGTCGCGGTAACGCCAAATGTAAGTCCTAAATCGCTTATTGTCGTCATTGATTATAAAGGCGGTTACTATGTACAATTCTACAATATTACATTGTTTGTTTTTTTTTGACAGATCATGAACAAATTTCTTGATAAAAATACTCAGACTACCCTCTTGGACAACCTGAAACCCGAGACCCGGTACTTGGTATGTGTGTTGGGCCTTGGCAATTGGATACCTCTGAACAGTTCGCACCATCTACAGGATGGATCTCAAAGTAGTCGTTGCACCGAAGTGAAGACGCTGGAAGGCGACATGGCATTTTACTCCGACGAACATCACAAGAGCTCAATACTCACGAGGCGGTTAGGTCTGATCATCGGCAGTTGTTTGGGTTGTGTCGTGTTTATTGTGTTGGTGTCCGTGCTTGGGTATCTGAAAATAAAAAAACAAAGAGAAGACACGAAAAGGGAACAGCCACTTCCACCCGAGTATCTGTCGTACAGGCATTTTTCTTTGCATACCACCGACCCAATTGTCGCGGGTCCCGCTTTGAGTCAAATTGGTCCGATTACTAGTGTACATTAAATGACGTATTGTGTTGTTGATGATACTAACTATTTATTATTATTACTATTATTATTAATATTATAATTATTACTAAGTGATACCGTAATATCATGTTGGATCCTATAGTTAATTGTTAACAAGAAAATACCTATAACATGATGTACCTTGATATTATTAACACAAAAACATAAAAATTACTTAAAATGTTAAACTGTTAAGTGTTTGTATATATATATTTTTTTTTCAAACATGTACAAAACTTACAACTCAATAGTTTTTGAAACTGAAATGTTTTTGTAGAAAAGATAAATTATTTTGTTCCAGTCCATAAACAGGCCCCGTTATTACAAAATACAAATATATCGCATTAATAGTTACCTAAGTTTCAAATTAGTAATGGTATACGAAATTTAAAATACACGCGTATACGCAATTTATAGGTAGGTACTATACATGTTTATATGTGATACAAGTTTAATAACAACCGCAAACGAGCTGCTGTTAAAAGTGAAGGTTCGACCGATTTCGTTTTCTTTTTTGTAAAAACTATTGTTTTTATTTTATCTACATACGTTTTTACACAAAACTCACTGATGTTGTTGGTAGGTATCGAAATTGTATTCGTACTCCCGTGTGTGTACTGAATATACTGTTATAAACCATTTTCGATTTCGCAATAGCAACTCGCGTTCGAAAATGTTTCTGTTTGCGATAAATCTATTATACGGCAGTCGACTGTTTATTAATTAAAACCGTTTTCAAGAGCAGCGGGAGTGGAGGCGATATAGCACACATATTATTACTATTATACAAACAGAGATAAGAAACTTTTACATCCCATGGCCTCCTAACCACCCACCCACCAACCTTTCCAAGCTTCACGTGCCCAAACTCTAATAAATGATAGCGATCGCTAATCTGTTACATTACATTTACAACAAAAATATATGCCTGGCATAATCAATGCTTAGCTTCGTATGGTTTGATCACTAAAAACGTAACATGGATTAGTTATTTCCATCTATCAGCTACCGAATTCTGCCTGGCGTCCGAATGTGTATAATATAGTTAATCGACCATCGATTGATCTGCTTAAACTCAAATTTTATTTCACCAAAATCAACTTGATTTTCCAATAATTATGGGTAATCCAATAGCTGTAACCAGGTTCAATGTATTATAATTAAATTAATAAACTAATGAAAGGTTTAACATTTTTTTTTTTAAACTTTAGATTGTTTGATTAATTTAAATTGTCAACAAATTGAAAATTGGATATGTACAGGCCCAAAATGATTGACGACAAAGCAACAGTAAATCAAAATAAACAATAATATTTTCCGTTAAAACCCAACCTATTTGTTGTCGTGTGCTCAAAACTCGTGGTTTTTGCAAATCATATTTTTTTTAAAACAGGTAGTTAATATAATATTATAAAATATTGTATACCAACGTCTATCGCGAATCGCCTATACTCGTTAACCACTGCAATCAATATTCAACGTTGTCGATCCTTGTCGTAGAATCGGATTAGAGAAATGTATAAATCCTAAGCACGTAGTTTTCAATTTTCAATTTTTATTTATACTAATTAATTTTGTAAGAGAAAAAAAACGAGCATTAGCCACCTCAAAACGATATTTATTGTTCTGTTTCAGCACTATTTTCGTATTAAATTGTTCATATAAAACCGAGCTCAGGTAATTCTTTAAATCGTTATGTTTCGTTTCCAAAATATATATATTTTTTTTAAATAACAAGAACACGTGCTTATGGCTTTTTTGTCATGTGCAAAAACCATTTCAAATGTCAATGTATTACGTCATTGCAATCGAGTTTACAAAAAATGTGAATTTAAAAACGCGAAATTCTCCAAAATTAACCCCGTTGTTGTACATAATACTTATTAGTATCGTATTATAGCACGCAAAGTGGTTTGTTGTCCCGAAAACCGTTTAACGACTTAATTGCATCACTGCCCGATTTACGTAAGCCGACGACTTTCACCTACCGTACGACGTTTTATTGTTGTTTTTGGTTTTCATGTAGTCTTACAATCACGAAGAGACGCATTGTGTGTATATTTTGAAAAAATTAGCTTAAATACGATTAAAAATAATATTATTATAGATGCCTAGAAACCGCGTTTATACCTCCGCCCTATATAATATTACGATGATAATTATATATCGTATTTTTAATAATTAATATTAATATTATAATGATGTGTAAAAAGGCCACGAGACCATAATATTATGTTTATATTATATAATTACCGAAAAGCGATTGAAACCTAATCGTGAAATTTGTACGTTTTGTTTGTCGATTAAAATATTATTGTGTTATGTATTGTTAACAGATAAACTACTAGGTTAAACTCATATAACCTATATACCTAAACCTGTTTACAATGTTAAATTTTATGTTATACATACTTACCTATTATTGTTTTCAGTTTTTAATTAAATTTTTTTTTTTTTTTGCAAACGTGATTTATAATAATATTATTTGTATTGAGAATAAATCGTTTTTTTTTTTTATTGTTATTATTATCATTATTCCACTATATAGGTACGTAAAAATAGTTAAATAGTTGTCCCGAACCTTATACCGCAGAACTGTAGTAACTGAATGATTATAATTAGTACTGTGAGTTTGGTGCGTTAAAATATTTTATAAATTCATCGGAATTCCAAAAACTTCAGTATAATATGCACTATAAGAATCGTAATTTAAAAAATATAAAAATCTATCAAGTGTAAAATATTTTAAATTAGAGATGCTATTAATAAATAATTAAGTGCGAAGGGCGTACGGAACGTATAAGATATTCAAAAGATAAAAATTAAAAAGTAATTCATAAAATGTGAGTGAAAACTTTTAAATTATGTAAAATACTAAAAATATAGAAAAAAATGTAATAAAATATGACCTAAAAGACGTAAGTACATAAACTATCGAAAAACGATAAATAAATGTTTTAAGATTGAATTCGTTAGTGACTAATTCAAAATCTATATTAAGAAAGTTATAGAAATTGGGAATTTTTCTACACATACACAGTCCTAATTATTATAATACTTAAATGTTTAACGTGATCGTGCGGGGCAGCGACCGTGCGCGGCCAAATTGATTCAAACGGGCGGTCGCGAGGCTATGAAAATTATACTTTTCTAAGTACGGCGAGAGAAAAAGGTGAAAAAGCCAAAAGAAATTTCCGATGACATACATTTCCGTGCGCTCGTAGGTTTTCTGTTCGTGTTTACGTCCGCCTCCGCCGCCTGCAGATACGATCAAAAGTTTTTACGAGTTGCGATGGTGTGGCAGCGGTGATTTCAATTTGTGACGCGCGTGCTACACACACACGGTATGTATATACGCATATATATATATATATATGTTTATGTGTATGCTGTATGGGTTATACCTACTGCGCAAATTGTTTTTTCGTCATATTTTTTTTCTACTCCTGTCCCCGAAATAGACCCAAACTCCGCTGTATACGTGCATAATGCATATTATTATTATTATAATACTGGTGTACGCTTATATAATACAATACGCCCCCGCGAGCCGCACGTGTGTCTGAATAATCATAATAATAATAATAACAACAACAATATTATGTACCACGACCGCGGCGTGAGCGACTCACGAACGAACGCGCGCGCGTAATCGCCATCGGCCGATTATAATAATATTATACAACCGAACGTGAGTGAAATTAATTATCGCGAGCCACAGGAAAGTGGAAAAAAAACAAAAACGCAAAATGCGCAAAAAAAAAAGTAGGGTCGGTCAAATTCCGGAGAAGTGTGGGTTTGCGGGTCGGTATCGTTTCGGTCTCGCCCGCCACCCCATCCAACCCGGTGAAATATAATATTCGGACGCACACGCACCTCCCGTTCAGTATTATAGGTACAATAATCTATATATATCAGTGGCGTATAGATAGAGTGGCCCGGTTCCCCCAAATACAAAATGTAAATTAAACGACGAATTATTTATATATTTTACTTTTCATATTATTTTTTTTTTCATTTTTTTTTTATTCTCACAATAATTTATGTCAAACGACTCAATCACTATTTGTATCATACTTTTTTATAAATATGTTTATTGTGTTCCTCGACACGTTTTGATACTTAGGTTTGGTACGATTGTCGATTTAATTGACTTCACATTATAATTAAATGGTGGATTATATTTGTTTATCGTTAAATTATAGGGGTCCAAAGAGATTTTACGCCACTAAAATACTGAATATGATGGGCAGATTTGGTTGTGTTCTTCTGAACTACTCGGTGACGCCGTCAATCCGATTTTAAATTACTATATACTATTATTTTCGCGACATTTTCACTAAGAGTGTTACTTCGAGCGCCGGTCTAATGTGTCGAGTTAATGTTTTGTGACTGTACAATACCTTATTATTCATTTTAATTCGGGAGAATGCGTTTCGTATAAATTCGGTACATGTGTCGCTTTTTCGTTGTAATATTTCATTTAAAACTGTTCGTAAAGTTTAAAGGAGTAAAAAAAGGACGGCAATTGAACGACATATAGGTAAACAGATTTCATATCACGAAATTAATTAGTTACAAATTTGTATGACAAAAAATGATTATTTTTTTTCGTTAATCGCTACTAGGCTAATATACATTGGTCGTAGGACTTTCAAGTCTCAACCGTACATATGCACCCGGTCAAACATCATACGATATAATATTATCGTTCCACTAGATTTAAACAGGTCTCTTTAAATGCAAAACGAATCCGTCTTTAGATTTTTTAAATTCTAAAGCCCCACGAGTGCATTATTGGTTATTGGTCTTACAATAACGGTTTCTTTTTTCTCTTCTGCATGTGCGATTACCATAATAATACACATCTATTCGGTCAAACAACACCCAATGGCCATCGGGTAAGTTAGTACCGTAGAGCGTCTACACTACGCATATAATATAATATACGTTCATCGGAAACGTTTAACACACCGTACCTTTGAACTTTCAAGTGTAGCAGTTTTTCGATTTCCTCAAACGAAACTAAAACCTACACGATCGTGAAAATTTTAGAAGAAATCTGAGAGCGTGCAGCGGTTATTGAGCTCCGCTCCGAATAGTTTTTCGATTTATCATTACTTTCGTATCTACAACAACAATAATACACCATACTTTCAGACTCCGCGAGTATAGAAGTGTGGAGCGAGGCTATTTATAACATGATATTATAAAATATGTATTGTCCAACGGCCGGAACTAGCAGCATAGTGTCCTGTCCGGTAAATTAATTTCGTTTTTGCCGTCTCGACGATCCACTCGCATTATCATATTGTCCACCGTAAAAATATGATGATATAATATTAACATTATAGATTATAATACACCACGATTTTTTCACAAAATGGTCGTCCCGGTCACATAGCCATTATATAAAAACACGTGTGTATATTAGGGTGCTATTTATAAGCATTTGTCTGCGAAAATCTTCTTGCAGATAACAAGACTGACAAACACACTTACAAATAGAAAATAATATAACAGGTAAAAAAAAATACTGTGTACAAATATGTGTTTAAAGTATATAATATTTTTCACAGACTACACGCATATATGTGCATTTACGAAATAACGTTATATAACTTGTTTAGTTTTAAAATATTAATTATTATAACTTCGCTTTAAAATATTACCCTTGATACGCGCTATCATGCGAACACTCATTAATTATTATATCATCGTAATAATATAATGCACTACAATGAATGTCTTTGTAGATTTATGCATTGTTTTTCAAATTATCAGTATATTAGAGAATATTACAATTTACATTGTATATACACCTAAAAATGTTAAGAAAATAGCCCTTATATCCGAACCAATTTATGGAATATATAATATTATGTATAAGTATTCATTATTATTTTTTTAGATGTAGGTATACCATATTTTATGGTAAAGTACTTGTTTATATAATGTTAATTATTTATTAATATTAAGTTTCAATATAATATCAAAAAGTTAATGATACTTCAATTTGGCAATAATGTTTTTGATAATAATTGTATTGTTTTTAACAAAAATAAAAGTAATAATAATAATGTATGATATTATAAAATACTGACTCTGTCACTTTTAAAATTGTATATAAATTATCATTGGTGAAGGAGAGATGTCCAACGCGTTGAATAATTGCATCACATTATAACTTATTATAGGTAACAAGTTGTATGGTGTATTAAAATTGCATATACAAAGCGCCGTCTTATAAAAATATTAATTTACGCATTTTTAGAAATTCACAATGAACAATCTATTAATGTAACGTATCTTTGTGATAGTGTGAAAAATGTTACCATGTACATAATATTATAATGCTCGGATAAACTATCAATGAAAAACTTATGTCTCGATTAGTATTTTTTTAATACAATATAATATTGTAATATTCTATAGGTATAACCTAGGTTATCTTTTGGAAATAATCAAAAACTGTGGTTGATTAAATTTGTATTTTAGTTTTTCTCTATTTTCTAAAAACTATTGGGAAATTTTAAGATTGCATCTTCTCTCTACCATTTATGTTCAATTTAAAATGTATAGAGAGATTTTCTTGAAACTTTTGGAGCGGTACATTTCCTGAAAAAGTGAACATGAACAAAGATAAAAACAATACAAATAAAACATATAATATTTCATTTTAAAACCAATACATTCCTCACTGAGCTCAAAATCTAAAACAATTCATTTTTCTTTTGAGAATCTAAATCTGGTTACTCGACAAAAATGACGTAGATATAAAAAAAGAACAAACACACACTATTAGTCCGGAAGTGATGATTAATTATATATAATTTATTGTTATATAATATATTATTCTCCCTATTCTACGACAACATTTTTACAATTACTCCAGCTAACGAGAATATACTTCTATTTTTTATTACCCAATTAATAATTTTTGGCTAAAATTAGTGATAAAAAAAATACGCCCGTTAGAACCATTAGATCATTATATCCGTTAAATCATGTACTCTGTTTCCGATTATTACGGTTAATAATTAGGTACTAGGTGAACTTTATAATCTTAAAATAATTTTTAAAAGAAAAATTACTTGAAAACATTAAAAATTACTTTTAAAGTATATAAAAATAACTAGAAATTCCTTCTTTTTTAAAATTAATTAAAGCTTGAATTCCTAGGTTTTGATGAAAATATATGATATCGATATGAGCTGATAATGAAAAACATATTTGTACTAACCAGTATACAGGCTACACAATGGTTTTGTAAACAAATAAAAATTAGTAATGAATTGTTATAATATGAATTGTTATACCTATCTATTAAACCAATTTTATTGTATTGGGCAATGAATTTTAATTAAATCTTTTACTTAACTTTAGTATTTGAGGGTTTTACAAGAGCAACTACTTTCCTTAAACTAAACATATTATTATTACAATATTATAATAATAATTAATAGGATATAAAAATTAGAAAACGTCTAGAAAAAATCACACTCTAATCATGACTATATTAATATATTAAACTATCATAGGCCATAATAATATTATTTTCAATGATAATTTGTATCATTATCTATTATATTTTATTATTTTAATAACTAAACACATTTTAGCAGTAATCACTAATCATGGATTTAGATATCTTCAACCGTATCCAAAAGCAGTAATATTGGTATTATTATTTTAAACAGCTGAATTATCTTTAACAGTGATCAACATTATTCTGTGCATAGAAATTTAAGTCAAACTTAACTCCTCGTACACCACAAAGAGTTCGGTGTCAAAAGATATATGTATCTATTCGTAACAATACTCTTGTAGCACATAAAAATTGAAATAATACATTCGATAATACGAATTTGACTTATATCTTTTGACACTATATACGTAGTTTTTTTTTTCTGCATTTTTTGATGTAAATAACTCATTTTACTCAAAATGTTGACTTAACCCCTTTTTCACGCGCAACCGCGATATATTATATAAGCTGGTTGGCGTTAATCTTATAATAAATAAATAACTGAGAGATCGGGAAAATTTACATGTTATTTACTATTTTTAATCTATAATAATAACATAATACGTTAAATTCAGCTAAATACAATAATAATGCAAAATAATACCTAAACAAGTAAAAAAACGTATAAACTGCAATACAATTACTTTTAGGAAGACTGGATTTCCAACATTTTCGAAAATTTGAAGAAAAAACAAGCATTGAATTTTGCGTGACATTTATCAAATCTCAAGACCAGCATTGTAAAAAATCATTAAAAAAAGTAGAAATTTCCGAAACTCCGGAATCTGGTTACTACACAACTATAGTCCGTGGTGAATACACGACTTAGGTACATACATTACGTATTAACTTGTATTTATTCGTATAACTTTGTGAAATAAATTTTCTTTATTACAGCTAGTACATGGTCCACTCGACCATCATAAAGTTGGCCAACAGTGGCCAACAATTCTAGAGCAATATGTCTAGCATAAACAACGTGTGCTAACAAACACTTTTGCTACTAGAGTAAACTTGGAAACAGACATTTTTAAATTTACCCCTGTTGAAAATAAAGTTCAAACAAATTGAAATTGATCCAACAATGTCCAACAGTTTATCAAAAAAATGTTTGGATGGATGCCTGCTAATGTTGTGCTGTTAAGATTACGGGATTATTTTAAAACGCCATGGGCAATTTAATAAATCAAATAATAAAAATAGATCATAGCTTTTACATAGCTTAAAAATTAGTCATTGGTTACCAAACTTGTTTTGGTGGAAACTTCCGTAGTTTTTTTTTTTTTTTATTGTAAAAGGACTGGTGGAACTGGGCAATATTATTTTTGCAGAAACGGGTATACCCGAACGCTGGATATGCGTACAGCGTAGATATTATTATGTTTTGTGAAATCCGTACATATGAAAATAAAAGCATACGCCTTAAAGATTACGTTAATATTTTACTCTCTTGCGTATACTATAATATATTGTGTAATTAACGTAGTTAATAACAGTCGAGTAGGTAATTCATATTATGGATTAGGTTGGCCACTCGAAATAACCAAAAGTCGTTATAATATAATATATAATATACGTCAATTTCGTTGGACGGAATTTAATTATTAATTTAATTTAAAGCTAGAAAAAAATAGTCTGTCAGCATTTACAATTTGATTGTAAAACATTATACTCATTATAGAATTATACGCTTTGTCGTCTGTGACAAATATTCTCAGTTCATCTCTCTGTGTAAAAGTACCATTCTCATTTCTTCTTATTTTTCATTTACGGTGGTGAAATGTGACGTCATAATATCATAAAATAGTTATAAATGTATATGGGAGTATATCTATACAATTGTACGTAGTCGTAATAATATAGTAAACGCGTAAAGTCTAAAGATAGTCATTGATCTGCCGACGACTATAATATAAACAATATTGCAATACGTATTTAAATCGTTAACATTAATGCCGTTTGGTTTTGATTTTCTCCACAGAGTAATTGTTTTCCTCAGATTAAACCCAGAAGACGTTCCGGGTCTAATATATAATATGGTGCACGGGCACCTGTATAATCGAAGCTGTATACCGCGAATATATGAATATTTATATTTTATTCATACGGCTGAATTTATCTACTTGCATTTAATCGTTCTTTGAAAGAAACATTTCGTGTACTTAACAACTGATGGTGAAAAATAAATTACGAAATGAGAGTACCCCGTAATTGTACGGTAAAAAATACGATCGATTTTGGACTGCGGAAAATGGACTTTGTTTATTTCTAAGAAGACGCTAATTTTTATATTATGAAGATTTTTTTTTATATGAATCAAATCTTTTCGATGATTTCTGGTAAAATAACAAAACAATTCTCTGCAAATTATCGATTTTTAACCATATTTTGTTTTTATGTTTACTTTTTACATTGTCTGCTTCGTTTGAGAAATCCAACAATTTCGCCTTTCTTATAGCAGTCAGCAGTTACATAGTTTCACGGGTCGCTGCCTTAAAGGTTCCTGGCCCAGAACACGGTTACGACTCATGTCCTTCAACTCGATTTGCTTGACGATAGTCCAAATAAATTTGGAAATAGGTTCATATCGAATTGTTCATTTGAGGGATGCTCAAGGGTGTTGATATGCTCCAAGAATGATTGAACATCTGAGCATCCTAATTTCTAGGAATATCAGATTTCAAGGTTCTTTTTATCCCCCAGATATTATACTAACTTTTCCACGAATGTAATGCTATCAAAACTTACACATATTCTATTTTTGATATTTTGTATTTATTAATTTTATTTTATTTTATTTAATTTTTTATTCTTAATAAGATACAGGCCGGAACCCAAGAATCTTCTATTTTTTTTTATTGTTTGAATGTTAATAAAATTACCTATTACCTCTATTTCACTCATTTTTTATTATACTTTTTTACAAAGGTAACATACATTTATAAAAAATCGAATGATGTTTATTCTATTCACTAAATTAAATGAATAAATGCGTACATACATCGATCTTGGATACAAATCGACTCTAACGAGCTTATGTTGTCCTATTTAGATCCCTGAAAAAAAAACACTGTCAGATGTATACTGTAAAATAATACCCTCCTAAAATATAAAACAATCATAACATTTTTAAATATTATCATGTATATTATATGTATGTATTTTGTGGTTTGATGGTCAGATTGTAATCGGAGCAGAATTTATGAAAATCACATCTCTATTTGGAAACCCATCGAAATTGTAATTATTATTGTATTTACGCACACGAACATAAATACTTACGTGTACGTGTGTTTCGTTTAATCGGAACGATTAAGCTTTTAATTCCATATTGAATGTATTATTATTATCGGTATATTAATAAAACGCGCAGTGGAATGAAATAAATTAGATTTTTTTAATGCATATCCGGCAATCGGGTGACGGTTACTCGTGTAAACAAGTACAATAATGTAGGGTGTAAATTAATTTTCACTCGAAAAACGGTTTGTATAATAATATTATGTGCCGCGGAACACTGTTCTTTTGTGGTCCAACTCATTTAAAATTGTTCTCATAAATTATTCGTCGTGGTTAAAAATCCTGCTATTAAAATGATAAAAAAATATTTGAAGGAACACAATAATGATAATATAATAGTGTGTGTGCATAAAATAATAAGATACAAATGGATACACATATATTATTTTATAAAAACGAAAAAAAGGCATAATATTTACTATTTAGGGTGGTGACTCTCGACAAGAGGGGCGTTCTTTTTCGAGGATGTCGTGAGATTAATATACATGCATGAACGTCATGTACATATTATTTATACACATAATCATCCAAACGTTGGGTTACAAAATGTTTATGACCCTGTATAATCCAGTGGACCGATTTTTTTTAAGTTGCACGAATCTCGTTCAATACATTACGATGTGCTGTTTTAATTGGACATTTTTCCAATTTGTCAATCGAATCGCGCTCGTCTTCATTGTTACTTTTATTGTCCAGACACAATATTATCTGTATCAATCATACAATAAACACTTTATATATGAAAAAAAAGGCTACTTATTTGCCAATTATAAAAATAATAGCATTGTAAGATATTTTTGGTTAATTTCTTCGTACCTATAAATAAATATATATAGTCAACAATATATATTAGGAGGTGCTTTATACATTTCACATTTTTCTGCCAACTATATTGTTATCAACAATTTATATGTTATTAATAATTTATATATGCCATTCTTTCGGGGTGCCGCCATTGGTGACTTCCCTCTTCCGTCAATCAAACCACATCCTTATTGTATAACTTGTAAATAAAGATTTTAAATATAAATGTTCATTCAATAAAAAAAAATAAGAATATGCCGTTCTTACACATTACTGTAGCTTTAGGCTTTTAGCTTACATTGGCCATTCACTCCCCAAGTAATTAGTATTACAAAAAAACTCTCTTTACAATAAATTAAGAAAAAAAAGATAACATGTTATTAATAAACTATATAAAATTATGAACAGTAATTATAATCTGTATTCTATAGTAATCTAATAATTACACTATAAATTATAACGTTTTTGCTAAATAAAACTCACTTCAAAATGCCAAAAGGACCAATATTAATAAGTAGGTAGTATGTAATGAGTAATGACTATTGATTTTACGAAATGAATATATTGTTCTATAATATAATTACATAATTTGTAATTAATCATATTTTTTTCATTAAACTCTAAGAATTATAAAAATAAATAACTATGAATGCAATCAAATACCTGTTATTATTACTTCTTAATTGTTCTTACGGATTTTGATAATTTTTAGGATAATCTAAGCTTTGGACAATTTTTTTTCTCGAAGTACCACTCACAAATTCTAAGACATGCCACAGTGACACAATTGTACACTTGCACTCGTTGCCATACAATTAGATAAGGTGCGTAATTTAATACATTATATTATATAAGTATTATACTAAAATCGATCGTGAAAACAGCTATTCCCAAAGCAGTGTATTATGCAGTATGCACATCACATTATATTATTAATTATTATACACTACGAATGTGATATTTGCGTAATAACTTTTCCAATGCGCAAAGGACGCGACAACACATAATATTATTTCACTAAAAAACTGAGTACGGTCGTAAAATATTCATTTACCCGCATTCATATTTTCACGACAATGTATCGTCGACGCGGCCTTTTGATACAAACGGAACGAGCGTCACCAGTCACAGTGCCAAAGCAGAATTTTATATAATTCGATGGAAAATACTTTCAGAAATTCGTCACTCGACGTGGTGTGCGCATATACATTACAACTGTATATATTATGATATAAAAATGAGTTTTGATTTTTCCCTCAATATTTCTCTCTATCTAATATCTATATATATATTATATCGCTGTATTCTATATACTCATTCAAAACTGCTAGTTGAAAATATCATGTCTCCCAAAAATATTAACGCCGATCTTTATAATAGATACTAAATACATACGGTGTAAAGCGTGAGAATATAGACAAATTTAAAGTTTTAAAAAAGTCAAAAACTTTTTATTCTTCTCCTGAAAAGTATACATTGTGTCGCTTACAGTAAATAGCATTTTTCACAACCATATATAGTGTGGTTTTTTAAATGGATGTTTATCATTCCCAAAGATAATTTTACCAATTTATCAGTATACGAATGGGATTTAGGTTTGCTGTAGGTCGGACTGCAGGGAGACAATATCAAAAAAGTGGACAACAGTTCTGATGTATAGTAGATGTCAAGTGTACCTCGTTATTGAATAGTTCACTATAATAGATTTGTTAAATTAGAATCCAATGATAAAATATCATTGTATAAGATGTACGATTAAAAGCTAATCACGGAAACGATTTGCAGTCCTGTAAAGTATTTAAGTAAAAGTATTTGAGTAAAAGTATTCAAATACTTTTTTAAGTATTGAATAACTGTTTAAATACTTTTAGTATGAAGTATTTTGAATAGTATTTTAAATTCCTTTTTTTGTATTAAATACTTTTTGGTATTGAATAATTTGGTTTTTTATTTCGAACATTTTATTTTTATTCAAAATAATTGGTTGGAAAAATATTATTGTCAACTACAATAATAAAATAATAGTTTTATTTAATATTCTGTATTTCTGTGTTTGCCGAAGCCCGAAGGTTTGTGAAAACCAGATTTCTAAAAATAGTTATTGAATAACAATATTCCCTTTAAACTATTAGATAACGTACTACCTATATGTGTTTATATTACGATAATTAGAAACCTACTTTAAAAACTAAAAGTATTTGAAAAGTATTCCAAATAATTTTTGCAAAGTATTTGAGTAGTGTTTGAAATACTATAGAATTAAAGTATTTGAGTAGTATCTCAAATACTTAAAAAAAAATTTATTTGAGTATTTACTCAAGAACTTTTTAAAAGTATTCTTTACAGGACTGACGATTTGTCATCCTGCAATAGGATTTTTTTACAAGTTTGTAAATTCATTTGAAAAATTTCATCATATGAAATTCAAACTATTATAAAAAAAATTAGAATGTATTTTCAATACTTTTCAATCACTGTAAGAAAAATTTATGAAAAACCATGTATTACAAGGTTTTTTACTGACAAACGAAAATTTTGTCAAATGTCTTTCCAACTAAAATATGTACCTAGTTGTAAATAGGTAACAAATGTGTCCATAAAATAATTTGGAAACTCAATGACCTATGTCTTAATTTAAATACTAGAACATGTGTTACATATTTAAATTCTCTACGTTGATAAATTTATTTATAAAATACAATAAAAAAAAGGTGGGCAAGTGGATATTGCTCTGCTGTACATAGGTTACAAGTGGGTCACTGTATAATGGATGGTATCAAATTTTAATTCAATGATATATTATCATTGTATAAGAAAAACGATTCTGAGCGGAGACGGTATGTCAGTCTAAGTATAAGACATATTATATACTTATCTATGGTATTAAAAAGAAAATTAACCTATAATAGGTACTTACCTATAATAAATTCAAAATTAATCATATCACAATATCCATTAGGTACTCATAACGCGTTATACATCAACAACAAACCGTGATACTATCATAGATATATAATAGTATACTTTAAAAGTTTCATGTACCCACGAATAATATTATACAATCACAACAAAATAACTAAAATAGTTTTAATAATTTTAAATTTGATTAATTTTGTCAAAATTCAATCTTTAAATGCTTATATAAAAAAATTTGGGCCGGAGTGGCGCAGTGGTCACACAGTTGACTTACGACTCACACAGTCATCGGTTCGATTCATAGCAAAGTGCAAAAAAATGTGTGTGATTCTACGCAGTCACCATTTTCCCGTGCTGTCGTCCGATTGCGTCATCCGGTTTCCAACTAGGTCCCACTCCACTGGGAGTGAAGACCGCACATGTCTCCTCTTGGAGAAGGGGAGTATTATCATGCATATAGTGATATATACATAGATAAATAGATCACATGATCTCCCTACTACCCACTTGTGATAAGCATTGTCAAAGACCTTGAGGTCGTTACAATGAACAAATATAGAAAAAAAAAAAAAAATATAAAAAAATTGTGCCTATGTATTTTTAATATTTTTCAACTGCTATTGTAACAATATATCAGGAGCCTTGTATTCAATTTTTACACTTTTTGGCCCAACAGATAAAACTTTATTGATATTCATAGAAAAAAAAAAAAAAAAAAATGAAATATGAAATTGTCCGTAAACAGCTCAAAACAAGTCAAAATATTGTGAAAATGTTATCAAGTATAAGAATTGATAAAATAAACATTCAGTGAAATTTTCATGTATCTACAGTCATTCGTTTTAGAATTACAACAAGATAAGAAATCAAGTGAATATCCAATGTTATAAAAATTTAAATTTCAAACGCTCATAAAATTTAATTTGACTTTCTTATAGACGTTTTTTTTTTTTTGATAAAAGTAGATAATCTTATAAGGAATCTTATATTACATTTTAAAACCTTAGATTTAAAAAAAAAATTTTTACGAATTCTTAACTCAAAATAATTTGCTAATTTACGTGATATTTCCATATTTTGTAAATTTTTGAACTTTAAATGCTTATAAAAAAAAACTGTGAATATGGATTTTAATATTTTTCAAATGTCATTTTAATAATATATTAGGAGCCTTGTATTAAATTATATCAAGTATTTTTACTCAACAAATAAAGTTTTTATTGACATTCA
>NC_042494.1:119729142-119772952 GCF_005508785.2 Acyrthosiphon pisum
AGTATTTTTACTCAACAAATAAAGTTTTTATTGACATTCATAGAAAAAAAAACTAATAAAATTGGAAACTGAAAATTTTCCTAAACAGCTCAAAACAAGTCAAAATAATATTTTGAAAATTGTTTTCATATAAAGAGGATTATGTAAAAATTCAGTGAACATTTCATGCATTTACGATCATTGTTTGTAGAGTTACAACAAAAGCCAAAATTGATTTTGTCAAAAATCAATTTTGCGTAAAAGTTCCAGTTTTTCTTTAATTTTAATTTTGTTTTTCCGGGCTAATCGTGTACCCGACACGATTATAAAAAAACACACATCATTGTAAAATCAATACATTCATCGTTCCACTCAGAATCTAAAAAACAATATCGATTAAGTCAAAAACAAATATTGGATTACATTTTTGCTGTTAGAAATATTTTTTTTTCCTGATTATATTTAGAAGTATTTAGAAATTCATCTTTTGATCCCCTCCCCCCAACTACAAACTTTAAATAAATAAATACACCTACCTCAAAGTTTTTCTACTAGAAAAAGTATCATCAACCACAGAAAAAAAACACATAATAATTATCATACGCTACTAGCTCAGAATATGAAAAACCAACTGTAGACCGAAAACACACCACTGAGATGACAACAATAATATAATATCCCAGTTGTATAAAGCGAACTCATTAAACGCTCACGATATTACTTGAACGACAAATACCAATGTATTTTTTTTTTCACTGACTCGGTGACACTTCGAGTCTAGATACATTACATTTATTATTTTCGTTTCAAATTCATCTGTAGCCAATCAGTTTGTAAATCAGACGAAATTACTTATTTTTATCCACATTCTGATCGATGAGACAATTAAAAACAGTTTACGATTACATATTTTTTTCTATTTTTTTTCGTGTGAATAATAATATTATATCTACAGTTTAATTGGTTATATATTTGTATACGTTTTCAACGAGCCAATAAACTTCAATAATACCTAAACTACACTCACTGGCATCAAATACAGTGGGTGGCGTGTATCACATAAGGATTAATAAATGGGTAGACAAATGACGTATTTGCACGTTCCTATTGTTTGATTAAATCACAGCATCAATAGAATCTAGTGGATATGTTCACAGGTCTATAATGAAATAGTTCACCTCGTACACGGTTAAATTGAATTGAATTGTTTTTTTTTTCATTTCTAATTATAAACAATGTCATTGAAATCATTCTATTTTAATTCTATGATTGTGATGAGATTTGGGAAGAGTATATTTTAGTCACGGAAAACAATTGTTAAAAAAAATATATTACTTGATTCAAATAATAATAATAGTTTAATATACTTTAAATTTGATTAACATTATTATTTTAGCTATCTACCTACTCATAATAAGTACTACCTATAATCTATATACTTAAGTTAGATATTAAATATCTCAAAAACATATTTTGCTGTAAGTAACTGTGTTAGTATATTTGTTAATATTGTTGCTGTGGAACACTGATTATAATAATATGTTGATTCAATTAATTTTGTTAAAACACAATACAAGGATAAAACAATAAGCTGCATTTGATCTACCGTTGTTGCCGACCTTTTTTATTTCTGACATGGGTTATATCAGTGATGGTGTACATCACTTATACTATGTAATATTGTAATATGTTAGTTTCTAGATTTTTTTTTTTAGATTATGTAAAATAAAAAACTCGGAAACACGTACTTGTGAACCTTTTTAATAAAAAAAACATTTTACTCTGTGCATTATAAAAATGGGATCGTTTTTGATTGAAATCTCTCTAGTTTCTTAAAACGAAACGAAATAGTTTTCCCATGTACTCTGGTGATGTAACTAACGAAAAAGTAGAGAAGACTAATTATTTCCAATACTTTAGAAATTACATAGGGGAGGACACCTCCGATCAATATTTTTTGTAAGTTTGAATTACGCTTTCGAAATAGTTGATGCTATTACCACCAACTAAATACTTTCTTATGTGGTAAACTCGAAGACAGGGAATAACCAGATTACATATTATTACACAATATAATATATTAGTCTACATAATAATAATATTATAACGATACAATTACTTACACCAAGAATGGTGAATGGTATTTGCAGTATAGGTACTTTTGATAACAAATCATTTAGCTAAGCTCTACAATAGTCAAGTGCCCCGAAGTATTTTTTGTGATGTTATACACATTGCACTTTATATTTCGTCGACACAATTTAGATTCATATTTGATAAATTATATATTATATTATCTATACACTTACACAATATTTAATCAATAATGATTATTGAAAAGTACAATTAAATAGAAATATGGCAATTTGTATTACTGGTATAATAGATATATGGGAGACAATTTGGGTACATCCATACATAATAACAAACCAAGAGTCAATTTAATTTTGAAGGGGGAGGGGGATGTGAATTTGAAAAAAAACTATCAACACATTTTGGTTTATGAGTAAAATCTAGGTGAAGTGTACGTAAACACGGTGTACTAACAACACGGTAGAATGTATATTGTTTAAAATTTCAATCCAAATTATGCAACTATATTTTACATAGATTTGGTAAAAAAAATCTAACATTTTGTGAGGGAGTGTTGACGACCACTCCCCAAGTTTCCACACTGTCCATATAGTATATTAAAATTTAGTTCCAAAAATTACCAGAGAAAATTCGGGTAAAAACGTATGTACCTACCTTAACATGTATGAAACAAACGGGGAATTCGGGTACATCATACAATAGTAGAGAAACGGTGTACTCATTTGGCCTATAAAGGCTATGAGATAAGCCTATATAAATATAAAAGAGACAAATAAAATCTTGTTGTCAACAAATCAGTGACGAAATCATTTTTAGTACTGCCGAAACTGTAGGTTTCTATAAGACATTATTTTAAATAATAAGCAATACAGATAAGTATATATAGGATATACTTATCCTAACTTAGCGCTAACTTATCCTTATCCTTATTCTTATATACGTATATTGTATATATAAAAGAACAGGCCTGTTTTATGTACCGATTTTTTGAAGACACAATTGAACTTTTTCCCAATTTTTTTTCACAGAGTGGTTCCAAATACTTTCCTGAGTCTCACTACGTCACCGATTTCTTATTTTTTTTTTTTTTTATCTAAAGGGGAGGAGAGGGGGTGTATTGTATTTAATGGTTCCGAATTTTTAGAGTGTTAGTTAAACAATGCAACGATTTTCTTTCACAGAGTTGTTCCAAATATTTTCCTGAGTGTCACCACGTCACCCTATTTTTCCTTTTATTGTCTGTGAGGGGTGGAGAGGAAGTGTACTGTATTTAAATTTGGGCTTGCTTGCATAAATTGGGGCCGATAACTTATAAATATTTTATTATTAGCCCAAAATTGTGCCGAATTTTTAGTTTCCCCGGGGCTAAATTTCGTCGTAAATAAAGACTGGCCGAAGTTATAAACTATACATATTAACATAAATTTTGTAACATACATCGTTTTAATATTAAATACATGATTGTCATACATGAGAGTCGTATGAAAAATACCGATCACTTTTTTTTGTACACTACAACTAGCTGAATTATATAAATAATTGCGTTATCGAAAAAATGTAGTTTCAACTTTTACATCACTTTAACGATTAGTTAAAATGCATATTATTGTCTTTATGACTTTTTCTATTATCGATATACGCCGATATACGTAGCACCGCATTTAAATTAGGTGTGTTCATTTTTTCCCGGGTGATGTCGGGTGATACAGTATTGTAACAATTATAAATATAAATATGTTACATGACACCTATATATATATATTATAATACGAACTCTACCATATGTACGACTAACTGCTGACCTATACATATTAGAAAACACACATAATTGTAAGCTATGGCCAGCACACACAATGTATTAGTAAGTCAGTTCACTGTGCACCTTCACTTCATCACATCAATACAATACTGACTCGTAGACTACGATACAGTCATATAGTATATAGACCCTAGTGATATATTTGTGAGTATAGTATTTGTAATTGATAATAAATAATAAACCATAATTATAACTGAAATAGAATCCTAGTAATTTAAATATAGTTAAGATCGTGATATCTATATATCTGCCCCTGGCTACGGTATTTATGTCCATAGAATCCATACGATTCTCCCTGGATATCTTATATTTAACTGGTCGTTCCCCCGACCACGTTACAGTATTATTAAAATACATGTGATTTGTATACATATTATACTATATTATGTAATATAAATATTTAATATTATATTTTTTTTTATTTGAGGGGATTGCGCTAACGTATATAATATAAATATAAACACGCATAACTTGCATATCGTACGACAGGCGTCGCCACGTTTCCTGCGAAAACGTTGTCAATGACGATTTATGTTTGCCAAGTAATTTATGTTATACTTTTGTTTTTTTTTTATCCTTTACTCCACCGCGATTGACTGCATTTTATGTTTACATTTATTTCCTTGTTTATTCTTGAAATAACTTTACAACAAACACACACAAACACCCACACGTAATGTCATGTTTCGAACACCTTGAAAGATAAAAATATTATAATATACTTTTTGCATCAATTGACTTTGAAAAAGTATTTGTAGGTACCAATGTATAACTACTGTAATAATATATTGTTAGTCTGACATGACAAAAGGACCAAAATATAAAAACTATTTGAATAAAAATAATCATAATGCAACTCGCATTATATTTTTGAAATTCCATTTTGCACAGATTAAAACAATTTTAAAGCTGTCTTACTATAAAATCACCCACACGGAATTATTCCAAAATCTGGAAGCTTAACTTAATCAGTTTCAGTTCTGGTATCAATTTATTATTATTATTATTATTATTATTATTGGTCCGCAGCCTCCGGTTCTTTCGAAATATCAATATAAAAATGTCTTTTACACTGCGTGAAAAACTGAGAAATGTGTACGTTTATACAGCTCAACTATTTATTTACTACACTTAGTTGAAATTTAAACATGGCATGTAATTATGTAAATATGTAATATAAGCAAATTTAATTTTACCATAAAAGTGAATACATTTATTCATACATCTATACTTAATATGATATGTGAATACAGAATAACATTTTTCCTGCAGACATGTGTGTAAATTTAAACAAGGAAGATTTTATTAATATTTATATAGGTACAAAACAATATTGAATTAGGTCAATGTACAGCAAGTTTAAGCCTGGTCAAATAATAAGCGTATAATAATATAGGTAGATAAAAAAGTTATCGTTTTTTTTATTTTTTTACTTCAATTTCATAATCGTTTCTTATTTTTATGCGATTTCAGTCCCCAGTCTCTACGACATCCTTAAATGATCATAATTTGCACAGATCGATATTTTTCGTTTTACTCATTCGACCCAGTCCACAATCGTCTTTTTTTGTTTTGGGTTATACGGGTGTAACTTGCGGTTTAAAGACCATTCCCCCGTGAATGGGAAGAGTATTAACAAATAAAAAAATAAAACTTTATCGTTTGTCAATATTATTAATTTTCTTCGTCTAACACGATATTATGCTATTGTCTATTTGTATTTAATTACATTTTCGTATCATATACGACTCATATATTAATTGCATACGGGTTATCATCTGTTACGGCTGGCCGAGTACGATTTATTATTTAATGACAAACGTTATTAATTCAAAGCCATGTAGGTACCTACCAACAATATGATATTTTGTTACATATTATCATAAGGCAGCGGAGTATTAACAAATTAATATGTTTTAATATTCAGCGCCCATCAGTTAAGAACATAATAATTACTAATGGAGAAACTAAAAAAATGTTAAAACTAGGATTTGTTATACTATTCATATTGTTAAATTTATTATTGAGTAAGTAAATAATTTAATTGGTTAAAATTTAACTTGATGGAAATCTTAAAATCTAAAACTTATAAAATTAGCAATACTTTGAGTATATATTATTATGTGAATATACTAAATAATATTCATAATAATATTATACAAAGTGATATAGGTATTTGTTTGTAGTTTTTCTGAAACTGTTGCTTCAAAAAGTTTTTACTTTTATAATTTTATGCAAAATTTTTAAAAATAATCATATTTTTCACAAATTTTTTATCGTTATCCTCTATTTTTTATGTTTTATCTTTTAGAATGAAAACAATTATTTTTAATTTCATATTTTGAAGCAGAATATATTTTTGTAAAATGTCTCTACGAAAATCAAATTTTGAATGAGTAAGTAGTTAATTTATAAGTATTTAACTTAAGACGAGTGGAGTGATGGTGGACTGCTATGCTGTGGCTTAACCCAATGCCACTCTACTCCGCTCATGGCTCATCTAAACTTTAAATATGTATAACTAAAATAAATACGATTAAATCAAATTGTGTAAAACCAGAATTTTCAGTTAAAACTTTTCGAAATAATGTGTGTACTAAACATATTTTAAATAGCTTACTTTGTTATTGTATATTTTCTGTATTTTTTCATAATGTTTATATCAACCATCATTATTCTGTTGACATCCATATTGTTCACCTTAGGTACATGTTAACACCTACTAAATACTAATAATCGCACAATATTGTTTTATCTTAATCCAAAACTTGTCTTCATTATTATCATTACCAGATGGTGGTACTCTGATAGATTGGTATCGCAACCAGGTTTATTGTTTTTTCTTGGTCTCGTTTTGATCGAGATTTCCATGTATTCAACATACACGGACGCGGGTATCAGCCAACATTTCCTCCGTTTTATTTTTCAGCCTCTCTTAATTAGAAAACTCGACGGTATAAACACTATACCTACGTGGTGTTCGGTATTGTGATGTTTATCAAAGTCAAACGGTTATTTCGATTGACCTGGTCTCCGAGACGTGCATATTGATCTCTGATTCTACACATATATTATTATAATATATATACTTGAAAAAAAAGCTCGCATGTCGCGCTTTGGCTCGTCGTCGTACTCGCTCGCTTCTGACGGTGTGGCGGCACTTGTCGTCTTGTTAATTTAGCTTATTAAACGGATTAAAAAAAAACACATACCTACACACAGTTCGTGCATGCTAAAATGGCGCACGTGCATGTGAGCTACCTACACGCAGAGGCAGCTGTCGCTCTCGTCTGGAACGAAAAAACATAAAAATCTCGTCACAGAGCTGCGGCGGCCGGCTCATTATTATAATGCATCCGAACACCCTCGTAGCTACTAATTCGGGTAGTTTAACGTTGTAATTATATAAACCCGACCTCGACTTACTATTCTGACTGAACCGACGTATTTTATTTTTTTCGAGGTTTTGCGTTGCACCTGCTTCCGGCAATAGGAAAATGTATTATATCGATCGCGTGTGACTGTGTGAGTCTGTTTGACGTAATATTTATCAAGGACCGTCGATTTCGCTGACATAGCGTATATTCCACCAGTATAGGTAGGTGCATGTAGTTTTAAAATTACGTATATCGATTCCGATACCTACCGATTAGTATAGGTACCTACTTATTTACGGTATTATCAAAATATACAGAGTGAGCAACCACGGTGTTTTATCGTTTCCTACTCTGTTTGTACGCGTAAAAATTCTATCCAAGAATGGTCTCAATATAATATTAAAAACACTCTGATTCCGTTGCTACTATTACTATCCATCATTCGGGCGATGACGTAGTTCGTGAGAACATAAATTATTATTATATTGGTAATCTCTAAAATGAAGCAACAAATATTTACCATCGAAGATAGTACCTAAGCATTCATACAATCATTGAATCATGCCATGACAACATGTCCGTAATTCGATGCTGCAGCGATGTAATACAAAATCATTCATAGTTATAAACAGTAAAATTATTTTAACTTCAATTATAAAAAATATTAAGTATATAATTTACATTCAGGATTCGTTTTACCCAAAAGGCATATAGGTATTTCCATTAAAGTAACCATATAATATAAATAATGTAACTTTAAAGGGTCTACTGTGTCTATAGGGTATACCGTATACTGGATGATTTCCATTTTTTTCATTTGTGTCCTTTATTGTACCGGTAGACAGTAGTGTGATAGGTTATACGTCATCTATGCATAAAGATTTTGGAGTAGATATATAGGAAACGAGCCCAGTGTACACATACGTAAAAACCGGATATCGATTATGTGTACTACTACTACACATATAATAATAAACAGCTATAATGGTACTTCTATATATGGGCGTATAGCTTACTTTTCTGTGGAGTAACGAGCGCCAGGGTAGAAAAAAAAATAATAGCGATATAAGAAACGGTTAAAGTTTTGCCGTACGAATTCATTATGTGTTCGGTAATTTTTTTGCTTGTTCGATGCTAGAAGTATAATAGTCGTCGTGTTAGTGCCGAACACGGATGTCGGTGGAAGATTTATTTTGTCGTTTTAAGCGCGTAATCGAGTTTATGAAAGAAGAGGAAAAAAACACGATACAAGATGTAACGTTTTAGAAATAAGTACGGTCTGTGCAGCAATGCTTTCATCAGTTGTTGGCGCACCATCCAAATTACACGTCCCGAGCGTTTTCGCGTTACAACTTCTTATCCTCCTTTCGTCTGGGTTTCGATGTCGTTACAATTTACGCCGACACGTAATTATTGTTTTGTACACGACCAGCGAAGTGTCTAGTTTATTTTATGTTTGCAGTGCCCATATTCAACATTGTAAAATACCGATGAACCAGCTCATCATTATAGTCGGTATGACACTTAAATATTCGAAAACCGAACACTGTAACACTTGCATACCGAGAATATTGAAGTTTGCAAGTTTTCAAACATGAGTTTTCCTATTTATCATATTATTATAATTTATAAATCTATTAATTTTTTTGTACTATGATGGGATCTGTTCAATATAATTTATAGTCAGTTCAGAAATAGTTTTAACTCTTAGATCTTTTGTGAAATATTTTTTACAAATCGTAAAAACAAAACATTTTTAAATTAATTACAAACAACATTTCTAACGATTTGCCTATTACCCCTTTAAGCTAATTATGAAGCAATTTATATGCTCATGAAGCTATTAACTATACAACTATTGATTTGATTATAAAAATGTTTTAATATTTTAATACTATTGTCTATTAATAACAGCAGTCACATACAGCCATTCAGAATTAGTTGACAATACAATATTAATATACTTGCAGGCTGCAGCTGTCTTATTTCATGAAAGCCGAAAGGTGAACACTTTTATATGACATTTTCCGTTTCGGAAACGTTGAGGCTCTTTATTTTAGAATACGTTTTTATCCAGGGTCGTACGTAGAGCAGTGGTAATCAAATATTTTATATATTTATTGCACACCACGTATGCAAACATTAAATGCGTCTCTGTAGCGTCAGTAACGCATAATGACATATTGTGATCCAAACACGAGCATAGTATAATATAGAATAGATTATTGCTTATAATATATTAAAATTTACTTGTCTTATGCACAACTACTTACCACATTACTATAAAAATATTAGTTCATTATAAAATTTGCGCACCACAATTCCACTATTATAAAGAAGGTCTTTAAAAAAGGCAGAAAATAATTAAACAAGACCAAGACTATAAAAGTACCATGGTATACATATGTGGCATACTACTATAATTAGAGACTACGACAAAAGTATCTAATAAATTCTCACAAACAACGCAAGAAATAATACTCTCTTATCATATTTATTTTATCAATTCCTATACTTTTCAAAATATTTTGACTCATTTTGAGCTACATTTACATTGTATTTACGGACACTTTAAATTTTCATTTTTAGTTTTTTTTTCTATAAATGTCGATAAAATGGTATTTGTTGAGTAAAAAAGCATAAAAATGTTATACAAGACTCCTGATATATTTTTACAAAAGCAGATTAAAAATATTAAAAATGCATAGGAACAAATTTTTTTTTTTAAAACATATTAAGTTCAAATTTTGATTTAAAAAACGATTTTGTTTATAAAATGTTCAACTTTTATGGCTAAGGATTGAACATTTCAAATGAGTTTCCACGTAAATAACTACTTAAATTAATTTATTCACAATATAATATCATCAAACATAGTCTGACTGCCCGTCTTCGCTAAAAATCGTTTTTCGTATACAATCATTGAATTCAAATCTATCAACATACATTACAGTTACCAACTTGTAACCTACCGTACAGCAAAGTGACACCCACTTTCCCACTTTTTAGATTATAATGTATTAATGTTATATCATGGCACATGGGTATGATAATAACACTGATCGCGTAATATGAGGATGCCATTTCGCAGTTATAATCAAAGACTGATTTATGCATTTTGGAACACGGCACACAAATGTAAGGGAGGTTCTTCCCCAGGAGCTCCTATTAGAAATAAAAACTACAAGCCGGCCAACTGCAAAAAAAAATAACTTCTTCTGCGATCCGTAATGATATTATATATATAATATAATATATATATAAGTATTCTATATTTCGATCACTGCAGTTTATTAACACTTGCCTTTCGTCAATAATATTACAAAAAAAAAACGCCGACGTTCCTCGTCTCAAAAAATTCAAATAGCATTTTTTCTCGGTATATATTTATATCCTGTAAAGAAGATATTTTCTTGTACACGGGCTTTCATCGAACCACGCGTTGGTGTACAACAGAACACGTTTCCTGCTGGAGATGTCTTATAATAATATAATTGGAATTTATAATGTAAGGTTATGATTCAATTTTGAAAAAAGAGTTTGGGACTGGTAATTTTATTATATTCACCATAGTAACTCGCTTAAATCTGCCCTTGGACATTAGAATTAATAACCTACTCAATTCGGTTTTTTTTAACGGATTTAAATTAAATAGGTTTTTTAGTGTTGGGTTTGTAAAAACCAAAATAATATTTGACAATATTGTAATGACACTATAAATAATGAAAGCGTTTTGAATTTGGATAAGTAACATTTTTCAGGTTTGGTACGACTATAACTACGCGACACGAATCCAACGAGATAGGATAGTATTGTATAATATTATACAGTAGACAATATATTTACGTAACTGGTGAGAGTCATATATAATATTAATATGAATTCCCTGTGTAGATTTCAAAAAAAATCTTTTTTCTCATTCTGTTTATAGAATTCGTAAAATGTTTCCATTTCTGTGCGTTTCAACGCCGCAAGTCTTATTTCAAATTCATATATATAGTATTTGCGCATATATACATTGTACAATGTACCTATATTATTATATCGTGTCTCGAGATTCACGCGTATAGTGCATCAATATTAGACTTTATACGACCCCTCCATCGGTGCCATCATCTTCATACATGTCATAATTAATCATATTTTTTTATAAAATAAAATGAATGATATACCTATAGAGAAATTTGATTCTGCTCTATCTCGTTTTGCATCCTATCTCAATACTGGAAAACAAATGGTAATAATTAATAATGCAAGTTGGTAATACTTGTTAGTACTTGGAATAAAGTATTAAAAAATATTGGGTTGGGTCTAAAAAATTAAATCGATGGGTAGTTGGTTGTGCGTAATTTACTTCATTCGTTATCTAAGCTGTCATTGTCATTTAAATAAGATAAATAGGTATATGATTTTAACCGTAGGATTGTGTCACTGTAAATCAGTCAAAGCGTAGTTTCAACTTTCAAACTACAGTGAATAACTTGGTAGGTATCAAAATGCCTTCCAATATGAAAAGGAAATATCAGATTACATCTTTCTTAGATAAATTAGGAAATATAATTTATGTAATACATAAACTGTATGATATTCTACCATTTTAGGATGATATTAGAATAATATATTTAACACTTCTTAAATCTTTAATTAAACATTAGGTTGGGGTAGAACTATGATAATGCTTTCCACTCTCATTCAAACTTGCCAAAATACAAAATACAATTATCAGGATCGCAAGTAAAAAAGTTACCTACCAGATATCCGATCAAAAATCTATTTAAATAGTTTAATGTCTTTATTATAAATAATCTATACCTTAAAGCATGTACCTACCATATCGGTGATACCTGAAAAATACAACTTATTGTGCCGTGGTTCATCATGGAGAGAATACCAGATATGTAATATACAAAATAACTCAATTTATTGACCTAGTTATTTAATATAATTCCCACAAATTTAGTTATTTGACCAACATACATTTACTCTATTTTGAAAAGGCTGGCTATTATATAATTATGACATTGCAAGAACATACATTTTAGATTCTGAGCGGAGCGAGGAAGCTATTGTTTTTACAATGGTGTTTATTTTTTATTTTTTTTTTATTTTTATATCCTGTATACAAAATTTCTTCCAGAAGGAGTGCTTCGATTTCAACATATAGTACCTTATCTTTTAGAAAGTTGAATCAAGATGGTACTTTAAAGAGGTAATTCTCCGATTTTCTCAATAGTTATTAAATGCAACGGGAAAAACCACCGGAAAATTACGAAAAAACGCTAAAAATGGGATTTTAATTTCTAACGCTTTGTTTATCACCATAGAAACGAATAAAAAATTATAATATTTTAATATTAATTCAACTTACATGATAAAATAAATAATAACAAAATATAAAATATCCAGACTGACAAACCGTCTCCGCTCAGAATCGTTTTTCTTATACAATGATATTATATCATTGAATTCAAGTCTAATACAACCATTATACAATGACCCTCTTGTAATCTACTATACAGCAGAGCGACATTCACTTACCCGCTTTTTATATTATATTCTTCTATTTTTTTGCACTGTGTTTAATTATTACTCAATGTCAAATATCTTATATTATGTATTTTTATAATTACTATTAATCGTATCTACTTATTATTGTTATTATTATAAATAATTTAAGACACCCATCTACATTTTTCATGGATTGTAGGTAGCCCTAGCTGGAACTTCACAATGTCAGTATCTGTTACCAAATTTTAATTATAAATAAAAATAAAAATACATAGGCTGATCGTATATTTCTTGCGATTCTGTCTTTAATTACATCACTTGATCACGGAAATAATGTCGATCGTTGTTCCGTAAAATTTAGGGTAGCGCGTAAATCTTGGCGTCGCGGTCGTCCACGATACTCTAGAGAATTTGAGGAAAACTGCAATCGTCGTGTTTCTCGAACCATATTGGAACTAGACTGACACGCGACGTGCCAATTAAATGGGCCTTAACGTTTATATTATCGACCCGTTGCTTTGCGGCCACACCTATTTCTTTCCTTCGTCCGGGACAAGACATTATTATATATTATATTATTATATATATACACGTGTGTAGGAGGAACTTTAATTGATCTATGGCTAGCTTACTTATATATTAAAATACTAGGGGAAAAAAAGTTAAAAGTTAAAAAAAATTTAATAAAAAAATATAGTTAAATTGAAAAAATCTTCACAAACATCTAATAATGTGAGCTATTCTATAATATTGCAATACTACTAATACTCGTATATTTTATAGCGTCAAAATAACAATCAGGATATCTCAAATATTACATATTATTATGTATGTCATGTGGGTTATATCCGTTGAGAATTTTGTCCAATTTTCATTTCGTCCTATGTATCACGAAAAAAAAAAAGAAAACCAACGCCTGTCACACGCACATCATATTCCCACACGATTACCCATACCTATATCCTTGTTAATAAACGTTGTATGTTTTCCCCAAAGATAGTGTTATCATTTCCAAGAGGGATACGTCAGCAAATTTTATTCCTGAATTTTTTCAATAATTAGAAAATTATATTATGTGACTTTTGAAGTTCAGCTTTTCACTCAAGTATCTACAAAAGTCAATATCGAATTATCGTGGCTCAACTGTATAAGGTTTCTCAAAGGGTGTTCTATACTAATTTAAAAATATCAAAAATATAAAATCCAGTTTTTTTATAAGCGTTAAAACCTAGAATTTTGACAACATTTTTAAAAATCGGGAAAATGTGTGCTTAAAAATGTATAAAACGTACAAAGTATAATACAATATTTTCTTTATAAGGATTTCATACTCTAACAAAAATAAATAAAGAACATTTTTTTTATAGACATTTCAAGTTCAAATTTAGCTATTTTTTTCAACATTTTGACTTCATTTTAATGCAATAATCGACGATAATGTCATACTTTATTTAATTCATAACTGTATAATATTCCACAACTCTGCGATAATAATATACTTCACGTTTGACACTTTAAGTTAAATTTAACAAAACGAAGTAATTTTCTAACAAACTAAATTTCAGTTATTTGATGTAATTTAAAATAGGTAGTCTGTCTGGCTGTATTCGCTCAAAATCGTTTTTCGTATGCATTATTTAATATTCATCATTGAATTCAAATTTTAATACAAAATAATTACAGTGACTCAATGACGAATTGACGGTGGTACAGCATCTTAACCTAACCTACCTTTTTTCATTATGTATTTTAGTATATTTTTTATCAAAATGTGTAGTTTTTTCCCGATTACGATCTTTGTATATTAGACAATCACTTGTCACCCCTTAATTACTACTTCTCGCATGTATTATATACAATTAGATAGAACTCGTATAATTATATAGGTATAGGTACAGTATTTTATTATTATAGTTTCGTTTCTTCTTTACACTTTGAACCGTTAATAGGTAGGTACATGGGTAGCTTATATACCTGATATAATACATTATATTATGACCTATATATAGGGTACAAGTATAATACCTATGTAACATATTAACATTTGAGCACACAGTGCAGCAGTGTATAATAAACGAGTAAACATAATATAATATTAATACGACTGACTCGCATTAAAAAAACTATACGTTTACTATCCGGTGTACGAGTGCAATACTCCAGCAATAGCTATATAGAACCATCGTTTGTGTTCGTCTTTTTTTCCTCGTGAAAAAATATTGTGTTTGTTCGAAAAATTCCGAACGACAAAATTGTACGCCAATATTTGTGATAAATATAATACAGTGGTGTATTTAATTTTTTATCTTGGAGGATATCCTTTTATCTAATAGCCTCGCCATTCAAGTTAAAAGCCTTAAGTTAGGCATTTCTGCATATTATACACAGCCCATAGGAGGGGGAGATTTATCCCCTTGATAACCCCTCCCCTAAAAACACCAATGATATAATATATATATATATATATAGAATAGAATATACCCGATGCGCGTAGGTTATTCTAATTATCTGTCTTAGATCATCAATTATTCATATTTTTTTTATATTTTACAGTACTCCATCCACGCGTAAACCCAACACCTGTATATATAATACGTATTCTAATAATATATTCATGCTAGAATAATATAGCGTTCGAGTTTCAAACGTCTATAACGACGATCGGATAATGCATCGCCACCGTGTCTGCAAATGGCGATTTATACATTTTTGTTTTCTGTCCACATGCAGATATAATATATTAAAATAAAATAAATTACGTGTGCGGCACAGTAATATCGTATTACGCACGCAAGCAAAATCTATTACGATGAATGGAGAATACTATCGATAAAAATAATAATATGTATTCCAACGCATTGAGGATCGTATATAATATTATAATATTGTGTGGTGTACGCGTTATATAGTGTCGTAAATATTATATTATACTGACGACAAAATATATTAATCCGAAAGTCATCGTTATTTTGTTCAACTCGATATCATCGTGTTTCTGCATATTGCTCGGAAAAACACATATATACGGTATGTTTACAATTTACTACCCAATTTGGTATATTTTGCAGTCAATAACACACAAAATACACTCGTAAAAGTGGCCTTTATATGCAAAAGTGTTCAACACATAAAAACATACAATGTGAAGTTTTTAATTTATTCATAAATAATACTTAAGAGGATAATGTAAGAGTACTATAATTGTTTCTTTCTACCTTCGACCAACCTACAACATGTAGACATTTGGTGTTGAGTTGAACCAACCGTGTGTTATTAGCTTTAATATTACAGTGAATATTCTCTTATCATAAAACATTAAGACACTATGTAATAATAATGTATGATAACTATTTACAAAATTGTAATTGTTCTAAAAAGTATGATCATTTATAAATTGTAATATTTTACACACTTATAATACTTGCCTAAACATTGGAATATCACTAAAATAAAACCAACACCCAAGCACAGATAATGTTATTAAATTGAAGTTGTTTGATTATAGGTCACTTTCTAATAGAGTATTCATCTAATAATAAAGCTATCAACACAAGATTAGAACTCGGACTCAAATTGGCTATGTTTCACGAGGATCAAAGAGAGAAAACAAATAGTGCACTACTGCTCTGACATCCTCTTAAAACGTAATTTTAATTAAATCTGCTCATTACCTGCCCCGACCTTTTGTAAATAGTTAAAATTAAGAGTCAAAGTTAAATCAGCAGAGATTGAGCGATCTACACAATATTATTTGGAAGTACTAGCGAATAACTAAATATAGTTAGTAACTGATTGTATACTCTAGTACTCTGCCTATAAATATAGTGTTATTACAATACTTTAAACATTCAAATATGATAGTTTAATAATAATCGTTATTATCGTAATCAATTTTCAGAATCGATGTAGAAATACATTTTTTTAGATATTATTTACGATTTATATAAAGCTTATATTTTCATAACGGCACCTGTAGGATTGATTTATAAACTATTTCTATAAAATCTGTTACAGCTCACGAACTTTAAACTCGGAATCCTTTCACTACGTGTACAGTTAAACTTTAACAGAGCAAACAAACCAGCAAACACGAAGGTGCACGTACATGAACCATATAATATAGCTTATAAGCTAAGAGCGAATATTTTGTACACATATTATGAGTATATGGTGGACGTTTGCTTATTAAACCATTCGAAGATTATCTATACTCTAGAGCAAACCAACGACTCAGATTAATAACTTATTCGTTTTATCAAAATTAACATCTAGAAAGCAACTTTGTTACGTCCTAACCTATGCTCGCAAAGGTATAAAAAGCTTAATTTGTATAATATACACTTCTCGACAGTGATAAAAGCTCAGCATTTTGAAGTAGATTTAAAAACATTTTCAAAGACATACGACAATAATTTTATAAATTATAATCATAATACAGTTGTGAGTATACATACACGATATTAAACATTATTTAAACATAATAAATTTCATAGCATAGAAGTATAATATATTTATATTACATTGTATGATGTATTCGTGTTTTTATTTCGATTTAGGTAGGTACCTGTAATGGTTATTATTGCATTATAGATAAATTGGTAATTGTTATATGCATTTGTATATTATATAAGCATCATTAATTGGATTATAATTTTTCATCATATTTATTCATTTATTACAAGAAAAACAGAGTAAGCATCGTGGCATAATATTTACGAACAGCCATTGCATCATTTTGTTGTATTAAAATTGCATATACATCACGCCGTGTCAGAAAAATATATTTTATAATATTATTCATTACTATAACATTTACACGACGTATCAACCTAGCTAGTCTGCAGTCTACACAAACTTATCAAACGTATTAAAATTATATTTATGTAAGCTCTCCCTTCGTCCCTAGCTTTTCAGTTTACACTGAAATATGCCTCTTTTTGCTTTATAATATATTTGCAGAAATAACTTCATAATATTATGGTTGCTTAAAGGTTAGCCATGTCTCGAGTGAACAAACTGCGTCAAGACGTTTAACGATTTAGTGGTTTTATTTTTCTCACCCACATTAAATACCCGTGTTTTTGTATACTTATTTCACCCACTAAATGTAATCTCTTGTTTGACTGTAATTACATTTTCTGTGTACAATAATTAATTGTTGATCTATCTCGCATTTAACACGATTGTGTGCATGATTATGATTATTAATTATTATACATTGATATGAAACGTTCTCCAGAGATTTGGCTTGTTTGGATACAAACATATTTGCAATATATTTTAGTTTAAATTCAACTGTAAACAGTGTTGGGAAAAGATAACCAAAAAATCATCTGAATAAGATTACAGATAATTCATTCAAAATTTATCTAAATAAGATAAAATATAACATCATTTTTTTTTTATCTAAAAATAAAAATACACATACATTTATCTAGATAAAAAAAAATAGATAATTTGTTTTTAAATTATATTATAAATAATTTAATTTATTAGTAATTACTAATTAGGTAATATTTAATAATTAATAAATACCTTATGTTATTTTTCAACTAAAATAATATACAATTTTAATTTTTAATACAACTTGAATAAAAATAAAATAACAAAAAAAAACTGACAATATTTCAGTAAATATTTCATTTTTTAACTATAATAATATTGGTATTTGGAATCACTACTCGATTCTCGTAAATTATTGGCTATTTCAGTATTTTAAAAATATTCTTGTAATTATATTATTTATCTAGATAAATTACCACAGATAACCATTACATTTATCTAGATGAGATAATTAGATGGTTTAATTATTTTTATCTAGATAAGATAATTAAAGAAATAATTTTATCTAGATAATTCCCAACACTAACTGTAAATACTGGTTTTTAAACACATACTAAAAATTCAGATGAAATACAATGTGACGTATACAGCTTACACGCTCACCAAACCCAAAATTAGTGTGTGGGTGATGCAAGAATCACCAATACGTGTCTATACATACGCATCAAAAACTTCTACAACTCCCAACAATTTTCTTGACCAATACTTCCTATGAAATGTGAAATAACAAGGGGTGGAAAAAACATCAGACATGATTAAAAAACCAATTTTGTGTTCAAAACATCTAAACAGTAATTATTTTTCTTATTTATGAATTTATTATATATTTTTTTTACACATGTTGGCTGTCCAGTTCTTACGTTGATAAACATGAATATCCAAAGACAAAAGTTTTCATTATTGATAGGTCTGTAGGTCACTCAGTAATTATTATTAAATTATTTTATCAAAACAAATGTAATATGAAGTATACAACATTCAGTTTATCTTCATAAAGTCTGAAACTTATATCTTTATTTAATTTGGTATGTATTATGTATGTATTTGTATAGAAGTTTGGTACAATTCTGCAGTTGATTTAATCAAATCACTTTTAGTAAATATATATTTTTTTTTAAATTGTAAGTAACTAATATTAAATTTAAGTTGCTATATTTAGTAATTTAATTTTTAAATTACTGAGTAAAAGGGGGAAAGAACTGCTTTACTGTACAGTAGGTTTCGAGTGTACTTTATATTTGAGGAAGTCACTATTACGTACGTATTAAGTATAAACAGTTGCGTAGCCTGTTTTTTTTCAGGGGGCGGTGGCCTGATCAACTTTTACACAGCCCCCTCAACCCCTCCCATGGCTACGCCACTGAGTTTGAATTCAATGATAAATCATTGCATTCAAAAAACAATTCCAAGCGAATACGCGCGGTCTGTCAGTCTATATTACTATAATGTATAATCTAACTGTTTTGAAAATTTCATTGTTTATAGTAACATAATAATATACGTAAAATATGCAAGATTCAATGAATAATATTTTAGAATATACAACAAAATAACTTAAACCGTTGTTCTTGTAACATTTTTAGCTTTAAAAATTTAACATAATATAAATATTTAACTACAAAATATAATTTGCAAATTTTCGTAATTTTTACGAATCATATCAAAATTTGAACTTCAAATGCGTATAACGAAAAAATAGTGCACATGACATGTAATCTTTAATATTTTTAAACGGTTTTATTATCAACTTGTAAGGGACAATGGATTATATTTTTAAAGTTTATTGTTATTAATAGAAAAAATTGAAAATGTCAAGGGTCTTAAATAAATAATAACTCAAAAAGGTTTAAAATATTTTTAATATCATACTATAAATAGAAAATGCTAATCCAAACGTTTGGTAAAAATTTCAAGTATCTACATTCTATGGTTATTCTTTTTTGAAAAAAACAAAATAAGATACCAAATTGATTTTGTGCAAAATTGACTGCAAATGTTCCATAATTTTTTTTTTATGTATATAGTGAAGATTTAATTGAAAAACGTTCCTTTTTCAATATATACTTACCAACTTTATTAAATAATCTCGCAGTTATTTATTCAAGAAATGTTATTGGTAGTGAGATCACCGTGAAACCGCTGACGTAGTAGTACTGCTACAGTTATCACACATAATCAAATTAGTCTCTTCGGAGCCCAAACGCAAAGTGCGATAAACGTTCGAGACACCACCGAATAACAATCCTTCTGTCTTAAAGCATAATATATTTATTTATTTATTTAATATAGATTAATGGTGTGAGCCTGAGATACAAATATATACAACAATAACATTATACCAACTGTATAACAGGGGCTCGTAAAATTATTATACCGTATACCTAAGCCATTCAGAAGTTCATATTATATACATATCTACATTGGTGGGCGGTGGCGTAGCTGAAGCTCAGCCAATCGGGACTATATCTGGCATGAATCTACTTCATAGATATTTTTTTGTTAATTGCATGTTAATTTTTTATTTGATTTAACGATAGTTTAACAATTTTATAAATATATTAAACTATAAATAGATTAAAAAAAACAAGGCTTACTCCCTAAAGGCCATTCCATCACCCTTTCAAATATGCCACTGCATGATAAACTATTTACTTTTATTTTTAAACTCACGCGATTTCATTATAATATTACATAGGGTCTCCGTAGGCCTATATAATATTATGCTCTAGACTGCAGGGCTATTATTGCACTCGTATAAAAACATTAGTTCCGACAGTGTACCTATTTGTTCATTTTTCGACTTCGTGATGGTGATTTTAATGGTTAATATAATATAACAGAATCCAGTTCTAGACAAGATAACGATTTGTTTTATTGGCTCAGAGTTCGACCCGAAAAATATAAGTAGGTACTACAATTAAATAATTTAATTCAGAGTTTCCAATGAGACGATTTCATTTTAATTGCATATAAATAACTCTTAGCACGCACGTCATACGTGATTTACATGGCTAATTCAACCCTGACGGTACTCAAATATTAAAATCATATTAAAAAAATTGTATTTATAATATTATGTAAAATATATGTACCTATATAATCCTTAGATTCATTAAATAGGAAGGAGAGGTACCCACACGTACGAGCGTGCATCGAATAAAAAAATAAAATGTCACGAAATCGAATATTTTGTGTTTTAACACAATTTTTGGCTGAATCTTCTTTTGGAAATTAATCTTATGAATAAATAATACCGACAATGCACTTCAAAGAATCTTAGGAGAAATAAAATTCAATAAGATACAATTTTATAATGCATATCAATGTCCTGTATGTTGTAACTTGTAACGAACAGTGGTTTTTATGCACATATTAGTTATTATTGAATTAATACACAGCGGTACAGCTATTATTGTACATCTAATATCATACGTATAATATATTATCATGACAATATTATAATCAAATTTAAGTCACCGATTTGTGAAAGTATAATAATTGTTTTTATGATATATAATAGTAATATATAGTTACCTCTTCCTTGATAATATAAAATACATTGTAAAAGTATCTATTGATATATAGCTGGTGTCATTATAATATAGTCTGGAAATACTATAGTAAATATTCAATTGTAAAAGACTGCGTGAAACATGTTTTACAAAAAACTGGTCATTGAAAAAATTAGTATCTATATTCTATAGTCTATACTCTATACTGTATATAATATTATATTATTGTATATTATATCTTCAAATATGTTTCGTATATAGTATTATCAATGTAACTATTTGGTAATTCAGAAATTAGTGTAAAGACACTAGGGATAAAAAGGAGACACGATATAGGCTCGAATATTGAAGGAGACTAGTGTGGAGAATCTCCCCTAACAGTTATATAGCCTCTCCAAAAAACCTGAAGATTTTACACATTTCCAACATTTTTTAGGGGTTTTGTAATACCATAGAGTCCATAAGAGTCCAGTTGTATGGATCTGAACTTCAGCCCACCAAACACAAATCTCAAACACTATTTTGTAAACAATAGAGAGCGATACTTAATGACACCTGCAGATGTTCTGCAGATGAGTGATTATCTATCATAAAAAATATGTTTAACAAAGGATAAAATTGTTAACTAATGATAATAATTAATAGTAGGTAGATGTACTAATAATAATATAAAATAAACAGAAATTAAATTTCAATTTTGTGAATTAGAAAATTTCTATTACTAAACTAAAAGTCAAAAAATGCTGAAAAAAAAATAAGGGAAGGCTGCAGGATAGGTACTGATTTTTGGCTAAATATATTTGACTGTTTTTTGTTATTAAAAAAAAAATAACTGTGAATCTATAAATAGATAGATGACTACTTAAAATTTTCACCAAATATTTATATTATCATTTACAGATTTTCTATACGAATACTTTAATTTTCAAAGGCTAGGATATAATCCAAAGTCTATATTATGTAATATATACATTAACAAATTATATATACTCAACTTAATTATAGTAGCATTTTTTTTTTTAGATTCTGAGCGGAGCAGAATGTTCCGAACTATGGCTATGTATTGATTTTACAATAATGTGTGTGTTTTTTTTTTTTGTCTTCATAAGTCATAACTTTTTGGAGCAGTAAAAATGCTGAGATATTTTCAATTTCAATATCTTTTCTGGCAGGAAAGTAAATCTAGTTGGTACTTTGGGGTTAAGAGTAAAAAAATGTCTAGTACTTTTCTTAATAATGGAGAAGAACAAAAATGAAATTAGATAAAAACGGGTACTTATTTTTACCTTTAGTAGTTATTAATAAAATCGATTTTATAATTTTGTTGTAATTTAAAAACAAATTAATCGTAGATATTTGAAATTGTCAACGAATTTTTACTATAATTTTCTTTATGTTCTATAATATGTTGACTCTTTTTGAACTATTTATAGACATATAAAATGTATGATTTTTTTTCTATAAAATAAGTATGTCAATAAAAAAATGTTCACTTGGTCAAAACGCTTAAATATGTAATACAAGGTCCCTCATAAGTTTTTATTAAAAATACATGCTTGGCATTTTTTTTTTCATAGACATTTGAAGTTTTAATTCGGACGAAAAGATATTTAAACGAAGAATTACAATTTTAATTATTTGTTGTAATTCATAAATAATTATTTATAGAAATTTGAAACTATTCGTATATCATTATATATTTATATATTTTATACACAATAATATTTTCAAAACATCAAGATTAATTTTAAGATATCGCCTATTTATACCACGAACCGTATTCACGCCGTTCGTTGGTAAGGCGATATTGGCTCAAAAGTTAATAGGTAACTAAAATTAATAAATATTAAACTATATAAATATATATTATTATAATAATTAAATATTAATAATATAACCATAAAAAATTATGCCTAACTACCAGTGTTCGGACTTATCAAGATAATTATTCGTTCATCATTTATCTTATCTGGATAAATAGTTACAAGGTATCTAAACGTTCATCTTAGATAATTTTTTTACTAATCTAAATAAATTCATCTAGATAAATTTTTTATTGATAAAAATCGCGAAATTGTACAAATGCATTTTTAAATATTTATACAGATTCTCAAACAAAGTTTATGGTTTATAAATAATGTACCTAATTATTTTTATTTATATCATTATTATTATGTTCCTAGTGCCCAACTAAAATATACCTAATTTTAAAACCATTTAAAAAATAATTTATCTTTTTTATTATCTAGATAAAAAGTATTTATCTTTATCTTTATCTAGATAAATATGAGTTAAGTTATCTTTTGTATCTATATAGATACATTTGAGTTGCATTATCTTTATCTTAATCTAGATAAAAAAAGTACTTATCTAATCCCAACACTGCTAACTACCTATCTATCTTGAAATATAAACTATAGGTACTATTATAGCAATTAATAGTAATATATAAATATATAATAAATGATAATAATATATAGGTACGTATTTACTAATATATATAGCTAGGCTGACGAAGCGTCTTTACTCAAAATCATTTTTCGTATGCTGTGATTCATCATTGGATTCAAATTTAAAACACCCATTAGGTACAGTGACTAACTAGCTAAATGACGAGATTGTGCAGCCTATTGTGTTATCTATTAACACTCTTTTATTTTTTTCATTACTTTAATACAGTAATTTATGCATTAATTTATTATATTATCTTAATATTAAATTTTGGTATGGTAAGTAAGGAGATTGTTCTGTTCTAAAGAGCTTCTTCCATTGTTGAGAGTGTTTTAATATTATGTTTCTTGCAGTGGAAAATTTTGGGAAATGTGGGTCGATATGTATTATTGCGAAGGGATTCGTCACATTGACTGCAGTGGTTGTACATCATTACATAATATTATTATACAACGTAATAATAATATTATACTGTTATCTCAGATCTTACAGTACTGCACAGTGCACGCAGGCTATGTTATCGCCCAGTATCCATAAACCTACCATATGGCCATATCCATATCTATACTATATAAACTTCCATCCCTACGGAACGACTGTCTCGTAATTATTTCAACCGTTCGTCAACTGTTTGTGCGCATTTAATGCGCCAACAGACTGTATAAATTATAATTATACTCTCCGGTGGCACGGGAAATCATCGAAATACTAATACAAATATACAATATTATTATAATAATATGTGGGTACCCAGTACCTAGCTATTATGTGCGTGTGCACTGTTCGGAATTCCAATATGTAAGTAGGGCAAATTCATAGTCAGATTTAATTATAATATATTATAATTTATAGTTACATTATACACATCATAATATTTGTTGTTATTGAAATATCAAGACTAGCCCTAAAGGTAGTAAAATAATAATTATTGGTATAATATTTTGATATGGCATTATTATTTTATTTGATGGTATTGTTACGTATATCTGTATCTAACGTTTTTTTAAGTTACGTTTGATCCGCCCATTTTATTTTATTTAACTATCAAGTGAACAGAAGTGGTTGGCACTTTTAACCATGTCTTAATTTTGTAATATTTTCACATATTTTATAATATGATTTTTCCAAGATTTTAAATATATTTGTACTACCTACCTACTGTAAATTATTATTACAACGAAAAATCATTTGATCATTTATCAATTTGGGTATTGAAATATTATATAGGTATTATACCTATCTTTCCGTAAAACTGAATATTTGATACTGGTTTTTTCATCACAGAATACTGTGACGATAAAAATGTTCTTAAAAAAAAATATCTTATTACAATTGTGTTACTTAGGTGCCTATTTATGTTTCAGGTTGCATTTCAGGCGCCATTTAGAGAGGTTTGAGAACGCTTGGCAGCAAATCCTCACCAGTTTAATCAGCGCCCTCATAATTTAAATTAATCAATGATAAATTAATATGTACAATACAAACTACAAATTCCTATTGAAAGGTAAGTGTGGAGACATGGAGGGCGGAATTGTTTATGTGTATCCATGATCAAATTATAACTTATTAGACTACCCCTGCAATTATATAATATTTGAAAAATATATGATGTTTCAGCATCCTAAGTTTTTTCATTGAAATTGCTCTCTTGGTTGTAGATATATGTACAAAGAACTAAACAGTAAATTTCATATTATTATATATACATTAAAATGTTTAACAATATTAAAATTTAAAGTAGATTATATGTATGATTTTTAGGTCGTCACCATTTTCGGCCAAATGTAGGTACCCTTCCCTTTTTGGCCAGTGCCAACAGTTTTCTTTAAAATTTACAATTATAACAACCGTCTTTATTAATGAAGTTTAAGCAGATACCTATTATATACATACAAATTAAAAGTATCAACATTTAAAAAACCCTCGAGATGCAAAAAATGTGGAACGGCAACGAGTAAATGAAGCTTACATTGAAGACAACAAAAATGCTAAAATTTGTCGTTATAAATTTGTGAAAGAAACATCATACAAATATACAATCATAAAAAATAAAACTTAATCTTAATTTTTAACATATTCATGAATGCATATTTTACTATCATAATTATTATTATATATATATTATAAGGCTATATTCATTTTTATTCGATTAATGTACAGGTAATGTTTTTTAACAGTTTATTGCCAATTGTTTTATTTTATTATTTTTTCACACAGTTGTAAGTAATAATTTTAATAAAAAAAATCAAATTTTTGGATACAATCATATTTAATTAATTATAATAATTCTTAAGTTGTCTTGTTAAAATTTTAAAGTAAAAATATTATTACAATAAATTAAACCAAATAATAATTAAATAATGTATAATAAATAATAGGAATAAGAGTTTTTAGTTTTCATATTTGTCTAGAAAGGCCACACTGTCGCAAAAAAATGTGAGTGATCAACAAAAATGTTTCATATCGGTATTATATATAATATAATAGTAGTAATATAGTATATAATACTAGGCAGCTAATTATTTATATTTTTGTATATATTTTGTCATTACATACTGCGTTTAAATAAAAATAAGCATTAACCATATTTGAGTAAAATATTATAAAAAATAACGAACATATATTATACCTATTATAATTTTTGATATACCAGATTTAGTGTTCAATGAGTTTGAACGAATTTAATCATTTATTATATCTTTGAAATATTTTTATTTCAAATAAAGGACATCGAATAAATTTACTAAGAGCATATTTTAATACCTACACATATTTCTTGTTTTATAAGTGCTTGTAAGTGCATACATATTTTAAGTTTTTGAATAAAAAGGTGGACTCCTTCATTCCTAATAATAAATAATTATACTTAGTATAGGAACCTACTTACCAAACCCAAAGGTGGGCATTAACTAGTTAAAAAGTTAAAGTTAAGTTAAAAAGTTAATATTTTTTAAACTTTTTAACTTAACTAGTTAGTTTATTTTCTAATCAACTTATGAACTTAACTAGTTTAATTTACAGTTGAAATAACTTAGTTTTTCTCGGTTGATTTTAAAAAAATCCATCAAGTTAAAAACATTTTGAAATTTTTCGTTTATACGTAAATATTACTATCACACATGAAGGTCATGTACTCATCTTCACGTATTATGACATTCGATTGCTATACGATATAAAAAAATATATTTGTTAAATTATTTATTTGAGATGAGTGCAGTTTAAATTAATAAATAATAGTAAAGTAAAAGTAAAAGGGTATACAGTGTACATTATGATAAAAATTTAATAAAATTGTTTTTTATAATTTATAAATTAGAAACTAGAAAGTCACATTCACTCTTTATGTAATTTACATGCTAATTAAAAAAAATCGATTAACTTTTTTTAAACTGAGTTAAGTTAATATTTTTTTCTATATTAACTTTTAACTGATCGAGTTAAATTTATAATTATTTGTTAACTGTTAACTTTTAACTTATCGATCTTGTATCCTCTTAACTTAACTTAACTTGAGTTAATTGTTTTCATTAACTTGTCCACCTTTGACCAAACCTTTAATTACAATTTTTTGTAGGTAACTAAAAAACGAAATCTAATAATAGGTAAGTAGGTAGTTGTAGTCGCAGACCTAAGATTAACGTGGTTACTGGTTACTGATAGTAGTAGTATTTTAGTATTTACTGTTGAAATTTCAGCGATATGGATAAGGAGACCAAACTCCGTTCATGAAAAACATCTTGATAAAAAAATGTAAAAACAGCCATAGTTAAACTACCTGCAGTGGTAGCGTTACGGCCCTATACCTAGTACATAAAGCAAGTAAACTGTACATAATATAGGTATTAATATAGGAATTAATAATTATACTATTATATTAGATTTTTAAATAAATACCTTTTCAATATGTTTAATCATGGCCTATAAAATATTTGCAATTCTAGCACTAAGCGTCCTTTAGGCTATAGTTGAGAATCGAAATAGAAGGCGCTCATAATTTGAGTGACCCATGCACGAACGCACGAAATTATATATAAAAAGATACCTAAAGCGATTTATAATATTTTTTTGGGGGGGGGGAGGGGGGTGAGGCTTTGACAACTGAGGTCATTACTCTGTGGAACTGTGGGGGAGGGTACTGTAGGTTTTGAACACGTGTTCGTTTGTTTTGGCAGAGTTTTTAAGTGGGCACCTGTAGGACATAGGTATCTGCCATGCCCGGGGGATGGCGGCCTCTCTCTCAGGACACTGTGACTGCCCGAAGAAAAATGCCATCCGTAGCCGAGTTCGAACTGGCGATGGTGCGCGTCGCAACTGACGCCTAAGTGCCTGTCTTACAATCATAGTTTAAATCTCGGTTAAGCCTAACCCACTGATTTTACCAGCCGAATTCGGTGGTTTAACCTTAGTTCTACGATTGTAAAACAGGCCCTTAGTCCGCTCGGCCACTCCGTTCCCCGATTTAAGATTGTTCACTGTAAATCGTGTTATGGACGAATCGCAAGAGCCAAGAGGACTAATTTCTATTGCACATGCGTGTCAGTACTCGTCACAGACAGGCTTGGGCAGTATCAAAAATACAATTGTATCTTGTATCAAGATACATTTTATACTAGTATCATGTACCTATCTTTTTTTGCCAAAAGATACAAGATACTGTTATTGTAAAAATGTGTACTGAATAGTACCAAAACATTCGATTTTCCATATTAGATCATATTTTCGTCACGGATTGTAATTTTACGAAAAATATTGTCCAGGTGCAATCCTGAAATTAATGAAGCTAGGTATTCTAGCAACATGTTTCCATCCAAATTTTAAACTAAGGTGGATTCCAGATTACATTAGTGATCACCAAAAAAAAAAATAATACAGAATTTATGTATAAATGTTACAGAAAAAATTATTAATGAATGTATAGTAACCATGAATCCAGTAGATTCTGAAGACAGTTTTGTTATATTTTCTTCTCAGGTTGAAAATAAACAGCAATCACAGAATGTACTTGAATTAATTACTTATTTTAACGATACGATGACAAATCATTAAACTGTTTAAATAATTACCCATCTATAAAAAAAATATTTATAAAATATAACAAGTCTGTGTTCATCTGCTCCCGTTGAGCATTTATTTTCATTTGCTAGTTTTATGCACTCACCCAGTAGATCTTATCTATCTGACAAAATGTTTGAAAAGTCAATTTTCCTTAAAGGTAAACAAGATTTTATTTATAAAAATAACATTTAATTTAAACTTTATTTATTTATTTATTTTTGACCATAAGTTCATAACCATTTTATTAGGTATACACATAAAGCAACTACATATTAAAAATATTAATTAAGATGTAATTTGTATTATATGTGTAATATATTAGTTATAAATGTGTAATTTGTACACTGTACCTATTGACTTATTCTATTATTTGATATAATTATGACTTTATAATTATTTACAAATACTATTATTATGTATTTATTATGTATAGACTGTATAGTGAATTGTGTATAGACGTTTTACGTTTAATACTTAATACAATTCGATTGGAAATATAAACGTATCATGCATCTTGTATCTTGTATCTTGATACACTAAATGTATGTATTAATATGTATCATGTATCATGATACTTTTTTTAAGTATCATGCCCAACCCTGGTCGCAGATTTATCATATTTATCACTTAATTAGCGGTTATATTAATTGTATAATAATATGATCTAAGGTCAGAGATATAAAGTACTTATAAAATTAATAATAAAGTGTCTACTTTATATTATAATATCTGTGCTTAAGGTTTTAACTGGTACGGCAGCCGCGCCCTCTATCTATCATAGATCCGATTTGAATTCACATTGAGTATTTTTGAGTCCATGGCACAGATATTATAATATTCTACCAAGATACTAGTACTATTATACTACCACTACTATACCTACCTCGATGTAGAGAATATTATCTTCTCTACATCGTGATACCTGTTATAGTGATACCTATTATACCTACTATAGTGGTCCATGCACCGGTATCACAGTTATCTACCGGTATCAATTGGTAGACGGTACACCTTGGGCGAGTTCACACCAGCAGGTTGCCAACCCACCGACAATAAACTATAAATTAGCGGTCACACTGGGCCCGCAATTCAGGCATAATTTCTGTAAAATGGCGAATGGCGCCCAGAGTCCAGACTCCCCGCCCTCACTCGCCACCCAATAACATAACACTCCCGGCGGCCGGCATTTCCACTGACCATTCAGATTTCAGACTTTCGGTCTTCAAAGCCGAACCTCAAATCTGATCGGAACAACAACAGCATTCGTTTAGTGCCGAGTGTCTGAGTGTTGACAGTTGACACGGGCCGGTGGCCGACCGACAGTCACTGCATACACTCCTCAAGCGTCAAGACACCGCCTGTCCACCTGCACACGTCGTTCGACGAACTTAGCCGTCTCTTCAACGACAACGCCGAAAGGAAAGCTGAAACGGACTGCATCCGTCATATAGTTCTTCGAGGTCGCCAACTAATACTTAACAGCAACAGGTCAATCGTTAAAGGTAAGTCGTTAATCATGGCGGCGGGACCAGACTTGAGTGCTAAACGGACGTCGATTTTCGCTAGTTTTATAGTCGCTAGTCGCCGACGATCTAGCTGTTTGTCGTTCGCATGTATAGATGTGCCGCAGCTGTGACTTTCTCGACTACTGTTCAGGCAGATTGCTATTGTGTTCCTTCGAGATTCCTACAAAATTCTAGTTTTTTTTTTGTTTTTGTCCATTGTACCCAACAAACGTTTATTTCTTATAAGCGTAGTGGGAATGGGACAAGTAAGTCCTTGTTACTGATTGTTATAAATAATAATATGAAAACACTGCACCACCGGGATATCAAACAAGTAATATTTGTTGTAAATTGAGACTAAATTCTACAACCTTGTTATTTTATCCGTATTTTTAACCTATTGATTTTGTCTTATTGTAACATTATTGGCTTCTGTTTATGTAACATTGAAGTCTTTCCTTGTTTCATTTTAATGATGTGCACACACATAAGTAAAATGTAGATAAGAAAAAAGATAATAATATTATACCTACCTACTTTATGTGAAGAGAAAATGAATTGAAACATTTAGATAACTATAATAATGGTACCCATTAAACATTATAAAATTTAATATTAATCAGTATTATTGTTATGCATTTATATTTATTCTTAGTTTGAAGTAGGTAGACATTTTGTAATCTGGATTAAGATAATAATACCAATTGTTCACCAGTCTGTAGTCCTATAAAGTATAATTAGGTACTTAATCTTCTACACAATAAAAGTTTGATAAAAAAATTAATAATATTTAATCTACCAACTACCAGTTTTTTTTTTTTTATAGAAAATATTTTGATTTATAAGCTACTTCGAATATATTGGTAGGCATAGAATTTAGACTAAATATTAGACTGGATTTAAATCATCATAAACTCAACATAAAGTTCATTTTTATGGAATTATATAAAATAAATTGGGTTAAAACTAATAATTGTATTACAGTTTTATTCAGAGTTGTAGTCATATTAGGAATGTTAAATTTTGAGTTTTTTCATGACTTAACATGCCATTTAGGTCCATTGTCTGACTACCAACTTTCTATTTACATTATTCTCAATTTTCTACTTCTTATAGTGTTAAGTCTAGTGATATTATCTGTTCATCGTTACCTAGGGTGTTTTGTGTCTAGTTTTTATCTTTTGGCCAAGCCAATAGGACCTTCTAACTCCTCTTGACACGACCGACCCAGCTCACCCTACTTCTCTGAGAAGTATACTCTATAACAAAAATTTCTGTGAACAGTTCTTCTTTTTCTCAGTTTTTCCTTATCTTCTTTTTTGATCAGATATCCTTCTACTTCCTTTCATTCAAATTTTGAACTTGTGAATAATATTTGTATGTATTTATTATCTTGCGCAGTTGTGATATCTCCAGTAATAACTTTTTAAATGAATTGTGTCTTATGTTACAGATATTATTTAAAATATGTCATCGTCATCAAGGTACAGGGATTCTGGTAATCCAGATTGCAAAATATATGTTGGTGATTTAGGATCATCTGCATCCAAACAAGATTTAGAAGATGCTTTTTCATATTACGGTTCAATTCGTAATGTATGGGTTGCCCGTAATCCTCCTGGTTTTGCTTTTGTTGAATTTGAAGATCCAAGAGATGCAGAAGATGCAGTTAGAGGTTTAGATGGAAGGTAATTAAAAAATTAACTAATAATTGTTATGTCAGACAAATGTAGTTATTCCTTATACTGCATAAATAATAAAAATATTATGGATATGACATAACTGTCTTATCAGCAGTAATCAAGGGGAACAATTGAGGCCAAATAAAGTATGCGTATATCGAGTAGGTATCAACTTTCAATATAAAAGAACCTCAATTGCCTTCCTCTTCGGGACTGCGGCCTCAAATATATTTAACATATCTTTATTTTCTATGTTGTACTCACTCTTATTATTATTATTATTATTGTAAACTTATTTTAGGAGCATTTGTGGTAGACGAGTACGAGTTGAATTGTCTAATGCTGGATCACGTAAAGGTGCTTATCGGGGAGGCCCACCTCGTCGAGGACGTCCATTCCATCCTGAAGACAAATGTTATGAATGTGGTGATAGAGGACATTATGCCCGTGACTGTAGACGTTTTAAAGGAGGGCGACGCAGGTAAATTTATTTTTATTCAAATTATTTTACATATGACTTCACCTATTTCATTTTTTTGAGGTGAAGTCTTCAACTGTTTGTGAACATTAAGATAAATTATGTAATGTAGATTATTGTCACAACCATTTAAATAATGGAATTGTAAAAATGACTATAATTGGCCATTTTTGTAGGATGTTCGGCTGAGAGCGTCTCTTCTCGTAGTGTCGATCGTCGTAGAGCTCTCAACCAAAATAATATATTTTGATCTTCTACTACGAGCAATGTGTGTTAGTCGTCGGACTACGGCGCAACTATCTGTCTGTCTGCATTTATCGATGTACTCATCTACACTAGAACCCCATCGAGCCCAACCAACCTAATGATTTTTATTCTGATGCTCTAATTAGCTATCGGTGAACGTACACAGATATTCAGAGACAGAAAGAGTTATAAATTAGATCTACATAACGCCACTGGCTGTCTACATAGCATTACCACCGTGTCATTTTAGGAGAATGTTGAACTTCGTTTTTTTATGTGAGTCAATTGAATCACAAGAGCAGGTTGGATTTTATTGATCAATGGGATAAATATTATATATTGTTTTGTTTAATTAAATACTACATTCTATAAATTCCTTAAATTAATAATAAACATAAAATAAAATATGATACTTCTAATATTAATCTCATATAAAAACATTTAATATATTTACCTTTAATCATTGGATTTTTACTTTAAATGTTAAAAAATACATGCTAAGTGTGCTTAATAATATAATTAAACATTAGCAACTTTTAAAAAATAATTCTGTTATCAGTTTAAAATTAAATTTTTTTTTATGTTGTATTAATATAAAAATACAAATATTTTAGTTATTACTAACTATTGACTTAAATTATATATTTGGTGGTAATGATATAAATGAAAATATTAAAAGGATGTCATGCCCACGTGTGTTGTTGCCGTCTTACAACATACCAAATTTTATGTTCGCAATAATCTATTTTACTTTGATTTTTTTATTTAAATTAGAGAAATTTTATATTTTATACAATTTGAAAGTAAGAAAAGGCAACTGGGAAGTTTTTATTGATATTTGAAAACTTAAATTTACTATAAACATTAAGATTATTGTAAATTGCTTCAAAATTAAAATATCAATAAAATGCCCTAGATGATATTCTTATCTTACATTTACATTTTATAACAGGTCAATTCATTCTAATTATTTTTTTAAAAAACATAGAAATATGGATTATTGTGAAAATAAAAATGTATATTTTGTAGGTTTTTTGTAACACTGATACAACACAAGCGGGCGTGGTGTCCTCTTAATTCTTAAAGTTGAAAAGATTAATAGATATTACCTATACATTTTGTTTTATGATTTAATTTAAATTTAAAAAAAAAAACATCAACTAATTTAAATTTCCTTGATAAATTAATTACAAAATTAATATTTATGATTTATGTGGTAGCTCTCAGAAATATATTAATAATTTTATCTTGTTGATTTATATTTGACCAATTTTTAATAAAAATGACCCTATTATTAATTAATTTGTGCAATAAATGTTTTAAAAAGTTTTTAACTAGTAAAATGAGTCTTAAATAAATTTTCTTGATATATACATTTATTATCAATAAATTACTAAAGCATCAATAAAAATAATATTGGGTGAATTTTTAAAAAATCCTTTGAAAAAAAAATTTTTAAATATTTCCTGTAAATAATTTATTTTTGTTGTTATTATATCCAATTTTAATATTCATAAACAGACAAATAGTGCAACCATTCAAAGATTCTTTTCATACATTTTATAACAATATAGTGTTTCATAAAAGTATGTATATTAACTTACAATTAAATATATATTTTTATCTCTAGTAGTAAATTAAATTTAGATTCACCACTTCTGATTTTAATGATTATTTATTAATTTATTACATAAACTATTGTAGAGATATAATATAATTATTGTTTTGGAACTGTAGAGCATAATTTTAATTTATTACTTATGTGAAAGATAAAATCATATGTGTATTGTATTTGTAAAATACCTAAAAGCGATTTTTAAGATTTGAAAAAAATAATATTTGGTGTAAATAATAGTAAATTGTACTGTACAACTTAAATCCAATAAATCAAATTATAAACAATTTAATTTTGCATACTTTTCTGTTAATTAATATTTATGTTAAATACTGCACACGAAAAAGATGTACGGATCACCAATTATTACTGGTTATTCTGATATTGAGTTCTAATATTAATGTTAGCGTTTCTCACCCACATAAGTCATAATTTATAATTTTATAAAACTTGCATCAATATAAAAATATTTTTTTTTTTTATCTAACATTTTAGAAAATTATAAATTTGGTAATAACATTTAAATTACCAATTAAATAAAATCTTAGTTTATTAAAATTTGCAAATGTTTTATAAAATGCTTGAAGACTGAATTCTTACCAACAATCTAGAAAGTTGGTTATTTAATATTATTTCTTGAATATATACTTAAACTATTAATAAAATCATAACTTTTTATTTTCACTTTTTTTGGTTATAAAATATTCTATATACTTCATAATATGTTTAAAATATTAAGTATAATAATACTTTGGGGAACTTAATCATACTTTAATATAATTATTTATTATGTAGCTAATCATTTTGTGTTATGTAAAAAGGTCTTATACTCCTTCTCGGTCTCGCTCACGGTCATACAGCCGTAGTCGTCGTTCTCGTTCAGGTTCCAGATCTCCTTCACGTTCCCGTTCAAGGTCTGCATTAACTGGTCGTTCAGTTTCCAAGTCAAGATCTCGCAGTCGATAAGAAGAATATGTAAGTATAACATGGTTAATGGTTAATATTTATAAATTATGTTTAATGTCTCAAAAATTATAACTTAGAAACTAAAAAAAAAAACTTTACAGGCTGTAATTTTGTATTAAAGCTACATCTTGAATCATGGATGTTACGCTAATTTGCATGGATCAAATACAGACGACTTAACTACTGAGACCTATCTACTATAATATTTTTGATTTAAGATTTTAAATATCTTATAAATTGTATTTTACTTTTTTTTTAGTTAGAACTGTATAATAGTAAATATTAAAATTTCTCAGTATAAAAATATTGTTTGCAAGTTATTATTATTTCTTTTTCAATTAGTTGTGTTTTTGTTTTTGCACCAAATGTATTGTACATATACTTTACATATTTTTGTATTTAAATAATATTTAAGGAAATCAAAAAAAAAATGGATCAAACATAATTTCTTTCAGACTAAAATAATGTTAATTTAATCAATTTATGTGTTTTAAAATAATCTTGAATCACTTAGTCGCTTAATCTTCTTATTTTTAGCCAATTTCTACATTGATGCATTAAATAAGATACATTTTTAATATATAATAAAATCCATTTGAACAAATATTTTATTGATGGCAAACTTTTTTTGTTATTGGAAGTAGATGCTTGAGTTGTATTTAAAGCTACAATCATCAACTAGTTTTTATATTGAAGACTATTTTAGAACTTAATCACTTGATATACTCATTTTAATCATCGTTTCAATAAAATTGTGTGGTATACAAAACAAATGACTAAATATTTTTTTTTACCTATTCTTAAAAACTGTTTTTCATTAATTATTTATGGAAATTTTCATTAATACCTTACATTGTATAATATTTGTTCAGCGATATTTATTAAAGCTTACAATGAAACGTGTATACTGATTACACATGATTCACCTATACAAGTAATTCAGAAAAATGTACTTGTATAAAAAAATTAATTCGCACATAGACAGTGCAGTAATGCACCTGTGTATTTGTGAAGCGTTACCACTAAACATTTTCAGCTAAACATTATATATTATATTATATAATATTCAATAAAAAAATTGAATGACAAAAATTTCAAAACAATTGTTTTCACTTAACAGACAAACCAATTATCATTACTCTGTATAATATTATAATGTAGATTGCAGAAAATAATCCTAAAGATTTTAAATTTTTGTAAAATATCTATTGTGGAATGTCATTTGGTTGAGAAATACTTCCTAAATTTGTTAACTGTATAAGGGTATAACCTAAGTATATTTATTGAATCTTAGTAAAAACATAAAAATAATATTATGTTACATGTAACACAGATCATGGTTTTTGATTTTTAAAGGAGAAGATGAATTGCGTGAAAAAATATTGGTAAATCGTTTTACTCATTGTTCCATTGGCATATAATTTAGGGAATTCGAGGGGCCCGGTCAACCCCCTTGGTTTGTGTAGTATACAGTCAAGGCTATATAGTATATATATATATGGTATTTAATCTAGTGGTCCCCCTCCTTACCTTAGGAAATTCCTGGCTAAGCCACTGCATAGCTTATGTCAAGTAGAAAAAAATGCTTTTTTTTATTATCTACTTTATCTAGATACTTTAGGAATTTGTATCTACTATATAATATGTTTATCTAAATACATTTCTATACATCAATAATATATTATGTTTATCTAGATAATATTTTAATTATCTATTCCCAATGGCCAACACTGCTTATAACTAAAATGTATTAGATACCTATATTAAATTATAAATTATCATCTAAATTTGGATGATTCCACGTAATATGATGTTTTCTAGTTGTTAGTTCAGTGTTCTGGTTATTACATAGGTATATAATTATATAATAAAACCAATGATATGCTGCAGTAGTTACAGACGTACAGTGTACCTATACATAATATAAGTGATAATTAATGGCATTGTATCACATCACACTTTCAAACCTTTTCCCTTATTTGTGGATCATACAAATATTTTCTTTTATCCTCACCTAGTGTCCTAACAGTGCTGACACAGATACTCCTAAGTCCTAATATATAGTTCCACTGTTCCAGATAACTAAATTTATTAGACCCAAGCGAACAAATAGTTCTTTAATCCAAGGCCCTTTATAATATAAACCTATTCTAGTGTTACGTTGGAGTACTGTGGTGACACCAGACCTATATTATATAATTACCTACCTATCACGTTCGATATTTTAATATTTACTGTTTTATGACAACCATATTTTACATCATGCATGAGTTGGTAGGTATTTACTATATCTATGTAAATACAATGTTTAATTTTTTTATTGACAATTATTCAGTGTCATCTGACGAGATGCATTTTTTGTCTGTTCATATTTCCAGTTACAAACCGTTAGTTATGTAATAGTAATATTGCATTCTTGGGTACCTATACATAAATACTTTATAGGACGATTCGAATAACACAGATAGAAATCTGTATTCAAAAAATAACTAGGTGTTCACTGTTCTCGAAATTGTGTGATGAAACCGAATTTGTGATAAGCACCCCATATACTAATAATTAGGGTACCTACTATTGATCTATCAATATAAATAATTTGTAAAGTAGGTACCTAATCAAAATACTACATCTAATATTACATATTGTTTGTATTTATGTAAAACCATGTTTAAGGATTATTATCCTTAGTATAAACTATAAACATTTTAATATTTTATTTTAATAACCCAGAAACTACTTATTTATTTTAGGTATAGCCCGATAGCCGTATAGGTATATTACTGAATCTTTGAATAGCCAAATAAATTATATGGCAATGTTGCACGTAAATTCGTTCTCACTTGTAGTCTTTTTGGGTTTTTTTTGGATCAGCGGCAAGTTCTTTGTAAATGCTCATCCATACTTTAAATAGTTAAATAGTTAATAACAATAATAAATATTAGGTAATATAGTACCTAGGTACTTAGTACTTACCTAAATAGGTACCTACTACTTACTTAATAATAATTGTAGAGTACTAGTGTACCAACCAACATCGATATTTTTAGAAAAGTGTTCTGATTCGGGATATGAAATAAAATTAAATGTTACTGTTTTTTTCAAAAAAACAGTAGGTACCTAATTACAGTTTATAGTGTTTATTGTCACCGACAAACTTGATAGGGAAACATAAAATGTTAAAACAGTATGCATTTTAAATTTTCCACGATGAAAATTACATCTAAAACAACTGTCTATCGCTTTTCTGATAATCTAGACCCTTGACCCTGTATTATAATAAGGTACTGCCTTTACAATATAATATTATTATCCCGCCGTTACCAAAATGTGTTACAATAATACATATTGTATGTAACTATTTTAGATTAAACATGCGTAAACCTATATAAATAATATGCATTGTTGTTGTTTTTTAACGTATGTATTTTTAATATTGACGTTTATAATATCGTTTATCGCGAGTAGTACAGGTACCGCGAAGGTAATGTACACAGTTGACATGAAATCAGTGTCAAGTCTTTGATTCGACCAATTGTGCAAACAACGAACTACCGTCACCGCGTTTCGGTATGCTGTAAGTATACTTCTTACTTCTATGAACGATCTGTATTGGTTTTAATTTTTAAATATAACCAACATTAAACGAAAAAATGCGAACATGGACCATTATATTATATACCATCATTATAATATATCAGAATCACGTAAGTAAAGACATTTTTAGGAAATTTCTGCCCAGACATTTTTCCTCAGAAAAAAAATAAAATATAAGCATACTGTTATGCAATTGGTCAGCATATTATATAAATTGAAAAACGGGATAAATAATATTGTTAAAATTAAAATTAAAAATATTTTCTTTTGAAGACCTATATGAATACTCGAATGTTTGGTTTGTATAAATTATCGGAGTGTTAGAATTTTTAATGCCATTAACTGTTCATTTACATAAAATTAATAAAATCAAATAACAATATTATAGAATATTCTAAAATCACCTTTTACGAACATTATTTGTACGTCCAATTCTTAGTTAAATGTTATAACTTATAACACATACCTATTATATTCCAATTATGTGGTGGAAATTTGGATGGAGTGTTTGTACGAGTTGTATAGAATAATTTCCAAGCATCTTATTCTTATATTTTCCATTTATTTAATTTGAATCGAAAAAATCCAATATAAATTTGTTTCATTTGAAGACTTTTTTCATTTCGAGGTTGAAAATGCCCCATGGTTGGGGGAGGGGTATATCCAGGCGGGAAAACTATCAATAGGATGGAAATATTCTGGCGGGAATGTCTTCCATAATGTACAAAATTATTGACTGTTATATAACATGTGTAATGTGTACATGTTTTATTGTGCAGGTATACTACACAGCCCCGGTGGGCAAATCGGTGAGTACCTACTTATTATTGCTTAAGATATATTTTCAAGATAAATCACTAATTTGGAAGTTACATATTATTATTATTGTTTATTAATAATATAATATGTATTAACTATAATCTCCGTGTACATATATCATTGATTAATTACAGCTGTAATTAATCAATGTACCTAAATGTTACTGTGAATGTACGCCATTTTATTGGTGAGTCCCGACAGTCACCGTTTAATGTCGCCATACACCAAAGTCATTGGTGAATGTTGGCATATTGATTAAATGTGTACTGTTTTTAAACATTTACTAGTGAATGTCGACATTTATATAATGATATTGGTGAATGTTGGCAATGCCAATATTATTTAATAATTAGCAAATGAAGCTATACATATAGCTAAATAACAAGCTTTTGCATCAATTGCATCAAATGCATCAACCGGTGGGCAAGGGTATATACCTACACGACGAAATTGCAAAACAAAGTGCACCACAAAAAAGTGTGGTTGTAGAAATGTTGGCAAATTCAAATTAATGTCATGCCAGTTTGTCATGTTGCAATAAGTAGCAAAAAAATAATCAATTTTGTATTGCAAGATAATCATAATTTAAATTCATAATACAGGTATAATATTGTTTAATAATAATAATAATTATAGTTAACAAAACTAATTATTAATATTTATAACTCAATATATCGTTTCTATTTTATATTATTGTCTATAGACTATAGTCCTTTACTATAATATTATGTGCGAATACGTAACCTATGTCAACATTAACCAAAATCCTAACATAAATGTCAACATCCACTAGTATATGTTTATATTATTTTAATTTTTCAACATTCACCAATTTAGAAGGTGTATGTCGCCATTCACTAGGTGATTGTCAGCACTCACCAATAATTGCGGACATTCATAGTAACATAAATATTAAATACCATGTCTTATAATATATTGGGAGTGATGGAGCTTTATACTTATAGGTAGCTTCAAGTTAGATTTGTGTTTATTTAATTTTAACACATAAGATTAGTAGGTACCTACTACCTATTATAGGTATCTATATAAAGTTATTGAATTCAAAAGATGTAATATTTACATCGTACCATATTTGATAATAAAATAGTTGAACTTTATTAAAGTGTTAAACTGTATACCTAGTGGCAGAGTCGTTCCAGGGGGGCGGAAAGGAAAGGGCAAACACAAATTTAACTGTTGTATACTCACTATAATGTAGTAAAATAAATTACTTTATAATCACAATAATATTGTCATCAAATATATTTATTATTATTATCATAACCGTAACTGGTGGGGGGGGGGGGGGCTTGGGTGGGCTTCAGCCCCCTCAGAATTTCATAAGCCCCTATACGTTTTATTAATAATTTACTAATTAAAAAAAATGCTAGGGCTGAAGCCACCTTCTACCTAACTTTAAGGTCTAGTTGCGCCTATAATTACTATAGGCCGTATTTTTTATTAAATGATACATTTAACAATATTGTATATCATACATTCATACAACATAATTACAAATCTACCTACGAGGTAAATTAAAATAATATTTTTTTATTTAATTTGAAATAAAGTTAATAATTTTAATATATGAAAATATGTAAGAACAAAGTCTTGTGGAATGAGGTATAGTTTTGTTCGCAACTTATTGACTGAAACAAATTGTGTATCTAGCTACATCACTTATTATATTACCTATATGTACCAACTCTTATGTTATTTTGAAATTATGAGAATTGTGTTTACTAATATTATATAAAAATATAAAATATAATACTCTTATTGTTTTGATTTTTAGGGAAGTGCTATAAAAGGTCAATTGAAAACGGTAATATACCACATGATATACATTTTTTTTAAATTATTATTGGTTTTAAATATGATAGGGTTCTGAATAATTAACGTAAAAAAATTCTATTAATTTTCAGTGATTTAAAACGTTTAGATAATTACAGATAACCACTGATAGATAATAATAATAGGTTTCAATTTTAGATACCTAGTTGAAATAATAACCATTTCTTGGAGAAATAATATCAATATTAAAATATTGTCGTAAGTAATAGGTATTTTAGGTTAGTTAGAATAGTCCAGGGTGGCTAGGTGACGCCACTACAATTTCGTACATACCTTAAAGGTTTAAAGGCGTGCTACAGTAGGGCATAACTTTGTATAAAGTAAGAAACGTACATTATTTTTTCGTTGTTCAGTTCAATCAAATATGAGTAATAAGACCCTTCCCATTACCCAATATTCAGTTATACTAAGTTGACACACAACAAATAAAAACCCATACGTCTTTGTAAAATCAATGCGACAATGCATACATCGCTTCGCTCAGGATCTAATAACTCGAATTATTCTTATGTAGTACCTAAGTCGGCTAAGTCCTAAGAACTAAATTGTTTAGTGATTACTGCTTTTAGGTAAGGTTTGGCATCAAAAAGAATCACAGATTCATAGCTGTTAAAATAATAAAATGAGTTTCAAAAATGTAATTTATTTATTAATTAATCAACACATCCATTATATATTCTCGGCTATTGCAACTACAACAACTTGCCAGAGAAAGTATTACAAATTACAATGCTTTTAAAAAAACCAAATATGTTCAAATATTTTGTTTATCGAATTTTTCCTAGTTTTTATTTTAATTGATAACATATTTGTATACAACTACTTATCATAGGCGCACATTGGGTGTGAATTTAGGGGGTGCTGGAATAGTTTATGTTACACAGGTCCGCAGTCTTGAGTAGTATTCCGAATACTGTATTCTGAATACTTTTTAAGTATTCCAAATACTTTTAGAATACTATTTCCAAAAGTATTTTGTGATGTATTCTGAATACTTTATTCGGAATACTTTTATAGTATTGAAATTAAATTGTTTGATTTGCATGTTATTCCCTTGCATTTGATTTAAAACAAAAATACAAAATTTATATTTTATGAGTTGGAAATTTGAAATCAATAATATCTATTCATATCATACAATATCAAAATTGAAGGGTTAAAATGCAAAACGTATAGTATTGCCAAAATTTCAAAAATCGAGTTAAACATCGATTTTTATGGGAAAAAATGTGAGGAGTTCGATTTTGCAGTCAGAATTAAATTGTATCGATTACTTTTGTGAATAAAATTGTTTTTAAAACTGATGTTCAATACATAACGGAATATTGCCACATTTAACGTCAAAGCAAAACGTATTATTGCCCATGTTATTAGTATTTGAGCATACTTGATATAATTGCAAAACATGGTATTACCAATATTACATTTTTCTTCAAAACGTGGTATTGCCGCCGATAATGCGTTTTGCATCAGCAGAAATAGGAACAACTTTAAAACGTGATATTGCTATTACCTTTTCAAAACCTGCAATACCACGTTTTGGTCTGACACGATATTTTTAAATTATTATAAAAACAATGTTTACAATTTAGGTAGATTTATTTTGACACTATCAATCGTTTACTTTTTATTTTTTACATATAAATAAACTTATGCAACATTTTAGTTTTTGGCAATACCACCTTTTGCATTTCCACTCTTCGATTATAACTGTTATCTTTTCATATATTTATCAAAACAATTTTAAGTACTCGGAATACTTTTATAGTATTCAAAATACTTTATTCGGAATATTATATTTATCAAGTATTCGAATACATATTCGGAATACTATTTTTTCATAAGTATTCGAGTATTTATTCCAAATAGGTACTTTTCAAAAGTATTTTACCCAAGACTGCAGGTCTGTGGGG
>NC_042494.1:119773002-119784470 GCF_005508785.2 Acyrthosiphon pisum
CCCCCCCCACACCCCTTAATCCTATTACTAGAACTAACTGCATTACATTAGTTCTACATTTTTAATTATAATGGAGTAACTTTGATACTCATATATTTTTATTCGCCAGAGTACCATGATGATTACATTCTTTTTTTCATAAAATGGGGTTACTTTGATATCACATTAAGAAATATAGGTATTAAAATCGCCCGTTGTGTAACTTTAATAGCATATTAAAAAGATTGATATCTCAAAAGATAACATCAGAAATTTAAAAATTAAAACGTTAAAATATTGATCATAACTAGCTGTAACTAATATTTAATTTTAAGAGTTTTGTCGTCAATACTACAGAAGTTATCCATAAAATAAAAAGTTAAATTGTCATAAAACAGTTAAAAATTCTTAAAGTTACCCCATTTTACTCTACTACTTTTATTTTTAAACTATAAAAACTTTTTTCGTATTTGTGATATCGAAAAATTAAAAACAATGCGTGTGTAGCATCCTCTTAATAATAATTGTCATTCAGAATTTATTCAATTCAGCGTAGCCCGCAGATTAAATAAATATATTAGTAAAAACCAAGTAATAACCAAAGTTATAAATAGAAGATTTCGTACCCAACCGTAATTCGTAAGTTAATATAATTTTCTATAATAATATGTTTGCTGCGCATATTGACAAAAGTTGAAACACTGAAACGTGCATTCACACAATACTGTTTTAATCGTGAATTCGTGAACATTTGTCATTATTTGGTATGGAAAAAAACAATTCCGAACCAATAAACCACAATAATTTATAAATGATTGCTGAAATACTGAAATAAATTGGGGGTGCTAGTTTGAAACGTGGGGGTACTAAGCACCCCCAAGCACCCCCTCCCCCTATGTGCGCCTATGCTGTCTATGTTAGCAAAATAGAATATAATTTATTTTATATAATTACGAAATTTTGTCGACAAAATGTATCATTATCGTCTAAAAGGGCTAGCGTTATCGCGGGAAATACCATAATATTAACTCATCTAAAATTACGAGTTTGAATTAAAGACATCAGTTCCAATGCGCTTCCATTTGAACAATTACTTCGAATAATAAATATGAACAAGCAAAAACCTTAAAATATCCAAAATAAAATTAGGAATTTACATTTCCTACATTCCAAATAGGATTTTAATTTGACCCTCAGCTATTTATTGAAAAACAAAAAAACATTGAAATGCTAGAAGTCCCTAGATTTAGTTAATATTTATTATATCTACTAATATACACAAAACAATAAAAATATAATAAATAATTAGATGAAATACACAATGTAAATCGTTTGTATTAGGTTATAAACCATTTCTTACTCAATAAATTATAATAAAATACCTATAATACATATTATAATAAATTAAAAAATTAATATTTTATTTTCAGAAATTCGGTAAAATTGCAGACCGAATTGTTAACCCACAATGGACATTAACTGTAAAGTATAGATTTTATTTTAATAGATAATAAACCAAATAGTTTATAGAGGTTCCTTTTTTTTTTATAATTTGATTTTTAATATTATGTTATTCAGGATCCAGATTCAAAAAAAAAGGTAAGGCGATTTCACTTGGTAGAAAAAACTTGTAATTATTATTTCAATATACTTAATAAGAATTTTAAACTTTTTAATTTTGATTTTTATTCAGGAAAATGGAGTAGTCCCATCCGATGACACGGTAAACGAGGTAAGACAATTTCAATCAATAAAAACTTTATATTTTGTAATATTTGTAATAATATTATGGATTATAATTGTTTTTTTTTTTTTTTTTAAACTCGATTTTCTCTATGAGTGATTGAAGTGCACAGTTTATGAGAACTGTACTTGCCACATGGGTATAATTAAATAATTTACATCTTAAACAATACTGTCAAACCACTTTAGAACGTTGCGTACCTATACTGTGTATTATAATATCATTAACAAAATTCAAAATCATAATGTTTTTGTTTTAAATGTTGAACTATCTATTGCGTCGATTACACTGAGCGAATTTACTTGTTAGTCGTTGGCGAACAAATAGTCACAAGTGTGTGAGCGTGTAGCCACCTGTATAATTACATTGAGCGATTAAATTCGCTCGCTCGCTACCAGTCACCACTTACCGACACACTAGAAATTTTGACAGCTAGTCCGATTACATTGAGCGATTTTACTCGCTGGAGAGTAAAAACACCAGCGATTAGCGACTAGACCGATTACATTGAACAACTTTCGTCGCAGCGAGTTAACTCGCCACCGATTAGCGAGTAAATTCGCTCAGTGTAATCGACTGCGTTTTTCAATAAATCGGTTGTCTGTAAAGTCGGTTTACTGACGATAGTTGAACGTGACAACGTGTTAAGAAAATACTGAAGGAATGGTATCATTTTTCAAAAAAAAATTTTAATTTCATTTGTTTAATAGATTTGTATGTATATAGAGAAGGAGGTAAATGGAAATCACAATGGAATTGATCAAGTTACATTTATTTGTACGCATAAATACAATAAATTATGTCAATTTTTTTTTTTTACAATTTAATAGTTTTTACAAGTATGAATGTGCGTTGAGCAATTGTTTTACAACTTTTAAACATGTGTGATATTTAACTTCTTACAATTTGTGTTATTCTGTTGAGAATAGGACGATGACAGGAAAAGTAGGAAATGAAAGGGAGTGTTTTGAAAGATTATAATGAGAATATTTGAATGTGTTTTAGAGAATATTAGCATCATATTTTGGGTATTTTAAGAGAATATAAATCCGGTCTTTAATAATAATGAATCGGCCGACGATGACCGTGTGTGTTGGCAGCACACCGTACGAATTGCCACCCCACTCCATCCGACGGTCACCTCTACGCGCGTGACGACCGATGTTGGGTAGCATACGCGAAGGAACGCCTCACAGCGAGGTAACGACGCATGAGTCATGTTTTTTCGTGCGTGCAGCCGGCTCCATCGAATTATAAGACGTTGCCACGTCAATAAAAATAATAAATTGGGTAGTTTTATAATTAACTAACCTAATATAGCAGCTTTGCCCGTGTGCAATTTTGTTGTTGTTGCAAATTCTATATAGTATAATATACACTATATAGTCAGGTGTATCTTGGTTTGAGTGTATTTCAGTTTTAATGTACTTTAGTTCACGGACAAATCGGCGTTAGTGTACCACGCTTTGTAATATTATTTGACCTAGATTGGCAACCGCAAGTCGCAGATAGGATTTAGCAGTTTGAATATTATTTAATGTGGTCTAAACTTCTTACCCTAACTTTTCAGACATCTCTGAGATTTTCGTAAAATTCAATTTTGCAGTTTTTGAGTATACACTATACAAACTACATACATACGATTGGTTTTTATATAGTTTCTTTATTCGAGGCCATAAGCATGACAATTTGATGCATGCTTGTATCTGATTTGCCCGAGTAACCAATAGAAACTATTTAAAAACCAAAAAAAAGTTTCAATTTACACCATGAATCTCAAGATCCATGTTTGACCACATCATTAAAATGCAAATATCGGAAAATTCTTACTTATTACACAACTAGAGAACTAGAAGAATCCCTATTCCAAAATTCAGGTTCGTGCTTTTTGTAGTTTTTGAGATGTAATGATGAGTGAGTAGTATTTAGATTTTATATAAATAGATAAATATAAAATATGGGAAGAATTTAATTTTTAAAAACCACTTATCTATTAAAACATAATACTGTAATATTGCCCAAATTATGATTATAAAACACATTGCTTGTGTTCTAAAAACAAAAAGAATTTCGTTAGGAAATATTTCATTGTACTGTTTTAGAATGACGAAAACCAAACACAACCAAATACACAAAATAATGATAACAAAAGAAAACCTAAGAAAAACAATAAAAGAAGGCGTAAGAAATCAAATAATAAAACAAAACAAAATAATATAAGAGGAAATGGAAGACACAGATGGTACAAAATGGTTACAGTGGATTATTTACTAGTAAGCAAACTAATGTATATTTATTAAAATTGAAAATATTTTTATATTCCTTTATGTTAATTAAATATATGAGAATACAAAAAATTCCTTTTTTACATTTATATATATATTGAAAACCAGTAATCAAACTTAGACTAGAATAGAATTGGTAGTTAATAAGTAATTAGACATTTTGGTGAGGGTAATTTACCAGAATATAGAAATCATGAAAATGAACAGAACATTGTACTGATATGGGGCGATGGCGATGAACGAAAAATTGAATTGAATGAACATGTTGACGCACTATCAATGAAAAATGTAAGATTTATTTTGAAACTTAATAGACCTAAAGAATAAAAATCACCAAAATACATATTTAAATTATAGATACAATATTAATTTGAAATTGTCAGTAAGTACATAATGTGTGTACCAATTAAGAATATAATAATATTACAGTCATAAAAATCAAAACTACAAAAACCGTTAAACATTTTACAATTATATCAAAATGAAAAATCAATTATTTAGATAGGTATACCATATCTAACTTTATTTATAATATGTTTCAGTTTAAAAATAGTCAATTAATACGGAAAAAAAGAGATTACAATAATACATTTCAACTTCAAAATAAATTACAAACCAAAAATGTTAAATGGGAAGATTTGAAAGACAATGATAAAGATAAATTAAATATTGAAGCAAACGCAAACAATCATAGCCAAGAAGTAGAAAAACCACGAAGAAAATTAGAAAATGTTAAAAAGAAGGAAATTTATAGTACCCTCGAAAAGTCCAGAGGTCCCAACAGTTTTGATAAGGAATTAAGTTTAATTGATAATTTAGAGGACGATGAAAATAGTATGAACAGTAAAAGTATTGAAAATAGCAATGAAAAACTGAAGTTTTTAGATTTAAAAAACACAAATAAAAATAAATTTCACCACTTTGTCAATAATAAAAAACATCCAACAAATACTTTTCGAAACAAACTAAGGCCCCTGAACCATGCACAACAATTAGGTAAAACTTCGGGAAAGAATTATAGTGAAACGGAAAGATCACCACTGAAAACTGTTAAACAAAAGCCTAAAAGCTTAAAGAACATACCAACAACATCAAAATATAAAACAGAATTTACCACTAAAGGAAACGCTGACACTACCACAAACATCCCTGAACTCAATGAAATAGATTCAATGCTGGATGAAATGAACTCAAATACAAATGAACATTTAGATAGTCAGAATATTGAATTATATCCATCTTCATTAGAAACAAAACTAGAAATTCCAAATTACAGCGATATTGAAGATAATAAAGAAACCGACAAATTGAACAATATAAGACATTCAGTAAAATCTAAATCAAAAAAGAAAGGAAAACAACAGCTAGATGAAAGTAAAAAACTCAAAAATAAAAATCAACAAAAGTTAGGTAGACCGTTAGCATCAAATATTATTAACGAAAAGGGGTTAAATCAGAAAGCTATTAAACAAAACTCACCGGACAAAAAGGATATACTGATAATATCGTATGATGAACCAGAACTTACGACAAATGTAAACTCTGACACTGCCGAAAAAATCGATGAATCTGATAAAATTCATACTATACTGAATGAAATAAACTCGAATTCGGATGAAAAATTAGATGGCCAGAATAATGGATCATATCCATCGTCATTAGAAACAAAACAGGAAATTCCAGATGACAGCGATATCGAAGATATTAAAGAAAATGATATTTTAAACAATATAAAACATCCGTTAAAACCTAAATCTAAGAAGTTGGGGAAAAACCAGTCAGATGATAATAATAAACAACCAAAAATAAAAAAACATAAATTAACTCCAACGTTGGAATCAAATAATAAAAACGAAAAAGGATCTCCACTGAACTCTATTAAGCCACTCGCACCAAATTCAAAAGAAATACTAAAGATATCAAATAGCGTACCGAATCTAACCACGGGAGGAAATGATGATAATGTAACAAACACCCCAGAACCTGATGATATTGATACTATAATGGATGGGCTGAACTCGAATTCAGATGAAAATCTAGATGACCAGAATAATGTATCATATCCATCGTCATTAGAAACAAAACAGGAAATTCCAGATTACAGCGATATCGAAGATATTAAAGAAAATTATATTTTAAACAATATAAAACATCCGTTAAAACCTAAATCTAAGAAGTTGGGGAAAAACCAGTCAGATGATAATAATAAACAACCAAAAATAAAAAAACAAAAATTAGCTCCACCTTTGGAATCAAATAATAATAACGAAAAAGGATCTCCACAGAACTCTATTAAGCCACTCGCACCAAATTCAAAAGAAATACTAAAAATATCAAACAGCGTACCGAATCTAACCACGGGAGGAAATGATGATAATGTAACAAACACCCCAGAACGTGATGATATTGATACTATAATGGATGGACTGAACTCGAATTCAGATGAAAATCTAGATGACCAGAGTAACGGATCATATCCATCGTCATTAGAAACAAAACAGGAAATTCCAGATTACAGCGATATCGAAGATATTAAAGAAAATGATATTTTAAACAATATAAAACATCCGTTAAAACCTAAATCTAAGAAGTTGGGGAAAAACCAGTCAGATGATAATAATAAACAACCAAAAATAAAAAAACATAAATTAACTCCAACGTTGGAATCAAATAATAAAAACGAAAAAGGATCTCCACAGAACTCTATTAAGCCACTCGCACCAAATTCAAAAGAAATACTAAAGATATCAAATAGCGTACCGAATCTAACCACGGGAGGAAATGATGATAATGTAACAAACACCCCAGAACCTGATGATATTGATACTATAATGGATGGGCTGAACTCGAATTCAGATGAAAATCTAGATGACCAGAATAATGGATCATATCCATCGTCATTAGAAACAAAACAGGAAATTCCAGATTACAGCGATATCGAAGATATTAAAGAAAATGATATTTTAAACAATATAAAACATCCGTTAAAAACTAAATCTAAGAAGTTGGGGAAAAAACGGTCAGATGATAATAATAAACAACCAAAAATAAAAAAACAAAAATTAGCTCCACCTTTGGAATCAAATAATAATAACGAAAAAGGATCTCCACAGAACTCTATTAAGCCACTCGCACCAAATTCAAAAGAAATACTAAAGATGTCAAATAGCGTACCGAATCTAGCCACGGGAGGAAATGATGATAATGTAACAAACACCCCAGTACCTGATGATATTGATACTATAATGGATGGACTGAACTCGAATTCAGATGAAAATCTAGATGACCAGAATAATGGATCATATCCATCGTCATTAGAAACAAAACAGGAAATTCCAGATTACAGCGATATCGAAGATATTAAAGAAAATGATATTTTAAACAATACAAAACATCCGTTAAAACCTAAATCTAAGAAGTTGGGGAAAAAACGGTCAGATGATAATAATAAACAACCAAAAATAAAAAAACAAAAATTAGCTCCACCTTTGGAATCAAATAATAATAACGAAAAAGGATCTACACAGAACTCTATTAAGCCACTCGCACCAAATTCAAAAGAAATACTAAAGATATCAAATAGCGTACCGAATCTAACCACGGGAGGAAATGATGATAATGTAACAAACACCCCGGAACCTGATGATATTGATACTATAATGGATGGGCTGAACTCGAATTCAGATGAAAATCTAGAAGACCAGAGTAACGGATCATATCCATCGTCATTAGAAACAAAACAGGAAATTCCAGATTACAGCGATATCGAAGATATTAAAGAAAATGATATTTTAAACAATATAAAACATCCGTTAAAACCTAAATCTAAGAAGTTGGGGAAAAAACGGTCAGATGATAATAATAAACAACCAAAAATAAAAAAACAAAAATTAGCTCCACCTTTGGAATCAAATAATAATAACGAAAAAGCATCTCCACAGGACTCAATTAAGCCACTCGCACCAAATTCAAAAGAAATACTAAAGATGTCAAATAGCGTACCGAATCTAGCCACGGGAGGAAATGATGATAATGTAACAAACACCCCAGTACCTGATGATATTGATACTATAATGGATGGACTGAACTCGAATTCAGATGAAAATCTAGAAGACCAGAGTAACGGATCATATCCATCGTCATTAGAAACAAAACAGGAAATTCCAGATTACAGCGATATCGAAGATATTAAAGAAAATGATATTTTAAACAATATAAAACATCCGTTAAAACCTAAATCTAAGAAGTTGGGGAAAAAACGGTCAGATGATAATAATAAACAACCAAAAATAAAAAAACAAAAATTAGCTCCACCTTTGGAATCAAATAATAATAACGAAAAAGCATCTCCACAGGACTCAATTAAGCCACTCGCACCAAATTCAAAAGAAATACTAAAGATGTCAAATAGCGTACCGAATCTAGCCACGGGAGGAAATGATGATAATATAACAAACACCCCAGTACCTGATGATATTGATACTATAATGGATGAGCTGAACTCGAATTCAGATGAAAATCTAGATGAACAGAATAATGGATCATATCCATCGTCATTAGAAACAAAACAGGAAATTCCAGATTACAGCGATATCGAAGATATTAAAGAAAATGATATTTTAAACAATATAAAACATCCGTTAAAACCTAAATCTAAGAAGTTGGGGAAAAAACGGTCAGATGATAATAATAAACAACCAAAAATAAAAAAACAAAAATTAGCTCCACCTTTGGAATCAAATAATAATAACGAAAAAGCATCTCCACAGGACTCAATTAAGCCACTCGCACCAAATTCAAAAGAAATACTAAAGATGTCAAATAGCGTACCGAATCTAACCACGGGAGGAAATGATGATAATGTAACAAACACCCCAGTACCTGATGATATTGATACTATAATGGATGAGCTGAACTCGAATTCAGATGAAAATCTAGATGAACAGAATAATGGATCATATCCATCGTCATTAGAAACAAAACAGGAAATTCCAGATTACAGCGATATCGAAGATATTAAAGAAAATGATATTTTAAACAATATAAAACATCCGTTAAAACCTAAATCTAAGAAGTTGGGGAAAAAACGGTCAGATGATAATAATAAACAACCAAAAATAAAAAAACAAAAATTAGCTCCACCTTTGGAATCAAATAATAATAACGAAAAAGGATCTCCACAGAACTCTATTAAGCCACTCGCACCAAATTCAAAAGAAATACTAAAGATATCAAATAGCGTACCGAATCTAACCACGGGAGGAAATGATGATAATTTAACAAACACCCCAGAACGTAATGATATTGATACTATAATGGATGGACTGAACTCGAATTCAGATGAAAATCTAGATGACCAGAATAATGGATCAGATCCATCGTCATTAGAAACAAAACAGGAAATTCCAGATTACAGCGATATCGAAGATATTAAAGAAAATCATATTTTAAACGACTTAAAAGACCCCTTAAATCCTAAAACAAAAAAGTTGGGAAAAAAACGGTCAGATAATAATAAACAACCAAAAATAATAAAACATGAATTAACTACACCTTTAGAATCAAATACTAATAACGAAAAAGGATCTCCACAGAACTCTATTAAGCCACTCGCACCAAATTCAAAAGAAATATTAAAAGGTATCAAATAGCGTACCGAATCTAATCACGGGAGGAAATGATGATAATGTAACAAACACCCCCGAACCCTGATGATATTGATACTATAATGGATGGGCTAAACTCGAATTCAGATGAAAATCTAGATGACCAGAATAATGGATCATATCCATCGTCATTAGACACAAAACAGGAAATTCCAGATTACAGCGATACCGAAGATATTAAAGAAAATGATATTTTAAACGACTTAAAAGACCCCTTAAATCCTAAAACAAAAAAGTTGGGAAAAAAACGGTCTGATAATAATAAACAACCAAAAATAATAAAACATGAATTAACTACACCGATGGAATCAAATAATAATAACGAAAAAGGATCTCCACAGAACTCTATTAAACCACTCGCACCAAATTCAAAAGAAATACTAAAGATATCAAATAGCGTACCAAATATAACCACGGGAGGGAACAATGTTACACTTATGGAAAAAAATGACTTGAGTTTACAAAATTTAAAACACGAGACTACTGAATTTTCAACTCCAAATGACAACAACAGTCAAATTATAAGAGAAAAAAATAAATCTTTGGAAAAATTAAATCCCAATTCAAATACAATAATCGAAAAACCTCATATTACAGAAGAATCTATTTCAAATAAACTTGATAAACCAAAAATTTATAGAAAACCCGTAACTTTAGATAATCCTGATAAGGATATAAAAATATTAGACATTTCGGACGAATACAACAACTTGGGTGGAATGACAATGGAAGACTCCGATTTTAAAACATCTGTAGATAAATTACCTAATATAAAAGACAAACAAGATAAAAGTATAACGGAAAAGAATAAATCTAGTCCCAATATTAATTGCAAAACAATTAAACCAGAGACAGATGATAGTATTGGTACTCTGAATTTCTCTGATGAAATTCCTGATGATCAATTAGCGTTCATTAATGATCTTTCATATGAAAAAACCAATGAAGAAAAACCAAGTGATCAATCAATTAATTTAGTGCCGACGACGGATAAAATACCCGATTCTGAAAAAATATTATCAACAGACGAACCTCCGGGAAAAGATTGGAAAATAGACGATGAGAATATTCTTAATAAAGTACCCCAACCAAGTCTTTTTGAATCGGATACTGGAAAACCTATGTCCAATGATGATGCTGATAATGGTAAAAGTAACGTTATACCTGTTCCAAGTCTATCAAAAGACGATGAAGGTAATTCTAAGAATTCACCTGGGAACCAAAAAGTAATTGATCTAGACGATAAATCAGTAAGTTCAATTGAAGAATTATTAAATAGTCTCAAAGATGAGGATGACTCACAATTAACTGCAATAGACTTTGATGATGTAAATGTTACACCGATGGAAAAAAATGACTTGAGTTTACAAAATTTAAAACACGAGACTACTGAATTTTCAACTCCAAATGACAACAACAGTCAAATTATAAGAGAAAAAAATAAATCTTTGGAAAAATTAAATCCCAATTCAAATACAATAATCGAAAAACCTCATATTACAGAAGAATCTATTTCAAATAAACTTGATAAACCAAAAATTTATAGAAAACCCGTAACTTTAGATAATCCTGATAAGGATATAAAAATATTAGACATTTCGGACGAATACAACAACTTGGGTGGAATGACAATGGAAGACTCCGATTTTAAAACATCTGTAGATAAATTACCTAATATAAAAGACAAACAAGATAAAAGTATAACGGAAAAGAATAAATCTAGTCCCAATATTAATTGCAAAACAATTAAACCAGAGACAGATGATAGTATTGGTACTCTGAATTCTCTGATGA
>NC_042494.1:119784520-119806236 GCF_005508785.2 Acyrthosiphon pisum
GATACTATAATGGATGGACTGAACTCGAATCAGATGAAAATCTAGATGACCAGAATAATGGATCATATCCATCGTCATTAGAAACAAAACAGGAAATTCCAGATTACAGCGATACCGAAGATATTAAAGAAAATGATATTTTAAACCACTTAAAAGACCCCTTAAATCCTAAAACAAAAAAGTTGGGAAAAAAACGGTCAGATAATAATAAACAACCAAAAATAATAAAACATGAATTAACTACACCTTTGGAATCAAATACTAATAACGAAAAAGGATCTCCACAGAACTCTATTAAACCACTCGCACCAAATTCAAAAGAAATATTAAAGGTATCAAATAGCGTTCCGAATCTAACCACGGGAGGAAATGATGATAATGTAACAAACACCCCCGAACCTGATGATATTGATACTATAATGGATGGGCTAAACTCGAATTCAGATGAAAATCTAGATGACCAGAATAATGGATCAGATCCATCGTCATTAGAAACAAAACAGGAAATTCCAGATTACAGCGATATCGAAGATATTAAAGAAAATGATATTTTAAACGACTTAAAAGACCCCTTAAATCCTAAAACAAAAAAGTTGGGGAAAAAACGGTCAGATAATAATAAACAACCAAAAATAATAAAACATGAATTAACTACACCTTTGGAATCAAATACTAATAACGAAAAAGGATCTCCACAGAACTCTATTAAGCCACTCGCACCAAATTCAAAAGAAATATTAAAGGTATCAAATAGCGTACCGAATCTAACCACGGGAGGAAATGATGATAATGTAACAAACACCCCCGAACCTGAAGATATTGATACTATAATGGATGGGCTGAACTCGAATTCAGATGATAATCTAGATGACCAGAATAATGGATCATATCCATCGTCAGTAGATACAAAACAGGAAATTCCAGATTACAGCGATATCGAAGATATTAAAGAAAATGATATTTTAAACGACTTAAAAGACCCCTTAAATCCTAAAACAAAAAAGTTGGGGAAAAAAAGGTCAGATAATAATAAACAACCAAAAATAATAAAACATGAATTAACTACACCTTTGGAATCAAATACTAATAACGAAAAAGGATCTCCACAGAACTCTATTAAGCCACTCGCACCAAATTCAAAAGAAATACTAAAGGTATCAAATAGCGTACCGAATCTAACCACGGGAGGAAATGATGATAATGTAACAAACACTCCAGAACGTGATGATATTGATACTATAATGGATGGACTGAACTCGAATTCAGATGAGAATCTAGATGACCAGAATAATGGATCATATCCATCGTCATTAGATACAAAACAGGAAATTCCAGATTACAGCGATATCGAAGATATTAAAGAAAATGATATTTTAAACGACTTAAAAGACCCCTTAAATCCTAAAACAAAAAAGTTGGGAAAAAAACGGTCAGATAATAATAAACAACCAAAAATAATAAAACATGAATTAACTACACCTTTGGAATCAAATACTAATAACGAAAAAGGATCTCCACAGAACTCTATTAAACCACTCGCACCAAATTCAAAAGAAATATTAAAGGTATCAAATAGCGTTCCGAATCTAACCACGGGAGGAAATGATGATAATGTAACAAACACCCCCGAACCTGATGATATTGATACTATAATGGATGGGCTAAACTCGAATTCAGATGAAAATCTAGATGACCAGAATAATGGATCAGATCCATCGTCATTAGAAACAAAACAGGAAATTCCAGATTACAGCGATATCGAAGATATTAAAGAAAATGATATTTTAAACGACTTAAAAGACCCCTTAAATCCTAAAACAAAAAAGTTGGGAAAAAAACGGTCAGATAATAATAAACAACCAAAAATAATAAAACATGAATTAACTACACCTTTGGAATCAAATACTAATAACGAAAAAGGATCTCCACAGAACTCTATTAAGCCACTCGCACCAAATTCAAAAGAAATATTAAAGGTATCAAATAGCGTACCGAATCTAACCACGGGAGGAAATGATGATAATGTAACAAACACCCCCGAACCTGAAGATATTGATACTATAATGGATGGGCTGAACTCGAATTCAGATGATAATCTAGATGACCAGAATAATGGATCATATCCATCGTCAGTAGATACAAACAGGAAATTCCAGATTACAGCGATATACGAAGATATTAAAGAAAATGATATTTTAAACGACTTAAAAGACCCCTTAAATCCTAAAACAAAAAAGTTGGGGAAAAAAAGGTCAGATAATAATAAACAACCAAAAATAATAAAACATGAATTAACTACACCTTTGGAATCAAATACTAATAACGAAAAAGGATCTCCACAGAACTCTATTAAGCCACTCGCACCAAATTCAAAAGAAATACTAAAGGTATCAAATAGCGTACCGAATCTAACCACGGGAGGAAATGATGATAATGTAACAAACACTCCAGAACGTGATGATATTGATACTATAATGGATGGACTGAACTCGAATTCAGATGAGAATCTAGATGACCAGAATAATGGATCATATCCATCGTCATTAGATACAAAACAGGAAATTCCAGATTACAGCGATATCGAAGATATTAAAGAAAATGATATTTTAAACGACTTAAAAGACCCCTTAAATCCTAAAACAAAAAAGTTGGGAAAAAAAAGGTCAGATAATAATAAACAACCAAAAATAATAAAACATGAATTAACTACACCTTTGGAATCAAATACTAATAACGAAAAAGGATCTCCACAGAACTCTATTAAACCACTCGCACCAAATTCAAAAGAAATATTAAAGGTATCAAATAGCGTTCCGAATCTAATCACGGGAGGAAATGATGATAATGTAACAAACACCCCCGAACCTGATGATATTGATACTATAATGGATGGGCTAAACTCGAATTCAGATGAAAATCTAGATGACCAGAATAATGGATCAGATCCCTCGTCATTAGAAACAAAACAGGAAATTCCAGATTACAGCGATATCGAAGATATTAAAGAAAATCATATTTTAAACGACTTAAAAGACCCCTTAAATCCTAAAACAAAAAAGTTGGGAAAAAAACGGTCAGATAATAATAAACAACCAAAAATAATAAAACATGAATTAACTACACCTTTGGAATCAAATACTAATAACGAAAAAGGATCTCCACAGAACTCTATTAAGCCACTCGCACCAAATTCAAAAGAAATATTAAAGGTATCAAATAGCGTACCGAATCTAACCACGGGAGGAAATGATGATAATGTAACAAACACCCCCGAACCTGAAGATATTGATACTATAATGGATGGGCTGAACTCGAATTCAGATGATAATCTAGATGACCAGAATAATGGATCATATCCATCGTCAGTAGATACAAAACAGGAAATTCCAGATTACAGCGATATCGAAGATATTAAAGAAAATGATATTTTAAACGACTTAAAAGACCCCTTAAATCCTAAAACAAAAAAGTTGGGAAAAAAACGGTCAGATAATAATAAACAACCAAAAATAATAAAACATGAATTAACTACACCTTTGGAATCAAATACTAATAACGAAAAAGGATCTCCACAGAACTCTATTAAGCCACTCAGACCAAATTCAAAAGAAATATTAAAGGTATCAAATAGCGTACCGAATCTAACCACGGGAGGAAATGATGATAATGTAACAAACACCCCAGAACGTGATGATATTTATACTATAATGGATGGACTGAACTCGAATTCAAGTGATAATCTAGATGACCAGAATAATGGATCATATCCATCGTCATTAGACACAAAACAGGAAATTCCAGATTACAGCGATATCGAAGATATTAAAGAAAATGATATTTTAAACGACTTAAAAGACCCCTTAAATCCTAAAACAAAAAAGTTGGGAAAAAAACGGTCAGATAATAATAAACAACCAAAAATAATAAAACATGAATTAACTACACCTTTGGAATCAAATACTAATAACGAAAAAGGATCTCCACAGAACTCTATTAAGCCACTCGCACCAAATTCAAAAGAAATACTAAAGGTATCAAATAGCCTACCGAATCTAACCACGGGAGGAAATGATGATAATGTAACAAACACCCCAGAACGTGATGATATTGATACTATAATGGATGGACTGAACTCGAATTCAGATGATAATCTAGATGACCAGAATAATGGATCAGATCCATCGTCATTAGAAACAAAACAGGAAATTCCAGATTACAGCGATATCGAAGATATTAAAGAAAATCATATTTTAAACGACTTAAAAGACCCCTTAAATCCTAAAACAAAAAAGTTGGGAAAAAAACGGTCTGATAATAATAAACAACCAAAAATAATAAAACATGAATTAACTACACCTTTGGAATCAAATACTAATAACGAAAAAGGATCTCCACAGAACTCTATTAAGCCACTCGCACCAAATTCAAAAGAAATATTAAAGGTATCAAATAGCGTACCGAATCTAACCACGGGAGGAAATGATGATAATGTAACAAACACCCCCGAACCTGAAGATATTGATACTATAATGGATGGGCTGAACTCGAATTCAGATGATAATCTAGATGACCAGAATAATGGATCATATCCATCGTCAGTAGATACAAAACAGGAAATTCCAGATTACAGCGATATCGAAGATATTAAAGAAAATGATATTTTAAACGACTTAAAAGACCCCTTAAATCCTAAAACAAAAAAGTTGGGAAAAAAAAGGTCAGATAATAATAAACAACCAAAAATAATAAAACATGAATTAACTACACCTTTGGAATCAAATACTAATAACGAAAAAGGATCTCCACAGAACTCTATTAAGCCACTCGCACCAAATTCAAAAGAAATACTAAAGGTATCAAATAGCGTACCGAATCTAACCACGGGAGGAAATGATGATAATGTAACAAACACCCCAGAACGTGATGATATTGATACTATAATGGATGGACTGAACTCGAATTCAGATGATAATCTAGATGACCAGAATAATGGATCATATCCATCGTCATTAGACACAAAACAGGAAATTCCAGATTACGGCGATACCGAAGATATTAAAGAAAATGATATTTTAAACGACTTAAAAGACCCCTTAAATCCTAAAACAAAAAAGTTGGGAAAAAAACGGTCTGATAATAATAAACAACCAAAAATAATAAAACATGAATTAACTACACCGATGGAATCAAATACTAATAACGAAAAAGGATCTCCACAGAACTCTATTAAGCCACTCGCACCAAATTCAAAAGAAATATTAAAGGTATCAAATAGCGTACCGAATCTAATCACGGGAGGAAATGATGATAATGTAACAAACACCCCCGAACCTGATGATATTGATACTATAATGGATGGGCTAAACTCGAATTCAGATGAAAATCTAGATGACCAGAATAATGGATCATATCCATCGTCATTAGACACAAAACAGGAAATTCCAGATTACAGCGATATCGAAGATATTAAAGAAAATCATATTTTAAACGACTTAAAAGACCCCTTAAATCCTAAAACAAAAAAGTTGGGAAAAAAACGGTCAGATAATAATAAACAACCCAAAAATAATAAAACATGAATTAACTACACCTTTAGAATCAAATACTAATAACGAAAAAGGATCTCCACAGAACTCTATTAAGCCACTCGCACCAAATTCAAAAGAAATATTAAAGGTATCAAATAGCGTACCGAATCTAACCACGGGAGGAAATGATGATAATGTAACAAACACCCCCGAACCTGATGATATTGATACTATAATGGATGGGCTAAACTCGAATTCAGATGAAAATCTAGATGACCAGAATAATGGATCAGATCCATCGTCATTAGAAACAAAACAGGAAATTCCAGATTACAGCGATATCGAAGATATTAAAGAAAATCATATTTTAAACGACTTAAAAGACCCCTTAAATCCTAAAACAAAAAAGTTGGGAAAAAAACGGTCAGATAATAATAAACAACCAAAAATAATAAAACATGAATTAACTACACCTTTGGAATCAAATACTAATAACGAAAAAGGATCTCCACAGAACTCTATTAAGCCACTCGCACCAAATTCAAAAGAAATAATAAAGGTATCAAATAGCGTACCGAATCTAACCACGGGAGGAAATGATGATAATGTAACAAACACCCCCGAACCTGAAGATATTGATACTATAATGGATGGGCTGAACTCGAATTCAGATGATAATCTAGATGACCAGAATAATGGAAGATATCCATCGTCAGTAGATACAAAACAGGAAATTCCAGATTACAGCGATATCGAAGATATTAAAGAAAATGATATTTTAAACGACTTAAAAGACCCCTTAAATCCTAAAACAAAAAAGTTGGGGAAAAAAAGGTCAGATAATAATAAACAACCAAAAATAATAAAACATGAATTAACTACACCTTTGGAATCAAATACTAATAACGAAAAAGGATCTCCACAGAACTCTATTAAGCCACTCGCACCAAATTCAAAAGAAATACTAAAGGTATCAAATAGCGTACCGAATCTAACCACGGGAGGAAATGATGATAATGTAACAAACACTCCAGAACGTGATGATATTGATACTATAATGGATGGACTGAACTCGAATTCAGATGATAATCTAGATGACCAGAATAATGGATCATATCCATCGTCATTAGATACAAAGCAGGAAATTCCAGATTACAGCGATATCGAAGATATTAAAGAAAATGATATTTTAAACGACTTAAAAGACCCCTTAAATCCTAAAACAAAAAAGTTGGGAAAAAAAAGGTCAGATAATAATAAACAACCAAAAATAATAAAACATGAATTAACTACACCTTTGGAATCAAATACTAATAACGAAAAAGGATCTCCACAGAACTCTATTAAACCACTCGCACCAAATTCAAAAGAAATATTAAAGGTATCAAATAGCGTTCCGAATCTAACCACGGGAGGGAATGATGATAATGTAACAAACACCCCCGAACCTGATGATATTGATACTATAATGGATGGGCTAAACTCGAATTCAGATGAAAATCTAGATGACCAGAATAATGGATCAGATCCATCGTCATTAGAAACAAAACAGGAAATTCCAGATTACAGCGATATCGAAGATATTAAAGAAAATCATATTTTAAACGACTTAAAAGACCCCTTAAATCCTAAAACAAAAAAGTTGGGAAAAAAACGGTCAGATAATAATAAACAACCAAAAATAATAAAACATGAATTAACTACACCTTTGGAATCAAATACTAATAACGAAAAAGGATCTCCACAGAACTCTATTAAGCCACTCGCACCAAATTCAAAAGAAATATTAAAGGTATCAAATAGCGTACCGAATCTAACCACGGGAGGAAATGATGATAATGTAACAAACACCCCCGAACCTGAAGATATTGATACTATAATGGATGGACTGAACTCGAATTCAGATGATAATCTAGACGACCAGAATAATGGATCATATCCATCGTCATTAGACACAAAACAGGAAATTCCAGATTACAGCGATATCGAAGATATTAAAGAAAATGATATTTTAAATGACTTAAAAGACCCCTTTAATCCTAAAACAAAAAAGTTGGGAAAAAAACGGTCAGATAATAATAAACAACCAAAAATAATAAAACATGAATTAACTACACCTTTGGAATCAAATACTAATAACGAAAAAGGATCTCCACAGAACTCCATTAAGCCACTCGCACCAAATTCAAAAGAAATATTAAAGGTATCAAATAGCGTACCGAATCTTACCACGGGAGGAAATGATGATAATGTAACAAACACCCCCGAACCTGAAGATATTGATACTATAATGGATGGGCTGAACTCGAATTCAGATGATAATCTAGATGACCAGAATAATGGATCATATCCATCGTCAGTAGATACAAAACAGGAAATTCCAGATTACAGCGATATCGAAGATATTAAAGAAAATGATATTTTAAACGACTTAAAAGACCCCTTAAATCCTAAAACAAAAAAGTTGGGAAAAAAAAGGTCAGATAATAATAAACAACCAAAAATAATAAAACATGAATTAACTACACCTTTGGAATCAAATACTAATAACGAAAAAGGATCTCCACAGAACTCTATTAAGCCACTCGCACCAAATTCAAAAGAAATATTAAAGGTATCAAATAGCGTACCGAATCTAACCACGGGAGGAAATGATGATAATGTAACAAACACCCCCGAACCTGAAGATATTGATACTATAATGGATGGGCTGAACTCGAATTCAGATGATAATCTAGAAGGCCAGAATAATGGATCATATCCATCGTCAGTAGATTCAAAACAGGAAATTCCAGATTACAGCGATATCGAAGATATTAAAGAAAATGATATTTTAAACGACTTAAAAGACCCCTTAAATCCTAAAACAAAAAAGTTGGGGAAAAAAAGGTCAGATAATAATAAACAACCAAAAATAATAAAACATGAATTAACTACACCTTTGGAATCAAATACTAATAACGAAAAAGGATCTCCACAGAACTCTATTAAGCCACTCGCACCAAATTCAAAAGAAATATTAAAGGTATCAAATAGCGTACCGAATCTAACCACGGGAGGAAATGATGATAATGTAACAAACACCCCCGAACCTGATGATATTGATACTATAATGGATGGGCTGAACTCGAATTCAGATGATAATCTAGATGATCAGAATAATGGAAGATATCCATCGTCAGTAGATACAAAACAGGAAATTCCAGATTACAGCGATATCGAAGATATTAAAGAAAATGATATTTTAAACGACTTAAAAGACCCCTTAAATCCTAAAACAAAAAAGTTGGGAAAAAAAAGGTCAGATAATAATAAACAACCAAAAATAATAAAACATGAATTAACTACACCTTTGGAATCAAATACTAATAACGAAAAAGGATCTCCACAGAACTCCATTAAGCCACTCGCACCAAATTCAAAAGAAATATTAAAGGTATCAAATAGCGTACCGAATCTAACCACGGGAGGAAATGATGATAATGTAACAAACACCCCCGAACCTGAAGATATTGATACTATAATGGATGGGCTGAACTCGAATTCAGATGATAATCTAGATGACCAGAATAATGGATCATATCCATCGTCAGTAGATACAAAACAGGAAATTCCAGATTACAGCGATATCGAAGATATTAAAGAAAATCATATTTTAAACGACTTAAAAGACCCCTTAAATCCTAAAACAAAAAAGTTGGGAAAAAAACGGTCAGATAATAATAAACAACCAAAAATAATAAAACATGAATTAACTACACCTTTGGAATCAAATACTAATAACGAAAAAGGATCTCCACAGAACTCCATTAAGCCACTCGCACCAAATTCAAAAGAAATATTAAAGGTATCAAATAGCGTACCAAATATAACCACGGGAGGGAACAATGTTACACTTATGGAAAAAAATGACTTGAGTTCACCAAATTTAAAACACGAGACTACTGAATTTTCAATTCCAAAAGACAACAACAGTCAAATTATAAGAGAAAAAAATAAATCTTTGGAAAAATTAAATCCCAATTCAAAGACAATAATCGAAAAACCTCATATTACAGAAGAATCTATTTCAAATAAACTTGATAAACCAAAAATTTATAGAAAACCCGTAACTTTAGATAATCCTGATAAGGATATAAGAATATTAGACATTTCCGACGAATACAACAACTTGGGTGGTATGACAATGGAAGATTCCGATTTTAAAACATTTGTAGATAAATCACCTAATATAAAAGACAAACAAGATAAAAGTATAACGGAAAAGAATAAATCTAGTCCCAATATTAATTGCAAAACAATTAAACCAGAGACAGATGATAGTATTGGTACTCTGAATTTCTCTGATGAAATTCCTGATGATCAATTAGCGTTCATTAATGATCTTTCATATGAAAAAACCAATGAAGAAAAACCAAGTGATCAATCAATTAATTTAGTGCCGACAACGGATAAAATACCCGATTCTGAAAAAATATTATCAACAGACGAACCTCCGGGAAAAGATTGGAAAATAGACGATGAGAATATTCTTAATAAAGTACCCCGACCAAGTCTTTTTGAATCGGATACTGGAAAACCTATGTCCAATGATGATGCTGATAATGGTAAAAGTAACGTTATACCTGTTCCAAGTCTATCAAAAGACGATGAAGGTAATTCTAAGAATTCACGTGGGAACCAAAAAGTAATTGATCTAGACGATAAATCAGTAAGTTCAATTGAAGAATTATTAAAAAGTCTCAAAGATGAGGATGACTCACAATTAACTTCAATAAACTTTGATGATGTAAATGTTACACCGATGGAAAAAAATGACTTGAGTTTACAAAATTTAAAACACGAGACTACTGAATTTTCAACTCCAAATGACAACAACAGTCAAATTATAAGAGAAAAAAATAAATCTGTGGAAAAATTAAATCCCAATTCAAATACAATAATCGAAAAACCTCATATTACAGAAGAATCTATTTCAAATAAACTTGATAAACCAAAAATTTATAGAAAACCCGTAACTTTAGATAATCCTGATAAGGATATAAAAATATTTGACATTTCGGACGAATACAACAACTTGGGTGGTATGACAATGGAAGATTCCGATTTTAAAACATCTGTAGATAAATCACCTAATATAAAAGACAAACAAGATAAAAGTATAATGGAAAAGAATAAATCTACTCCCAATATTAATTGCAAAACAATTAAACCAGAGACAGATGATAGTATTGGTACTCTGAATTTCTCTGATGAAATTCCTGATGATCATTTAGCTTTCATTAATGATCTTTCATATGAAAAAACCAATGAAGAAAAACCAAGTGATCAATCAATTAATTTAGTGCCGACGACGGATAAAATACCCAATTCTGAAAAAATATTATCAACAGACGGATCTCCGGGAAAAGATTGGAAAATGGACGGTGAGAATATTGTTAATAAAGTACCCCAACCAAGTCTTTTTGCATCGGATACTGGAAAACCTATATCCAATGATGATGCTGATAATGGTAAAATTAACGTTATACCTGTTACATGTCTATCAAAAGACGATGAAGGTAATTCTAAGAATTCACCTGGGAACCAAAAAGTTATTGATCTAGACGATAAATCAGTAAGTTCAATTGAAGAATTATTAAAAAGTCTCAAATGATGAGGATGACTCACAATTAACTTCAATAAACTTTGATGATGTAAATGTTACACCGATGGAAAAAAATGACTTGAGTTTACCAAATTTAAAACACGAGACTACTGAATTTTCAATTCCAAATGACAACAACAGTCAAATTATAAGAGAAAAAAATAAATCTGTGGAAAAATTAAATCCCAATTCAAATACAATAATCGAAAAACCTCATATTACAGAAGAATCTATTTCAAATAAACTTGATAAACCAAAAATTTATAGAAAACCCGTAACTTTAGATAATCCTGATAAGGATATAAGAATATTAGACATTTCCGACGAATACAACAACTTGGGTGGTATGACAATGGAAGATTCCGATTTTAAAACATTTGTAGATAAATCACCTAATATAAAAGACAAACAAGATAAAAGTATAACGGAAAAGAATAAATCTAGTCCCAATATTAATTGCAAAACAATTAAACCAGAGACAGATGATAGTATTGGTACTCTGAATTTCTCTGATGAAATTCCTGATGATCAATTAGCGTTCATTAATGATCTTTCATATGAAAAAACCAATGAAGAAAAACCAAGTGATCAATCAATTAATTTAGTGCCGACAACAGATAAAATACCCGATTCTGAAAAAATATTATCAACAGACGAACCTCCGGGAAAAGATTGGAAAATAGACGATGAGAATATTCTTAATAAAGTACCCCAACCAAGTCTTTTTGAATCGGATACTGGAAAACCTATGTCCAATGATGATGCTGATAATAGTAAAAGTAACGTTATACCTGTTCCAAGTCTATCAAAAGACGATGAAGGTAATTCTAAGAATTCACCTGGGAACCAAAAAGTTATTGATCTAGACGATAAATCAGTAAGTTCAATTGAAGAATTATTAAATAGTCTCAAAGATGAGGATGACTCACAATTAACTTCAATAAACTTTGATGATGTAAATGTTACACCGATGGAAAAAAATGACTTGAGTTTACAAAATTTAAAACACGAGACTACTGAATTTTCAACTCCAAATGACAACAACAGTCAAATTATAAGAGAAAAAAATAAATCTTTGGGAAAAATTAAATCCCAATTCAAATACAATAATCGAAAAACCTCATATTACAGAAGAATCTATTTCAATAAACTTGATAAACCAAAAATTTATAGAAAACCCGTAACTTTAGATAATCCTGATAAGGATATAAAAATATTTGACATTTCGGACGAATACAACAACTTGGGTGGTATGACAATGGAAGATTCCGATTTTAAAACATCTGTAGATAAATCACCTAATATAAAAGACAAACAAGATAAAAGTATAATGGAAAAGAATAAATCTACTCCCAATATTAATTGCAAAACAATTAAACCAGAGACAGATGATAGTATTGGTACTCTGAATTTCTCTGATGAAATTCCAGATGATCAATTAGCGTTCATTAATGATCTATCATATGAAAAGTCCAATGAAGAAAAACAAAGTGATCAATCAATTAATTTAGTGCCGACGACGGATAAAATACCCGATTCTGAAAAAATATTATCAACAGACGAACCTCCAGGAAAAGATTGGAAAATGGACGGTGAGAATATTCTTAATAAAGTACCTCAACCAAGTCTTTTTGAATCGGATACTGGAAAACCTATGTCCAATGATGATGCTGATAATGGTAAAAGTAACGTTATACCTGTTCCAAGTCTATCAAAAGACGATGAAGGTAATTCTAAGAATTCACCTGGGAACCAAAAAGTTATTGATCTAGACGATAAATCAGTAAGTTCAATTGAAGAATTATTAAATAGTCTCAAAGATGAGGATGACTCACAATTAACTGCAATAGACTTTGATGATGTAAATGTTACACCGATGGAAAAAAACGACTTGAGTTTACCAAATTTAAAACACGAGACTACTGAATTTTCAACTCCAAATGACAACAACAGTCAAATTATAAGAGAAAAAAATAAATCTTTGGAAAAATTAAATCCCAATTCAAATACAATAATCGAAAAACCTAATATTACAGAAGAATCTATTTCAAATAAACTTGATAAACCAAAAATTTATAGAAAACCCGTAACTTTAGATAATCCTGATAAGGATATAAAAATATTAGACATTTCGGACGAATACAACAACTTGGGTGGAATGACAATGGAAGATTCCGATTTTAAAACATCTGTAGATAAATTACCTAATATAAAAGACAAACAAGATAAAAGTATAACGGAAAAGAATAAATCTACTCCCAATATTAATTGCAAAACAATTAAACCAGAGACAGATGATAGTATTGGTACTCTGAATTTCTCTGATGAAATTCCTGATGATCATTTAGCTTTCATTAATGATCTTTCATATGAAAAAACCAATGAAGAAAAACCAAGTGATCAATCAATTAATTTAGTGCCGACGACGGATAAAATACCCAATTCTGAAAAAATATTATCAACAGACGGACCTCCGGGAAAAGATTGGAAAATGGACGGTGAGAATATTCTTAATAAAGTACCCCAACCAAGTCTTTTTGCATCGGATACTGGAAAACCTATATCCAATGATGATGCTGATAATGGTAAAATTAACGTTATACCTGTTACATGTCTATCAAAAGACGATGAAGGTAATTCTAAGAATTCACCTGGGAACCAAAAAGTTATTGATCTAGACGATAAATCAGTAAGTTCAATTGAAGAATTATTAAAAAGTCTCAAAGATGAGGATGACTCACAATTAACTTCAATAAACTTTGATGATGTAAATGTTACACCGATGGAAAAAAATGACTTGAGTTTACAAAATTTAAAACACGAGACTACTGAATTTTCAACTCCAAATGACAACAACAGTCAAATTATAAGAGAAAAAAATAAATCTTTGGAAAAATTAAATCCCAATTCAAAGACAATAATCGAAAAACCTCATATTACAGAAGAATCTATTTCAAATAAACTTGATAAACCAAAAATTTATAGAAAACCCGTAACTTTAGATAATCCTGATAAGGATATAAAAATATTTGACATTTCGGACGAATACAACAACTTGGGTGGTATGACAATGGAAGATTCCGATTTTAAAACATCTGTAGATAAATCACCTAATATAAAAGACAAACAAGATAAAAGTATAACGGAAAAGAATAAATTGAGTCCCAATATTAATTGCAAGACAATTAAACCAGAGACAGATGATAGTATTGGTACACTGAATTTCTCTGATATAAAGCCAGAAGATGAATTTGCCTCAAATAATGATCTTTCATATAAAAAGGCTAATGAAGAAAAACCAAGTGATAAATCAATCGATTTAGTGCTGATGACGGATAAACTACCAAATTCTGAAAAAGACTTATATTTTGATAAGAATAGTGAATTGGACGGTGATAGTATTCTTCATAAAGTTATCCAATCAAATCCATTTGAATTGGAAACTGGGAAACCTACATCCGATGATGATGCTGTGAATGTTAAAAGTAACGTTATATCTATTCCAAGTATTTTGAAAGATGACGAGATTTCTGATGTAAATAAAACTGAAGTTAAATTACCAAATAAAATTATAATTCAGAATAAAACTGGTAATATTAAAGTACCTTCTACCAATGTACATGACAAATTTTTTCCAGGAAATTCTGAGTATGAAGTTAATTTTTCAAATTCTGGCCAGTACGGTGTTAAACCAAATTCACCCAACTCCAAAATTTCTAACCCTGATAAACATATTTTAATAACTAATAAAGACGAACACTCATCGGTTGTTAATGAAGTTTATAAACATAATAATAGTTTTCTGGATGACGATGAAGCAATTAATTTTAATCCTGGTCGAGAAACCAAGTTCATCATGGATAATTCCAAATATTTATCAGAAAATCATAATCAAAATATTCCAGTTAATCGTTTCAAACAAGAAAATAATGAATTTTGGCGAACAGCACCTAACATTGAACACACCATGAATAAAACCCCTATTATGTCAGATTATAATTTACTGAATGAAGATGATAATCCATATGGGTACATGTTACCTAAGTTTAGCACAAAATATATTGAGGGCGGTGATTCAAATAATTTATGGGAAAAAGTTCCGCCAAAAAAAAATAACGATTTTAGTATACATAAGGAATCTGATCATTATAATAATGATATAAATCAGTCCGTGGGTTATACTATGAAGAATATAATTTCTAGTCATATTAATAATGATAAAAAAATTATGTCAGAAACTAAAACTGTCAAAAATACTTATGATGATAAAGGAAATACTGATAAAATGTACGAAGATATCATCCAGAAAATGTCAGAACAGTTAAAAAAAATCAATAATATTGATGACAAAATTTCTAAATTGGATTTATTATCTAACAATAGTTCTTACATCACACAAAGTTACAATTTAACATCTGATGATCCTGGTACAAAAAAAATTATACTTATGAATGATTTACCTATTAGTAAACCAAAAAATAATATAGAAGAGCTTGATTCAGAGCTAGATTCAAAAAGAAAGAAATCAGTAGAAAGTCATGAAACAATGATAAGTTATAAAAGTAATGATGAAAATGTAATCAAGGAATCTACAAAACCAAAGAAAGATAAACATAAAAAACATAAGAGGCGCAATAAAAAACATAAAAAGCATTCAAAACACGACAGGCATAAAAAGAAGAAAAAAAAGAAGAAAAATGATAAAAATGATAGTTATGATGATGGTGAAGATGATAATAATGATGATGTTGATGGCAGCCATACAAAATATAAAATTCATAAGAAAAATGATAAAAAGGATGAAGATGACAAGCATAAAAAGAATAAAAGTCGCAAAAAAAATGAAATGATTGATAGCGATGTTGATGTTGATGATGATTATGATGATGATAGGGTTAAAAAGAAAAGTCATAAGAAAAATTATATTAATGATGCTGATGTCGAAGTTTCACGAAATAAAAAAAATATTAATAAAACGAAAAGAAAGATAATAGAAAACATATCACCCCATGAAACTAATGAAGTCAATAATAGTTCTAGCCTTCAAATGAGTAATGAAGATGATGATTCTGTAAAAGGTTTAAAAATTAAAAGTAAATCAAAAAACTCCAAAAAAACTAATTTAACTAAAAGCAAAAATTCGTCGCCTAAAAAAAAGTCAAAACATATGAAACACTCCAAATTTATCAAGTATAAAAATAAAGAGATTCCTGTGGATGTCAGTGATGAAGATTCGAGTCGTAATAATAATCAAAATAATGTACCAAACGAGATAACGCATAAACATAAAAAGCGTAAACATAAAAAGCATAAGAAACCTTTAAAAACTAGTAAAACTTACAATTTTAAAGAAAGCCCTGTGGATAACGAAGATAAAATTTCAGATGAAAATAATGTTAATTTAGAAGAAACCTATAATATAAACATTACTAATGATGGTACTGCACTGAAACAGAAAAGGCTTAGACATAAAAGACTTAAAAAAATGAAGAATATTGATATTAATATTTTAAAAGACACTGACAATCAAGTTCTAAATAGAGATACTAATACGGTGAGACTCGTTTTTTTAATTCCGATGGGGCTGAATTTCCTTTATGTACTTATTCAAAACGATCTGATGAAATAAATACATAAATATTAATCATGGTTTTTTTTCAGAGGCATGGATATCTATTTTACACTATTTATCCACAATACCGAAACATAAATCCATTAGCAAGACTTTTTTACTAACCCATAATACGTACTTATAATACTTTATACTACATGATAATAACTTGGAAAAATACCTTGTTATTATTGTTCCATTAGTAAACAGTTTTAACGCAGGTAAATTATATTTAACATCTTTATTTGTTTTATTATTTATACATATTACATACCGGTTACGTTCTGAAATTTTTGAGCAGTAAAAATACCTACATATTTTTCGCACCTCTATATTCAAACTTTTTTTTCTAGGTACCTGTACTTAAAATACTAACCAAATTTATAAACTGCGATTGTATTAATATCAATGAACACGTTTCTACATCTGGATTTCAAAACATATAGTCAATAAAATATAAATAATTTAATACATAGAAATATATTATAATCTTATGAATAATTACGCTTACTTTTTTTATCATTTAAGATTTGAATGACTATTAATTCAATATTAATATATTATTGATAACTATTATTTAGCAATTTAAATAAAAAATGTTTAAGCAAGTTATAAGTATGTAATGAATTGTAGATTAAAATTTAAATACTCTCATAATTTCTTTTTAAATTTAAATATATTAATGTATAGATCCATTCACATTAATATTAAAATTTAAAGCTAATACAACACAAATCTAGTTCCTTTGAACTCAAATGCAGACAACGTATTCATGTGTGTCAAATTCTCTTGACAGGTTTTAATATATTATGGTAGGTAGGTACCTACATTAATTTACATTAATAATATGCTCATCCAAGTACCCAGTTAATTATTATTAAAATAATTCTTCCAAATAAATATTACATCATTAAGTTCAATTAATTAATATCAGTATAAAAAAACAACTAAATTGTATACCACATTATATTAAATGTTTCTATGTAATTTTGTATGGCAAATTAGTTATATTTTGTTATCAAAATATGAAATAAATAAACTAATTTATGCTCTAAATGAATAGATAATAATACGCATGGCGTAGGTTCACTATTATACATGATAATATAAGCTGACACATACGGTACGTCGGTACGAAAATCCTAATATTATGCCACTGGATGACGCATGAAAAGTTGACAAAATTTAATAATGATACCGCGACTTCGATTAGGCATGGTAGAAAATGTGTTAATACTTGGTTTATACTAATAATACTTTATTTTTCATCGGTACAATCTAGCCTCGAATTTGAATTAGTTATAGATACAATTAAAAAAGTACGACGTTTTCTTCTCGTGTTATTAGTTAATTAAGCTAGTCATCAGATCTCTGAAGTTGGGCGTCAGTGCAATATGATTTCATTGAAATCCAGACGCAACTTTATTGAATACAAATTATGGATTACTCGGGTATAAAACAATAAACTTTAAATGGCTACATTGACAGTCCTAATTTTTTACAAATAGAATATATTTTATTGTACCACAGCCAATACTCTTAAATTCCGTTGGTCTATAGGTACCAAACCCCAAACCCCAACTCCCAAGTAAAAAAATGTTGTTCCATAATAGGTAAATATAAATGTCGTTCTGTTTCTAATAATTAGTTACTAATAATCTATATATATATATTAAGATGTTTAGATATAATATTATGCTTGTTAATAATATTATAAATACGCCTATCATAATAAATTTAAAAAGGGTGGACAAGTGCTGTACAGTAGTTGTAATGGATGTGTTATATGTAAATACTATGATAAACCATTGTATACGAATAACGATTCTGAGCGGTAAGCGTAGTCCTTATAATATTATTATTTTTTATTCGTTGCTATGGAGATAAGCAAATCGTTAGAAATTAAAATCCAATTTTTAGCGGTTTTTCGTAATTTGTCGGTAGTTTTTCTCGACGCTTTCTAAAACTACTTGGAATTTTCAATTTTGACCTTCCGAACGTACCAACTAGGTTCACTTTTCTATCAAAAAAGATGCTGATCTCAAAAATCGAAGCATGCTCATTACTCGGTTAGTAATCCGAAATTCTGTTGACAGACAGAAAAAAAAACACATATCATTGTAAAACCAATAAATTCTTTCGCTTCGCTCAGAATCTAAACAATGTATATGGGTATATGTTTTATATTAGCAATAATATTATTTTTCTCAATAATATAACATAAAATAAAACATATTATCACAGGAAATTACTAAAAATGTACAAATAAAAATCCATTATTAAAATATTATAAATTATAATAACATTAAAATTATATTTCTTGCGATAGTATTGTCGCACTATTTTAAATACGCTATTAAAGGGATATTCACAAATTACAAATGTTAAAAATATTTGTGTATGCAAATTAAAAATAAACTGGTATTTTTTCCACAGATATTTTTTTTTTTTTTGAGGGGAGTATTATTTCTACCAAGTATATTTTTTCCAGCTACCGATATAATAGTATAGGTACCTAAATAATAAATATTCTTAAAGTTTGGCGCATGTGATACCGCGGTTATCGTTTGTCGGTGGATCGGTACCTATATGTTTGTCGTTCGTACAATTTCATCTGGCCTTGCCACCACGGCAATTGCAGCACAACACGATGAAGCCAACGATTAGCAGACCAAACAGTGCCATATAATAGTATTTGGTGAAGGCCGTCGATTGCGACGAGGACGTGGTAGTTGCTGTCAACGCTGATGCCGGAGAATGGAACGAACGACTGCCAACGGAAGTCTGTCGGCCATCCGCCGCGGTGGCCGTTACCAGGATCCCGTAGGTCTTACCACCAGCCAGCTCCACCACTAGGAAACGATAAAGGAATATTATATCATAATATACATAGGTTTCTTATTTTTACCTATATTCAGTCCTGTAAAGTATTTAAGTAAAAGTATTTGAGTAAAAGTATTCAAATACTTTTTTAAATATTGAATAACTTTTTAAATACTTTCAGCATGAAATATTTTGAATAGTATTTTAAATACTTTTTTTTGTATTAAATGCTTTTTAGTATTGAATACTTTGGTTTTTTATTTCGATCATTTTATTTTTATTATTAATTTTATTTACATTTTATTTTTGTCAACTACAATAATAGAATAATAGTTTTATTTAGTATTCTGTATTTCTGTGTTAGCTGAAGCGCGAAAGTTTGTGAAAACCAGATTTCTAAAAATAGTCATTGAATAACAATATTCCCTTTAAACTATAAGCTAACTATTAGACAACCTACTACCTATGTGTTTATATTACGATGGTTAGAAACCCACATTAAAAACCAAAAGTATTTGAAAAGTATTCCAAATAATTTTTCAAAGTATTTGAGTAGTATTTGAAATACTATACAATTAAAGTATTTGAGTAGTATCTTAAATACTTAAAAAAAAAATGTATTTGAGTATTTACTCAAGTACTTTTTAAAAGTATTCTTTACAGGACTGCCTATATTTGAGCATATTAAGTGAAGAGGATAGAGGGAGAGCTTACAGGAACTTGGATTTCTAAAATAATTCCAATCTGCCCAAAAAAGTTTTACGTTTTACGGTATTATTATTGTATTCTATGGCTTGTAATTAATATTGAAATGATGAGTTATTAATTTATTATTTTAAAATTATTCAATAATAATAAATAATTGCATATACTATCTTGGTCTAGTTTCGAGTCTTTTTTTCGACCCACGACTTGTCTCAACCCTGAAATAAAAATTAGGTATACTGTAAACAGGTACCTGTTCAAAAAAACAGTTTACTGTTATTAATTTAATATATATAAAAGCCAAGCATAAGCGTGCGTAGGTCTTTTCGGCAGGGGAGGCTATACCTTAGCTAAGAAAGATTCAGACTCCAAACAACTCCCCCGATTTTTCCCAGCTTGATATAAGGCAACGATAATTTAAATAAATCCTCACACAAAATCAAGTATATGGTTGTATTAAACCGTGATATTGTTCTATACGGTTAAGAGTTAGGTTAAACATAAAATTACCAAAAGAGTTTTCAATAAGTCCTTTTTAATAATATCTTTGACAATCAAAAAGACACAATAAAAAATTATTAAGCATACATAATTAAAAAAAAGGTGGGCAAGTGGGTGTCGCTCTTCTGTACAGTAGGTATAGAGTGGTATAAATGGGTCACTGTATTGGATGGTGTTAAATTTGAATTTCCACTAAATAAGAAAATCACTACATGAGAAATCGAGTGAATATCCAATGTTGTAAAATATGACCTTCAAACGCTCATAAAATTTTAATTTGATTTGTTTGTAGACATTTTGTTTTTATTGATAAAGGTAGAAAAACGTATGAGGAATCTTATATTACATTTTCAAATCTTAGATTTAAATAGAAATTTTTTTATGAATTTCTAACTCAAAATAATTATACGTATTTTGTCAATATTTGAACTTTAAATGCTTATATAAAAAAAAATTGTGACTATGGATTTTTAATATTTTTCATCTGTCTTTGAAACATTATATTATGAGCCTTCTATTAAATTTTCAAGTTTTTTTACTCAACAAATTTTTTTTTTTTATTGAATAAAAACCTAAAAAAAAATTGGAAATTGAAGATGTCCGTAAACAGATCAAAATAAGTCAAAATATTTTTTAAATGCTATGGTGTAAAGAAAATGCCAATATAAACATTCAGTCGAAATTTCATATGTCTACTGTAATTTGTTTTAGAGTTACACCAAAAACCATAATCGATTTTGTCCTAAATCGATTTTGTGTATAAATTCCTCTTTTTCCCTAATATTTTTAAATATTTTTTATCCTTATAATTTTTTAAGTTAAATTTTTGTAAGTTAAATTTTTAAGTTAATTTTTTGAATGACAACATCGAGTTTTAATTTTATATTCCAAAGCAGAATAT
>NC_042494.1:119806336-119826985 GCF_005508785.2 Acyrthosiphon pisum
CAGTGAGTTACAGCGAGCGGAAGAGTACACGAACTATACTTGATAGATACATTCATAGAGTAGATACTTAATTTGTATAATTAGGAGTTAGGACTAACCTTAAAATATTTTATTTTCTCTTTATGATTAAGATTTTACCATAATTATCTACCAGGCTACCTATACGTCAAAATAGCTTAATAGTTTATACCCACGAATTATTTTACCAATACCATTGGGCATTGATTTTACAATATACCAACTAATCGTTTAAACCAGGACGCACTAGAAAATTTATTTAGCATTATGCGATAACAAATTGGCTACAATAATAGAACCTATTATGGCGGCCAGCGGGATCGATATTATAACGTAATTTAGAAGTACTTATATATTTTCAATAGGTAAGCATTTTTAAAGTGATGAATATTGTGAAAATATTATTGAAAGAGTGATATAATACCAAAGCTGGGCAGTAACTAGTTAAAAAGTTAAAAGTTAAGTTAAAAGTTATCAAAAAAAGTAACTTTTAACTTAACTAGTTAAAAAAAAATAGAATGTAGAAAATAACTTAATTAGACAGTACCAACTAAATTATTTATTTTTATAAATAATTGTAACTTAACTTAGTTATTTTATTAAAATGAAAGTTATTTGTAAAAAGTTATTTACGAAATTTCCTATTATGATTTATGTAATTTATGAACTGTATATTATTTGCATTGATATTTAAGAGAACCGCGACGGAGGTATATCTACCGACGATTGTAGGTATGTATATCATAGTACATATTATTATAGTATATAGTATATAGTATATAGTATATACTAATGATTAATATTCTATTTAGACATATTGTAATTATTAAATGGTAGTATTATACTATTATAGTGAATAGTGATTTTTATTATTTATTTATTACTTATTTGGAATATAACTAGGAAGTTTATATTTTCTATAAAATGACAACAGTTAAGATTTATGTTACATTGTTACTAGTGTACTGTGTACATTGATAGGTAGGTAATAACTAATAATACAATTTCCAGAACGGACCTAATTAGTAATTTCTGATACGGTGATACTACTGATACTTATGCGGTGTTTTCTACAAACTACACTCTAAATAATTATTCTCTTAATATTATATTGGGATATAAAGAAAATAATATATAAGAATTAATTGTTGTCAACTTTTTAAGTCTCTATATTATATAATATATTAATATCAGCTTATGTAGTAGTGTGTCAACTGGTGTGAGTGTGTAACTACGAGGGTTCCAAGTTCCAACAGTAAATTTAGTCATTCGTCAATGTAATCCTTTGAGCATTAATGTGTTATAGTACCGAGTGCCGATACTGAAATAAAATATAAAGACTATAGTATAGTCTGTGCATTTGTTATTAATTTGTTTTACTTTATACCAAAACTAGTTGTTTTCCTCCGATGAGATAAAAAAACGTTAATGAGTAAGTTAAAGGTATTTAAAAAATAAAAGTAACATAAGGTTTAACTTAACTTAGTTATTATTTTCATGAAAATTTGTAACTTAACTTAGTTACTCGAATTCAGTAACGTTATAAAACTAACTTTAACTAGTTGAAAAAATTGGTTAACTTGCCCAGCTTTGATAATACAATAAATAAATATTATTAATAGAGTTAATTGATGATCATAGAGAAAAATTTAAATTAAAAAAATCAAATACTAATTATTCATAATTTAACACAGGACTTATAAGGCACAAAAATGTTTAATTGATAATATTTTAAATATTTTGAAAACAATTTTGACAACGTGAAACATAAAAAAAAAAAATCGCGTACAAAATAAAAATTGATGGGAAAATAAAAGCATGTGTTGAAATTAATGCCGATTGTTTTAAGTTAGGTTAGGTTAAAACAACTTTTAATTTTTAAAATATTTAAAAAAAAAAACTTTATGCAACGTTATACATAAAAAAAGCAAGTAAGTGGATGTCACTCTACTGTACAGTAGATTACAAGTGGATCATTGTATAATGGTTGTATTAGACTTGAATTCAATGATATAATATCATTGTATAAGAAAAACGATTCTGAGCGGAGACGATTTGTCAGTCTAGATATTTTATATTTTGTTATTATTTATTTTATCATGTAAGTTGAATTAATATTAAAATATTATAATTTTTTATTCGTTTCTATGGTGATAAACAAAGCGTTAGAAATTAAAATCCCATTTTTAGGTGGTTTTTCCCGTGGCATTAAATAACTATTGAAAATATCGAAAAATGACCTCTCTAAAGTACCATCTTGATCCAATTTGCTAAAAGATAAGGTATTATATGTTGAAATTGAAACACTCCTTCTGGAAGAAATTTTGTATACAGGATATAAAAATAAAAAAAATTAAAATATAAATAAAAAAATAAATGAATAAACACCATTGTAAAAACAATAGCTTCCTTGCTCCGCTCAGAATCTAAAATTAGCAACAATTTTAAGTCACATTTATTTCGAGTCATCCGGTCATAACCGGTAACCGAATGGAAAGACATATCAGGTGGAATACCGCAATAGGTAGGGTTTTAGGATCTATTCTGTATACCTACTGGTGCTTCTCTATATGGATGATAAACCAAACGACGACAACACAAAGTTAGCTATGTTCAGTAGGTACGAGACGAGCTATTGTGACAAAAGGAGCAAAGATTGTATTCTAACCACCCACCCACCCACCCAATATTTTATGAAAAAAAAAATGCATTAAATTAAATTATGTTTATTATTTATTTAACATTTATATATAGGTACATTGACAGTACATTCTTAAAACGTATTTGAAGTTAATAACATACATAGCTTCAATTATAGGAATTGATAAAATAAACATATGATATACATTTTAAGAATCTATGGTTATTCGTTTTTGAATTACAACAAAATAAGAAAATCGTTACATGTGAAGTCGAGTAAATATCCAAATGTTGTAAACATTTTAACTTCAAACGCTCATAAAAATTTAATTTGACTTTCTTATAGAAATCTTTTTATTGATAAAGGTAGATACTCTTATAAAAAATCTTGGATTAAATTTGAAAATCTTAGACTTAAAAAGAAAAATTTTTAGGAATTATTATCTCAAAATAATTTACACAATGAGTTTTACGCTTTTTGTCAAAATCCGAACTTTAAATACTTATGGAAAAAAATTGTAACTGGATTTTTAATATTTTACAAATTTCACTGTAAAAATAAACATTGAGCCTTATATTAAATTTTCAAGTTTTTTTACCCAACAAATAAAATTTTATTGACATTCGTAGAAAAAAAAAACTAAAATAAATTGGAAACTGAAAATGTCTGTAAACAGTTCAAAACAAATTAGTATGTTTTGAAAATTGTATTGTGCATATAAAATGCTAATGTAAACAACCAGTAAAAATTGCATGTATCTACGGTCATTTCTTGTAGAGTTATACCAAAAACCAAAATCGATTTTGTTGAAAACCATCTTTGCGTAAAAACTCCCATTTTTCTTAATTTTTCTTTTCTTTTTCAAACACTATTAGAATTTTTTAGAATTTAGACCCCCAAAGTATTCATTTTCCTATCAGAAAATATACTTTTGAAGAAAATCTAAGCATTTTTACTGTCCTAAAAGGTGATAACAGTTTTAAAATTAAAAAAAAAACCAATATCAATATAAATTCATCGCTCCACACAGAATCTAAAATGAGAATTTTTGCACAAAGCCAATTTTCATCAAAATCGATTTATAATGAAATAATAACCGTATACTTAGGTACATGAAATTGTCTTACCGAATATTGGCAAAATATTTTGATTTATTTTGAACTATTGATAGCTGTATAAGCAATTGTTTTTTTAATTGCTGTCAGTAAAAAATGTTTGATAGGGCAATAAACTTGAAAATGTAATAGGGACAGTTCAAAAAGTTGTTATAATATAGTGAAATTAAAAAAAAGTCCTCAATAATTATTAATTTTAGTTAGAATTTTGATGAAATTCATCAGTCTCGAAAATTTGCAATATACTTTTCAGCTAGAAACGAATAAAACATTTTCAAATATAAGTGATGAAAAGAAAATGACGAAAAATTGCAAATTATATTGTAGTTAAAAATTTAAAATGTATAAAATTATAAATTTTTTAGTTAATGATTGAAAAATTAAAACATAGTTTTTCATAAATAGTTGATATTGTAACCCAAATCTCTAAAAATATATTCACACAGTTATTTTTATAGACATTTTAAGTTCAAATTAAAATAAAATTAGATATGTATCTAAACAAAAAATAACGTTTTTAGTTATTTTTTTGTAATTTAAAAATATTATTCGTGGGTAGGTACATAAAACTTTTAAAGTACAACAAATTAAATGTTTTCGACAAAGTACATTTAACATACCTACTGTTAGTACCTATAAATTACTTTAATAGCAATATTATAAAATATACTTATAGTAATATAGGCTTATAGATTATAGTAATTATAGTTTTGGTGCACAATGATTTTATATCATTGAATTAACATTTAACACATTTATTACAATGACCGGCCATTTGACACCTAATGAACAGGAAAGCGGTACCCATTTGCCAACCTTTTTTTACATTAGTACTTCATTAATTCTATAATATATTGTGCACAGTATATTATATGCTAAATATAAATACCCATTACCCAATACCCACCCAACCACCCAAATTTTAGACCCCTTTCGCCACGCCACTGGCTATGTTTGCCAACGACAAGGCAATTTTTTCGACACGTAAGAGTCAGCTCACTGCAACTGATAACTTAAAGAAATCAATTGACAACATTTTTGCCTGGACAAAACGTTCGAAAATTAAGACCAATGATGATAAATCGGTACACAATAACTATACGTTACGCAAAACCGATAACATCCAAATAATACTGAATCAATTACCAATCCCGCAAAAAGGTTCAGCTAAATATCCTGGAACTAAATAATTATCTTGGAACCTTGACTCCCGTAGTCCCGTCTAAACAATAACATCACGTCCGTCAAAAAAATTCAGATTAAAAAAAAAATGCTAAAACTTTATTGGTTAGTACTATATAGCCGTGCTTGACATTATTTTGTATACATGAGACGATAAGATAATAAGCTGAAATATTAATATTGTTATCATCTGTACGACACGGTCACGTGGATCAGCTACTGTGAATTTGTAATGCGAATTTTTTAAACGAAATCGAAATGTCTGGGTTCGTGGAACGACTGGCACGGACGTTTAATTGTTTTGAATTATAAATAACAGTATAACACATTATAAAAAAAGATAAATTATTGTGAAATAAGCCATAAGGAATAACGTTCACTGACCTGTGGTAAATATTATCTACTGAAAACAGTTAATTAATTTTTTTCTTAATTATGCTACATACCTATTTATAATAAATTAGGTAATTAATGGATGTCAAGTACTGTTTGTTTTATTTCGTAATATTTTTGAGTGGATGACGAACTTTAATGATTTCTATACAGGCAGTTTTAAATGTATCTATTTTTTTTTTGAAGATAATTAAAAGAGCACACAACTCACATTTTTTAAATACAAGGTTCATTTTTCTGATATCTATATACTTAAGATACATATACTATTAAATTAATTGTTTTTAAACACTTTTCGAGCAACCGAGTACCGACCAACTGACTACCTGCAAATTCCAAAAAATTCAATGAAACAGTCGAACAATGTCAACCTTCATTCGAATTTTAAAAGTAATTCAACTTTTGATCCCTTCCCATTCATTCATATATTCGTATATCTTCAGACGCGCCTAAAAACAAATTAATAAGTTAATACAACTAAGACGTAAGTACGTTTGCGTATTTTAAGTTATTATTATGATTAATTTAAGAATCCTTAATCCTTATAAGAATTAATAAGAGTTTATCGGTAGGTCTGATAACTTACTCTAGGCACACAAAAATATTAGATTTAGATCCAAAACTCAAAAATAAAAATTTAGGTTTTAATGCTTATTGTACGGCTATAATACAGATAATGGGTCTTTTTAAGCGCTCCTGATGGACAACACACTAAACTGATTAACTAAATGCCGTCAAATTATGACTCACTTTTCGATGCCGCGACACTTAAAAGAACCAATAAAGATATTAATCCAACTGTTTAATAAACTCTTTCTACCGACCGTTTGAGCACCCGGAAATATCAAGTATTGATCATAGTCATGGATGTCTATAAATATATATGTATAATATGTCTACTGTATTGATATATTATAATCATATCGACCTTAAATTCTTATCAGTTCACCGGCGTAATATAATATTATTACTCTATGCATCAGAATAATAACCATAAATAATAACACAGATAATAAATTAAAAAATTCAAATCTGTATACAAAAACAAGCTGAAAAACCATAATGTAAATGGTTTTTCATGATATATATCATTATATCTTATTATATTATTATATATATTATATAATTATATATTATTATAATATTCCTAAACGCATAGTTCCTTTTCTCTCACTCTATCTCGTCCCCTTGAACTATATGCAAGGTGGTGTGGTAGACGCTGTCCATTAGTTTATAGCAGAGCAGAGCTAAAACAAAATGTTTTAAACATCTAAATTAATCAAACATGGTTTTGTTTAAAACGTTTAAAACAAATGATTTAAACAACATAAAAAAAACAGTTGTTTAAAACAGAATAACATAATTTATAACTTATAATTTATAAGTTCATACTGGCAACTCCTATCTATTATTTTTTTTTGTTTCATAAACAAATTTGAAATTTATAACATTTATATTTTATAATTATAATTTCTGATTTCACTTATTCAAATTACTAACAGTACCTATACTTCTTACTTGTATCATATTTCATATTCGGAAATATTGTGGCGCAAACCCGCCAAAATATTAAAATTATATTATTCTTTATCACGATGTAGATAACATATCAGTATTTTGTTATCAATTATTATTTACTATCAAAAACGATTTTTAAGTCTAAAGCACAAACTAAGATATACCTAAGCCCTTAGGTATATCTTAGTTCGTGGTCTAAAGCTAAAAAAATTAAGATATTAAATAAATAATTTTTTTTTTAAAATAAATTACATATTTTGTTTTAAACTCGATTAAATCATGTTTTAAACAGTTGAAAAAATCATTTAAACAAAACATGTTTTAAACGATTAAAACAGTTTTTTTGATTTTTTTAAAAAAATCATGTTTTTAATCAACTCTGGTTTATAGTTCTATGCGTCTGAGATCGTCTTATCACTTCTTATCACGACTCAACCTTCGGTTCTGTTGAACTTGAAGCAAATACTATTTACGACAATATTATACAGTACACTGGCATATAAAACTGGCAAACTATTTCTTATCAAAATATAATTAAAATATTGATAGCCCCCCGACATTGTTTAACAATTTCCTCAAGGTGGATATAGTGGTTAAAGTGTTTACACCTCTATATTATAACAGGGTATGCATCAAGTTGGTGCACGGAAACGTTTCCATGTTTTTCGGAGGTTCAGACTTCAGCTGATCATAGGGAAACAAAACCCCAATCAGCTGATCGAATTTCACTTCTATATTGTTCTATGATATCCACCTTGAGTTTCCTACTTTCCTATTTTACTCCTTACGATTAACATGAACAGTTTGGCAAAGTATAGGCAAATTATATACAATTTTGGAGAGCAATGATAACAATATATTATTTTGATCGCCACTATATTTTAGTCAAGGTGATTTTAGCACGGACCGTCCAGTAATCTGTATAATCGTATATAGTATCATACTATCATGACAAAACAGATAGGAATCAGGTATGTCAGCCACAATACGAGGCGTAGTCTGGTTAGCGCATCCCAACCTTCCCAACCATAGTCGTAGTTCTACTCATTTCATTGGCCGTTAAATTACACGGTCAACATACAGCGGCGAACCACAGAATGGATGGTGAATGACTAAGGGAGGAGGAGGGGATGTGAAGCAGTTAACGAACACTATGCGTATCAAAAAGTTGTAGACATACCTATTCATTTTTCATGTATTTAGTATATTTTGCTTGAAGCACGGAATAATCTTTTCTCTGGTTGAAAACTGAACGAATTTCTGCCCATTGTTATGGTGTACGAATTCTACAGCATAATATTAATTATTAATAGTACTGTAGACGATTTTTATAGATAATAATATAATATAAACTTTTTATTCCGTATTTCTATGTCTACCGATCGATACAATAACAGACTCGTGACTATAAAGTACCTATAAATCTCGAAATCGAAATCTGATCACGATGGGCTGTCGTTCGTCCACAGTTTACTACACCGCAACGGCGCAACTCAACTACAAGTTATATTGTTATAATTAACCAGACATTTGTTCAGCGTAAGTACCTATGCATTAATGATTAGGTATAGTTGTTAGTGTTGTGTTTTGGTGGCGGATATTATTGTACCTACAATATTATTATTTGTTAGTTTTTCACGCATTAAATATCCCGACGGATGTGAATACTTACCTAGGTACCTATATTATTCGTCCTGGTCAGGATATCGACATATTGTGGCTATTGTATTGACTTTCGTTCGGCCTCCGCCGAGATAGAATAAATAATAATTCCCATGGTACCTATTATGGTAAAGTACGTTAATTTATCATGAATAATGATATTAATTCTTAATCCCGATTCCGCCGTTATTTCGAAATATTATAATATCCTCCCACTCTAATACTCCTAAGCACGCTTATTTACCTTTCTTATCCTTAGACATATTATTATTATTATTATTGTCTTGTAATGTCTACTAAGCTTATCTCATGGATGTGGGGGGGGGGGGGTCTGTTGGCACTTGGCATACAGTTGATCAAATATTCGAGTACCTATCAACCTATTGTTCGATTTGAAATAATAATTACTAGAAGTGACTAGATATGACTATATATCAAAATAAATGTATTTAGGCATATTAATAATTAATGATTATAATATGAATTACGAAACCGGAAATAGTTATAAATGTGGGTTGTCACTAATTAACAATGATGATAATTTAAATTTAAATCAGCCTGGCACTGATATTTATAATAACAACTTTTATAAATCAAGATAGGAAAATTATTAATTTCATATAAATTGGTGTCAACGAGGCATGAGCCGGATGGTGAACATCGGATCTGTGTTTTGTATAGTGTACCGTTGTCATTGCATCAGTATAGTGTAGGCATCAGGAGTGTGTTGGTGAGTGTAGGTACTAGATTACTAGAGTATACAACAAATACCTAGTGTATACCTATAACAATACTTATAAAGAAATACATAATATTATACCCGAATGGAAATTTAATTCTTTAAATACACGGTATATTGCAGGGCTCCCTAATTAATTTCTATGGATGTCCGCATTGAAACATATCAAATTTTCCTCGGTCCCAAATAGTTTTAATGACTTACATAATATGTTAATAAATAGGTACACATTTTATTTTTTTTAATTTATATTTATATTAGTTGATTTATTTATTATACTAATATTATTACCTACGACAGAAAAATTATTCTAAAAAAAGTGGGTAAATGGATGTCACTCTGCTATACAGTAGGTGCACAAAAGTGAGTAAAAAATAACCACCATTGTAAAACCACTAGCTTCCTCACTCCTCTCAGAATCTAAAAGACAATTATACAAGAAAATATTTCATTTTTAGTTTGAAAAATATATATATATAAAAATAAAAATATAAAATATATACTAAACTACTAATAGTTTTATATTTGTATTATAAAAATTTAAAAACTACTCAGGGTCCGTAAAAAAAGTGTTTGTGGTCCGTATTCTATTTGTGACCTATATAAAAGTGATACTTAAAAGTTATTTTATTTTTGCAGCCCAACATTTTTCTTAATTTTTATATTCTGAGCAAATACAAATACTTTTACTGCAATGATGTGTTGTTTTTTTTTTGTAACTATTTTTGGGTACTAAAAATCATTAAGACGTTCAGCAATCAGCTCCTTTATAGATAAGAATTCTTTCATGTAGCAGATACTTAAGAAAGTTAATTATTCAAAATTATTAATAGTTATATCAACACCAATAATTTGAGTTAAACGTTAAAATATGTCAGTTACTAGATTTTAACCTAATTGGTTTGAGTTATTTAGTAATTTTTAATTTTTAGAAGTGTTTAAATTTAAAATCTGATAATTTAATTATACTCGTTTTAAAATCCCAGCTGTAATATATTAACAAATAATTTTTATAATTTTATGCAATGTTAGGTACAAATCTTTAACAAAAAAAAGTTTGTTTTAAGTTGATATTTGTAATATAAGTAAAATATATAGTTTGTTAAAGTAGCATTGGTTGATTAAGTATTTATTTTAGTAGAACAATATCTAGTTTTTGAGTGGAGTGAGAATAAAATAATTATTGAGTTATTTATTTCCATAAAATGGAAACTGGTTTCTCAAATGTAAGTCTCAATTCCTTATTTGCACATAAAAGGCTGATTCTGGGTTGCATAAAAAATTTCTTAAACTTAATGATCCAATCGTGGATCACTAAATCTTGTTTAAGGCCCATGAGCTCACTATTGATTCATTAAATGTTTTGTGCAATCCAGCATGAAACCCGGCCTCTGTTAGACTATTGTATATTAATAATTATAGATGTATATTTTGTTACTTATTTGTTTATCATTTTAATTTTTGCATGCACCTAATAAAATACTTTATATAATTATAATTGAAACAAATGTTTTTTTTATAGACTTCAAAAAATTATGGTTTTTATTGTTGGTAAGTTAAGTTGACACTATTTACAAGTATGGATGAGCCAATCGATACTGAAAATACAACTTTATTAAGAGATTTCAATGAAACTCAATCTAATCATGAGTGGTCTCCTTTTGTATGTGAGGGACCTTCACATTTGCCTACTTTCAAGGTTTCATTATATTTAAACAATCTTCGGTTTGATGGATGTGGGTGTTCAAAAAAAAAAGCTAAAATAGATGCAATAAAGAACTTCAATTTATACTCTTTAAATCATGGTACTAGTTCTAAGGCTAATCATACTGTAGAAAGTGATATACAAGTTAGGAAAAGAAAATGTACTGAAGATATGATAGAAAACTCACTATCAAAAAAACTTGCAATAGAACATCAAGTGGCTGAACATCAAACATCAGCAATATGCATCTTACATGAAATATTTCCAGGACAAACCTTGATATACGAACACGAGCAGTCCCATGGCATATTAGAAACAATTAGTGTCATTGTTTCTGGTAATAAGTACATAGGTTATGGGAAAAGTAAAAAAGAAGCAAAAGAAATTGCATGTCGTAATGCTTTAAAATCCTTGTATGATGTGCAGCCAATAGATAATAAGTTCAAAACTCAAATAGAAATGTTGCGTACTGATTATAATGATGCTAAAATTATTGATCATTTTGCTAGAATTACAGATATAGTATACCAAAAATTAGAATTTGATCAAATAAAATTTAAAGAATACTCAGTCATTGCAAGTATTATTAAAGTAAATGAATTATTGGTAAATAATTAATTGTTTAATGTGTATTAATTTACCTATTGTTTGTTTATATAGATGACCAAAGATGATTTGAGGTCAGCAGAAGTAATTTGTTTAGCTACTGGTACAAAATGTTTATCTGGTAACTATTTGAGCCTAAGTGGTGAATCTTTACATGATTGCCATGCAGAAATATTAACCCGCAGATGCCTATTGAAATTCTTTTATAAAGAACTCATGGAATCAGTGAAGGGCCTTCCTTCTATATTTATCTCAGATGATAAAAAATGTAAGTTCAAATTAGTAGAAGATATAGCATTTCACTTGTACATAAACACGGCTCCGTGTGGTGAAGCTAGAGTGTTCAGTTTCTGTGATACAGAACAACAGTCTAATCGTTTAAACCGTGGTTTATTACGATCAAAAATCGAAAATGGTGCAGGCACTGTATCTGTATTTGGTAGAGAAGTTCAGACATACGATGGTGTTGCTCAGGGTGAACGCCTTGTTACTATGTCATGTTCAGACAAACTAACACGATGGAATGTACTTGGACTTCAAGGCAATTTATTATCAAATTTTGTTGAACCCATCTATTTAGAATCAATATCGATCGGAAGTATGTTCAACATAAATCATATGAAGCGGACAATTTATGGTCGTATTGAAAACAGCATTGATAAATTACCACAAAATTATAAGTAAGTAACAATTTGCTTATGTTAAAATTTCTATTACATAACTATATTTTACTTATAGACTGCAGAAACCTCAACTTCGTGGTTACGGTATACTTCCTCGTAGATCTGTTACACTATCACCTCACTGTGTAAATTGGATTATAAATGAAGAAATTGAAATTATTAAAGGAAGTATGGGTAGAACAGTTGAAAATAAGTTGTCTAGAGTATGTAAAACCTCATTGGCCAAAGAATATATTAAACTGTGTAATGCTACAAATAATTTATCAACTCTTATTGATAATGAAACAAATATATTTTATGATTCATTGAAAAATAAAAATAAGAATTATGTAACTGCTAAAAATGAATTATTATCAACATTTAAGTCATTAAAACTTGGGACTTGGGTACATAAGCCTGAAGAACTTAAAAGTTTTGAATTAAATGTTGGTAATGCAATAAATAAAATTGATATAATAACATAATAATATGCATTGAATATTTTTACTAAGAATAATTTACTTTAGATCAATTTTTATATAAAAAATTATTAAGAGAAAAATAAAAAATCCACTCAACTTTCTTTATATTTACATTTTATAAATAGTTTCTATCAAACGGTTATTATCATTTATATTTAAGACTGAACCATTTTTAATTTATTACTGAAAATATTGATTTTCTCTTTGACTGTTCTTTAGAGTAAATATTTGATTTTTCAAAAATGTAAAACCTCACTTCTACTAATAGTATTTGATATCTCTCTCTTAATAATAATGTATGATTGTTTAATTTATTAACCTCTTTTATAACATAATATGAGGTCAGATGTGTGTACAAAAAATAAACATACAAAATGTATTGTAAATTATGTACCTATTTAAGTTACAGAATATTTAAGACAGGCTTACCACTATTAAAAGCACCTTTGTATTAAATTATTTGTATGCATATAATATTTAAATAATTTTAAAAATAAATACATATTATGTAATGCTTACAATGTGTAATAGTTAAAGAATTATTATTTTTTTTTTTCTATTAAATTATTAATTTTAAATACAATTTGTATTATGATTTTGAAGTTAAAAATTAAAATTAGTATTTCTATGCATACATTTTGAATACTTTAAAAGGTATTTTTTACATGGTTGTACTTTATATATTAACCAAGATCTAGGGAATAACAGCCTAAATTAAATATCATAAATATAGGTTCAACGTAAAAAAAAAAATTATCAAATAAGTAGTGTCAATCTTGTACAATTAATTAACAATTTATTTGATGAAGGATATTTTGATTAATAATTAGACCATTCTTACATGAAAATAATTCTTATCTAACGAATAGTGTTGACTAGTCTGATATATTTCATTTGTTATTTGCAAATGTTCAACGGCCAAACATTGTGAAAACTACTAATTACTATTATTGATTATTACTAATATTTATAATCAAGGTTATTATTTACCATTGTGAATGATGAAGATATCCAGTGGTGTAGCCATGGTAGGGGTGTGAACACCCCCCCACCATTGACATTTCTCCCCTAATAAATGTATTATTTATTTACGAAAACTAAAAAACTTGGTTTAGTTCATACTTTAAACCACCCTCATTCCACAACCCTGGCTACGCCACTAAAGATATCAATGTGCAAAACTTGGAACATAAAGGTAATCTTATTAAATAAAGAAGCAATGGGATAATTCCCTTTAAATAATTTAAAAAAAAACTATGTTTAAGTTAGTAACAAAGATATCTATATTCTTGAAGAAAATCTACAAAAGAATACAATACGAGTATGTTAATTTAAGGCGCCCAGTTCCAATGCCAAACGTTATACGGGAATAAAAATCCGGTTCTGTAGAATCAACTAAATTTAATCATTTTTACTCAACTAACATCCTACAGACTGCATTGACGTCCGTTTATCAATATTTTAATCTGAAAACTTACAATGTTAAGATATTTTTTACAAATTATACCTTACCATTATTTGAAATAAATTTAAAAATCGGTGTTCAACCTGTAGGAGGTCTTCTTTCAGATAAAAAAAAAAAAAAAAAAAAAAAACTCAAAATCTGAAAATTCTACAAGGCCCGATAATTCCTGTGAAGTAATTTTTTTCGATATAATACACCGTATTAACCCCCCCCCCCCCTAAATAGGTATTGTGCATTAGATTAATAGAGAAGTATTATAATTTATAATTAAATTAGCAGCTTAAATATAAAATATAATTTTAAAACAGCGGAAAATTCGAAAAATCGACACTGATCCCCTTAAGGTTTGTAATTAAAATATGTAATATTATACGACAATACAGGACACTGGCATATAAATACTGGGGAACTATTTCTCATCAAAATATTACCATATTGATTGCCCCCCGAGATTGTTAAAATAGTTGCCTATTTTACTCCTTATGATTAACATGGGAAATAGGTATATGCAAATTATATACAATCTCGGAGGCAATGATAACAAATTGTTCGCCACTATTTTAATATAGGGTCCTGTATTATTGTATATAGTATTTGATAGTATGCACTATGCGCCTATGCGTGATTCAGACGCAGAACGAAATAGAAATTTGGATGAAACATGAAATTTTGTATTATGGTTCTAATAGTTTACCTATATTACCTGATACTTTATAGTGGTGATTAAGACAGGTCGATATATTTTTTTTTTGTCAACGATGGTATAATGGTATATAATATAATCACAGTGGGTTTAATTTTAATAATATTTGTTCACGGCGTTATAATGTTATATATTTATGCTTTAAAAGTGTCAAATAATAGTAGGAACTCTGATAGGTATATTACCTATGCGTCAAATCTCACCTACCTATGTATCTCTTGTTGGCCGCGGTTGACGCCGACCCGAGTTCTGAGCCATCGCGCGCATCGTACCACTTCACCACGTACCGCTTGACGCGATGTTCAACGCTGGACTTGTCCATCGTCCACGATACATTGTAACCGGTACCAGAGCGTTCAACTCGAATGTCGAACGGGTGCAGGTTATCAACGACGAGACTTGAAGATTTTTCGCGCAATTCTTCAGTCGACCGGCCGGTGGATTCTACAAATATAATGATAATAACAATCGTTTTATAGAAAAACGGAAATCGCAAAATATTAAAAATTACATTTTATTATATTACTATAGGTATAGTTAAGGGACTGAAAACGAGCCGGTTCCGGAACCTATATTTTTAAATGAAAAATGTCGGGTTTTATAATGTAAAAAATACAATTAACTTTATTTTTACCCTAACGATAATTTTTTCCGGAGTGCTTTGAAATTTGATGGACTTTATTCCTTTTTATTTGGTTTTTTATTTCTAATGAAATATTAAAATTTAAATGGCTATTTACATTATTTATAATAATATATTCTTTTAATATACATACGAAATACGAACTACCTAGATAATATATCGTTGTCTAACATGACTTTCATGTTATTATATTTGTTTATACCTCAGTTCATGGGAAAATTGGGACCGCGTATTATCCGGTCAAAATAGACAAAAAAAAGTTTATTTTGGAATAATTCACATATATCTGAAAATTGGTAAAAATCAAATGAGTACCTACCTCATCAAAAATGAAATCTCAAAAGTCTTCATCAATCATACTGCGGCTCAATTTTTATTCAAGGTCAAAGGTCACAAAATTCATTTTTTTTCATTTAGGTACCTATTAAACTTTAAGTGTTTTTGTAAAATCAGCTTAGAAAAATGTCATTTTATTATTCATGAGTTATTGTGATTTAAAAAAAGATAAATATCCGTACTTTATTTACCTCTATTCCCCTATTTTACTATTTCAACGCATGAGGATGAACTTGAAAAATTCTCTGAATATTAATTAGCTTCTTATCCATTATCACTGGTACGTAATACCATTAAAGATAGTATCTTTAAGATATCTTTAATCGTGGTACGTAATGAATATATTTATCAAAGACTGAATTGAATGTTTCTTCTCGATCCCATACAATACGATGTAAAATATATTCTCCATTGATATAGGTATTATTTATTTGAACTCTGAAATCGCACTTACCCCGGTTATGCATTTACCCCACTTCATCTAACCGGTATTTATAATTATTGAAATAACAATAACTGATGAATTGTTACTCATAAGTAAAAATAGTATAGGTAGTCAATAGTCATTTTTTATAGAAAATTACTCTATTGCAAATTTTGTTTGAGTAGTTTTTACAAGAACACTTAAAGACAAAAGTTTAAGAGATAAATGAAAAGAAACTATTTATGTAACCTTTGACCCTGAACAAAAAAATTAACAGCAATAGGATGAATGGAGATTTTTGAGATTTCATTTGGGATGAGTTACCTAAGGTGTGTACCAACTACCAATTTTCAAGGCTGGGCAAGTTAATGATTTTTTTTAACTCGGTTAAGTTAAGTTAATATGCAACAAAAAGAAAAAGTAAAAAGTTAATTGATCTAAAGGTTAACTCAGTTAAATTAAAAGTTAATACACACTTTTTGTTAACTGTTTATTAAGTTAAAAAAAAGTTAATTTGTTTATACAACACTAGACTAATAGTATTTAATTTTTACTAAACCAAAACTAAATTATATACTATAGTGCTTATACTTTATACAGTATTTCCATATTAGTTAGATTCGAATGATACACATTTTTTACTTTAAACAATTCACGGTAAATATTTTTTGACATGAAAACAAAATAGACCGAAATAGTGAATTATAATAAAATTAAAAACAAAATTAACTTAATTCTTGAAATGAAAAATTAACTCATTAATTTCACGTTAATTAAAAAAGAAATTTAGTAAGTTAACAGTTAAATTAATGAAAAGCCAAAAGTAACTAGTTAAGTTAAAAAGTTAATATAAAATTAACTTATTAACTTAACTTTAAATATTTAACTCGTTAATGCCCAGCCTTGCCAATTTTCAGCTCTATGCGAATTACCTATTCCAAAGTTTAATGTTTATTTTGACCAGACTATAGTACTTCACTGTGAACCGATAGGTAATTCAAACGAGATGAGTATAACTGCCTGTGTCTGATTGGAAATAGCACTTAGTATGATTTCGAACGTGGTTCAAGCTATTTTACATAATTTCTGAATTTTTCGTCAACATTAGCCGACTAGTTTTAAATCTATAACCTATAAACATTTGGACAATAACCATAATGTCAAACCCATAAATACACAAAAAAAAAAAATGTACGATTTTTGTGAGCAAAAACGAAATTCATGGGTGAGCCACCTTATGGCGTATAGCAATTAGCAACCTATAAAGGTGCTATAAACACTCCCCAGGTATCGGAGAATATATATGTGTGCAAAATTTGATATCAATTGGTTTCGTAGTTTCTATTTTCTAAGTTTATAAAGTAAAAGCCTCCTTGAAAAATACATTCATTTTTATATACAGACTTAAATAGTCGTATATATTGAGTATACCTACAGCCTACGATGTAAATTCCACCGATTGCTACCTTTTTAAACATTTTTTCATGTAAATTCAGTATCAACCACTGCAGAAATGTAGTTAATATAATATTTCGTATGATGTATATAGTATTATTGTAATAATTAGTAAAAACACTTATATACCTACCTTTCGAGCGACTTGTTAGTATGGACTTGCTGAACATTGATTCACCGCTCATCTCGTCCCGGCACGTCACCATTATCTCGTATTCCCCGCCAGTGTTTAAATTCCACAGAATCGCTTTCCCGTCGCTGGACGTCGCTGTTGCGTTCCAGTTCGACGATGCCGAGCTCGTGTCTCTACTCCTACAACGACGCCATATTATATAAATCAACATATATTATTAAAAGCCGCGTCGTGTCTTTATCGGTACTTTGTTACGAGAATTTTTATTCCGGACAACAAAAAAGTTAAAATTAATTTTAAACACCATACACCGAATATTAAATAACGAATTGAACAAAGTTTGAGTCATATAGAGATAGTACATTTAACGGGCAACGAAGTGGACGGTTTCAGCTTGTATATTTATATAATATGCTACATAATTCAGGGGTAGCTAAACCGCGGCTTGCGTCAAAGCCCATAGACTCTTGCTGCTCGCGCGTCTCACCGTGACGCAAAACATTTTTACTCGATTTAATAATAGCCAGGTGCCCAGGTATTATATGAAGAAATAATTATTATCCCATACAAAATTTAAACTCACATTATTGTAGGCTATTGTGTATTAATGTTTCGCATTCTACATTTATAATTTGATATCTTATCTAATTTAGGTACGATAATAAATTGAGAACCTTTTAGATTCTGAGTGGAACGATGAATGTATTGATTTTACAATGATGTGTGTTTTTTTTTTTTATTTTTTTTTTTTTTTTTTTGTGTCTGTCATCACCTTTTGGGACAGTAAAAGTGCTTGCATTTTCTTCAACAGTACCTTTTCTGATAGGAAAGTGAATCTAGTTGGTACTTTGGGGGGTCAAATTTTTCCAATATTTTATAAAAGCGCCGTGAAAAACAAAAGAAAAATTAAGGAAAACGGGAATTTTTACACAAAATCTGTTTTCGAGAAAATTGATTTTGGTTTTGGTGTAACTTTAAAGCGAATGACTGTAGATACATGAAATTTTCACTGGTTGTTTATATTTCCATTTTCTATACATGATACAATTTTAAAAATATTTTGATTTGTTTTGAACTGTTTACGGACAATTCCATTTTCCAATTTAATTAGTTTTTTTTTCTATGAATGTCAATAAAACTTTATTTGTTGAGTAAAAATACTTGAAAATTTAATACAAGGCTCCTACTATATTGTTACAATGATATTTGAAAAATATTAAAAATCCTTAGCCACAGTTTTTTTTTATTTGTTGAGTTTATAATTCGTAAAAAATTTTCTTTTTAGAACTAAGATTTTAAAATGTGATACAAGATTCCTTATAGGATAATCTACCTTTATCAAAAAAAAAATGTCTATAAGAAAGTCAAATTAAATTTTTATGAGCGTTTGAAATTCATATTTTTACAACATTTGATATTTGCTCAATTTCTCATGAGACGATTTTCTTATTTTGTTGTAATTAAAAAACGAATTACTGTAGAAACTTGAAAATTTCACTGAATGTTTATATTAGCATTTTATATATACGATAAAATTTTGAAAATAATTTGACTCTTTTTGAGCTGTTTACGTACATTGTAAGTTTTCAATTTTTTATCTATTGGGCCAAAAAGTGTAAAAAATTAATACAAAGCTCCTGATACATTGTTACAATAGCAGTTGAAAAATATTAAAAATACATAGGCACAATTTTTTTTTTATAAGCATTTGAAGTTAAAATGTTGACAAAATTTATCAAATTTAAAATTGAATAATTATTTTGTAGTTAAACATTTATAAAATGTTCAACTTTTATATCTAAGGATTGAAAATTTAAAATAAGATTCCACGTAAATATTTAATTATGTTGCCAAAAATTCTAAGAAATACATAAGCACAGTTTATTTTTATAGTCATTTTAATTTCCAATTTAGACGAAATTACATATTAAAAAACCTGGAATAACTATTTTAGTTATTTTGTTGTGATTGTAATGATTGTATAATATTATTTGTGGGTACTTGAAACTTATAAAGTATACTATTATATATCTATGATAGTACCACGGTTTGTTGTTGATGTATAACGCGTTACCTGATTGATATTGTCATATGATTAATTTGGAATTTATTATTAATACCTATTATAGGTCAATTTTTTTTTAATACTATAGATAAGTATACTTATAATAGGTATGTCTAATACCTAGACTGACAAACCGTCTCCACTCAGAATCGTTTTTCTTATCCAGTGATATTATATCATTGAATTCAAATTTAATACTATCCATTATACAGTGACCCACTTGTAACCTACTGTACAGCAGAGCGACATACACTTACCCACCTTTTTTTTTTCTGATCTTGGCTCTTACATTTATTATTTTTTCATTATACTGTGCAGCTCGCAACTATCTTATTGCTGCCCCCCGGCTATATATAAATATATTATATAATAAGTTTTGATATATGCTTATGATTTATGAACATCAATTAATAAGTATATTATATATTGTCAAAAAAAAAAAATGTTCTATCCAGTGGCGCCGAACCAACTGTTTAGGGGGGGCGGCCGCCCCCCTATTATATGATGGTGGGTGGGTGGGTGTGTAGGTGGGTGGTCAGGACACGGTGTGGTACACTGGTGATATTTTATTTTGTTAAGTATAAAAGGGTATGGGGTTAGTTAGTAATAGTTACTAGTTATGTAGGTCCTTTTCACAAACGCGTGTTTGCCGATTTACAGTAACTTATTATTTAACTCGATTTAAGTTACTTAAATATATCA
>NC_042494.1:119827085-119829256 GCF_005508785.2 Acyrthosiphon pisum
TTTATTACACATATCATTCTTTGCATGATATCGTAGCGTTTTTGGGTTTTTCCGATGTACCTTGTTATAGTTGTTGATAATATTATTTTGTTTTTTTTTTTGGTCAAAAAGCTTGAGAATTCAATACAAGGTTCTTCGTGAGATTTATACACTAGTAAAGAAAAACCGAAAGTATACCTGTACAATATATTATCTAGACAACATATCCACAAGTTAAGTTTACACCAGCGTGTTGACGCGTTTATTAATAATAATATCAAATAAATACCAAATAAATACCTAACAAAACAAAAACGTTTATTCGTGTAAACTTACATAATATACATTATATTATACATTATACATTGCATTATACATTATGATTTTGCTCCGTAAAATATTTTGAAATGCTCCGCATTAACACGCACATACACTATATATACATTGTGGTCTATGTCGATTGCCGATATAGCGCCGCTACAAATCATTCGCCGGACGAATCTCTTCGTCCGGCTCCACAGACAACGGCGTTTTGGAATTACTGCGGTTACCGTCTGCACTGAGCACTGATATGCACTGCAGCCACCGCGGGTTACCACCACATCCTGGTTACCATTTGCCCGGTGGACCGATGGTTTCGTAGAACAGTTTTCAGACTTGACACCATCAAACTGCACTGCTGCCGTGTTGTACTTCAAACTTGACTGCAGCACGTCATCTTCGATCAGCTGAACATGTGGCAAATAAGATGACGAGATGTCTGACGGCGCCTTGATCTCGCCAACTTCAGCAGTTACAGGTGTCGTAACTGACAACTCGGTGGATGGTAAATCTGTAAAAACTTGCAACTTCAAGACAGCTGGGACAGAAGGTAACTCGACATCGAGTACATCGTCCGTGAAGTAAGATCGCACAGCCATATTAGTCATCGATTTATACCGTCGCATAATTTCAGTTGTAGACGGTCACCCGGCTACCCGGTGTATAGAAACTAATTGAATTATTCATCGAAAATATATATTTGTGCTAAATTAATACAATTTACAATTTTGGTTCCGGGGGTGCACACTAAAAATTAGGGCCCACAATAATTTTGAAAACAATTATAGATACAGACAAATGTCTTAAAGATATCAAATGCACTATACATTTTTATTTTATTTTATTATTCCTTCTAATAAATATTACATATTAACAATATATAGTTATACAATCTTATAATGATAATCGACGTTTAAAAGGAACAACATTTTTGAATTCGTCAATAATTTCATTAATTTAATTTACACTTAATTAATAATTAGAATCCTTGTCGTTTTGGTGAACATCTGTGCGTACGGCTATGTCCCTCCCTGCCCATAATTCAAAACGTGGGAAAAAATGGTACCAATGTGCTATGATACTGCCATTTATATACTCTTTATTAGGTTTATAGTTAACTATACCTTCCTACGGCACAGCATACAATAGGAGTGAAAATTTAGTATTTTTATAATCTTAAATAATAATATATTTACAATTCGGTATTTTGCGAGCTTATAAAACACAATCACCGTATTTAACTATTTAAATTTCGATCGATTGATTATTGCTGTATATTCTGCATTATAATATTCAGGAAACACGCAATAATTGCTCCCGAAAATGTGATCGTCTAAAAAAAAACCATAGACAAAAGTTTAGCGTTAATAAATTAAAATTTTTCGTTGATAATATATCTTCTAGATACGTAGGATGTAAAAATAATTTTCTTTCTTTGGCTAATCATGGATATTCTTGGCGGGGGTATTTTATGGATATTAAAGATATGTCACAGAATTCGCTTGTGAAAATGGTTTTCCACAAAAACGATTTTGGTTTTTGGTGTAACTCAAAAACAAATGAACGTTTATGCATGAAATTTTCATGGGTATTTTGAACATTGTTTTATATAAATAAGTCTAGTGATGGGAACTATCGAATAGTCACTATCGAACTATTCGATAGTAATTCCATAACTATCGAACATTCGAATAGTCACCATGTATTCGATAGCTTTAAAACTATTCGAATAGTTTATCGAATAGTTTTCATTCGAATAGTTTATCGAATAGTTTTATCGAATAGTTTTCATTCGAATAGTTTATCGAATAGGTTTATCGAATGTTTATTTATTTCGAAAGGTTTATAATATATTAGTTTATCGAATAGTT
>NC_042494.1:119829306-119832469 GCF_005508785.2 Acyrthosiphon pisum
TTTAAATTTGTACAAGTCTCCATAAGTTTTCTTTAAATTATCTGTAAAAAAAACTCAACCGGACTAAGACAAAAAATTTTTAGGAGTGTTTGAAATTTAAATTTTACAAACCGCATTAAATAACGGTTTAGCCTCAAACGATTTTTGATATTTGTTATTATTCAAAAAGTATGAGTCGTAGACACTTGAAAATTTTACCAGTTGTTTAAATTGACATTTACTTTATATAGTTTTATTTTCAAAATATTTCACTAATTTTTAATCTATTTATAGGCAATTGAAATAATCGATTTTTTTTGATTTTTTTTTTATAAATGTTGATAAAAAAAAATTGGCTGGGACAAAATACTTGAAAATTTAATAGAAGGGTCCACATATGTTGTTCTAACTCCCATTCAAAAATTATAAAAATACATAGGCACAATTTTTTTTTATAAGCATTTAAAGTTCAAATTTTGACTAAATACGTAAAAATTACGGCAATGTTCAAATTATCTTAGACAGAAATTCATAAAAGTTTTTCTTTTTAATTCTAAGATTTGGAAATTTAATACAAGGCTCCTAACATATTTTTACAATAGCAGTTGCAAAATAAAAGGAATACATTGTCACAATTTTTATTTATAAGCATTTAAAGTTCAAATTTTGACAACATATTATGTAAAAATCACGAAAATTCGTAAATTATTTTATGCTAGAAATTCATAAAAAATTTTCCTTTTATATCTAAGATTTCAAAATTTAATACAAGGCTCATAATATATTTTTACAATAGCAATTGAAAAATAAAAGAAATATATAGTCACGATTTTTTTTTTATAAGCATTTAAAGTTCAAATTTTGACTAAATACGTAAAAATTACGGCAATGTTCAAATTATCTTAGACAGAAATTCATAAAAGTTTTTCTTTTTAATTCTAAGATTTGGAAATTTAATACAAGGCTCCTAACATATTTTTACAATAGCAGTTGCAAAATAAAAGGAATACATTGTCACAATTTTTATTTATAAGCATTTAAAGTTCAAATTTATACGAAATATGTCAAAATTGCGAAAATTTGCAAGTAATTTAGTGGTTGAAAAATCGTAAAAATTTTTTCTTTTATAACTAAGTTTTTAAAATTTGGTACAAGGTTCTCCATAAGTTTTTCTTTAAAAATAATATATCCTAGACTGACAAATCATCTCCGTTCAGAATCGTTTTTCGTATACAATGATATAATATCATTGGATTCAAATTTAATTCCATCCATTACAGTAACCCACTTGTAACCTACTGTACAGCAGAGCGACATCCACGACTTACCCGCCTTTTTTTATCTTATATATTTGATACATAAAAATAATAATGTATTTTTATCCATAGAAGAAATTACATCAGATTTGAATTTTAGAGTTCTTCAAATATCTCTATGAACAACAAGTTTATTTACTTTCTAAATTTTAATGTATAATTATTAATTACTAATTTGTAAAGATAATTTTCTACAGCTTATATTTGAAAATTGGAATACGTGTTTATGTGGGGACAATGATTCAACGCTAAAAAGTAAAATCTCAGGTGGTCAAGAAATAAATTGTGAATTAAAATTTGAAATATCAAAATTCCAAATAGTCCGTATAATAAAAAACTATTCGATAGTGTTATTCGAATAGAATATCAAACTATTCGAATAAACTATTCGATAGTGCTATTCGAATAGACTATTCAATAGCTTATCAGAATATTCGATAGTTTTTATTGAAAAACTACTAATCGGTTATACTTAAAAACATTCGAATAGTATTCGATAGCTTAAAAAAACTATCGAATACTATTCGATAGTGTAAACTATTCGATAGTGCCCATCACTATTAAAAATAATCGCGGTAGATAATAGCATAATATGATTAAGGATTTGAAAATAATATTTAAATAAGCTAATATAAAAAAAGTTTAACGTACTTAGTTATGCCGTTATGTGCGGTTCGCCGTGGCGTGGTGTAAAAAACGGAAATTAAAAAAAAATTGTGATTTTTTTTAGATTTTTGTTCTATTTTCAAGCTTCCTAAGATCTATGTCTATATTTATTTATTTATTTACATCTTTTCGAATCAATAACATTGGTCATATGATTTGTTCTTTTTATCATGCAAAAATATAATAATATTTTTATCTTGATACATTTATGGTTTATTAATTTCCGTGAGATTAATATGTAGGTGTTTGCAATGAGATATCATAATTGTACCTCATTTGGTACCTTTATTGATACTTAAAATTCTTAGGATTTTAATTTATTATTATTACTTAGAATATTAAGTGATGATGTTTGTGTCCTGGGTCCTGTCCAATGACCAAATTTCAAATCAGTACCTACAAATTACAAACACTAGTTTTCAATAAGAAGATTTTTAAAAAGGTGGGCAAGTGGATGTCGCTCTGCTTAACAGTAGGTTACAAGGGGGTCACAGTATAATATATGGTATTAAATTTGAATTCAATGATATAGATATAAGACATATTATATACTTATCTACAGTATTAAAAAAAATATTGACCTATAATAAATTCAAAATTAATCATATCATAATATCTATTAGGCATAAGCGTGCGCAGAATTTCTGGCTGGGTATTCATACGTAAATACATTAACACACACACATATTACGTATATATAATATTCATATTCACACCTAAGTTACAAAAACTAATTTGGATGGGGTAACCTCATTTAACAACATTTACCGTGGTAAAAAAATATTTTATTATTGACTATCAATTATAATAATAATAATATTGAATATTGAGGGGGCCGGGGGGAATTTTCAGAGTAGTCAAGTGCCTACCATGACTACCCCGTGCGCATGCTTATGCCATTAGGTACTTACAACTAATAGGTATCTATAATAAATTCCAAATTGATCATATCACAATATACATTAGGTACAACAAACAGTGATACTATCATAGATATACTGAAAAATTTATAAATTGTTCAACTTTTATATCTGAGGATTGAAAATTTAAAACAAGATTCCACGTAAATAGTTAATTCTGTTACCAAAAAAATCTAAAAATACATGAGCACAGTTTATTTTAACAGTCATTTTAATTTCAAATTTAGACGAAATTATATATTAAAATACCTAGAATAACTATTTCAGTTATTTTGTTATGAT
>NC_042494.1:119832519-119835896 GCF_005508785.2 Acyrthosiphon pisum
ATGGCTATATTAACCAAAATAGAGGGTCATGGGGCCGGGATGGGGAAGAGAGAAAGACTGTTTTTTATCATTGCTTCTCATTCTGACAGAGGTGTTATCATAAATTATATACAATAATTATACATATATCTATTTGTGATAAGACCTCTATAACCTCAACAAATGTTCATGTTCGTTCCCGTAAATGGCCTATCCATTCTTTAATATCTATGACTGCCATCTGGCTTACCCATAGACCTATAAAAGAATATCTTTTATAGGTCTATGGGCTTACCACGTCGTTTCGTGGTAATATATCATCTAAGCTTACCCATTGAACTATATGATAACTGGAATGCTCACCAGCGGCCATAAGACCAATGTAAACATAACCGAGATCGCGTGTCAGAAAAAGACAGCAGATAAGAATGGTGCTGCCACAGAATAACCAGAATGGACACTCGCTGAGCACTCAAAAATCTGTTCAATTTGGTGAAATATCAGTGTATCCATGTATATAATAAAAATGTAGAATTCTTTTTGCCTGGTCACACTGATAAGGGTTTGTTTACTTACCACGATTAAAGATAGTATTATCTATAGCCGTGTTACTTACTAACACGATTTAAGATATATCTTAAATCGTGCTTACTTACGACCACGATTTAAGATAGTATGGTTGCCCATCGACCCATTAGAAAAATGTTATCACACGGCATACGGTTTGAATCGAAAAGTCACGTGATCTACGGGGACCCCCGCATACAGCGCTCATATTGGTTCAAATTAAAACTAATAAAAATTGTTATGTTATACCTATATACAATAAAAATATATACAGAGTGTTCCAAATTTCGTGTGACAAAAGACCGAAATTTGGAAGACCCTGTATAATGATCATATTATATTATAAATTATAAAATAGGTCACTAGAAGCGCTAGTGCCCGGGGTCCGATTTAAATCCAATGCCGTCTTATCATAGCTCGTTGGGCAACCATACTATCTTAAATCGTGCTTACGACATCAGCTGTCCATATAGCTGCCTCTGTTCGGGCATTGATTATAGAATATATTATTCTATAATCAATGGTTCAGGGAATAACAGTCGCGCTAGAAACAAAGAATAATGGGAATTATCTTTCTAACGGCAGCACTGATATTCCACCAGGTGTTGCAAATCTGTGCCCCATAAGAACCCATGTTAAACTGAAAAGGTGTCTCTTCTGGTTCTATTCTGTGGTGCTGCTATCTTTTTTTATCACACTTAAAAATATGATTGCTTACCAATAAATAATAATATTATCCTTCGTTTAACGTTTTATTCTATGTTTTAAATTTCTAAACTTTAACTTAAATAAAATTCAAATAGTGGACAAGTTAAGATGGTGAATTTTTGTAGTGGTTTTGATTGTACTAGCTCAAGTGACGTTAGGAAAGACCTGTCATTTCACAAGTTAGTATAAAGTGTTATATAGTGTTATTGATTTTACACATTGATTATTTCAAACCAATGTACATTTATTATTTTGATATTTAAGGTTCCCTCTTAAAGAGAAAGAGAGGCTTCAACAATGGGTACATGCTGTTCGAAGAAAGGATTTTAAACCTACTTCCAGCTCGACATTATGTAGTTTACATTTTAAAGAAACTGACTTCTATTCTGCTGTTGTCAGTGGGAAAAAAATGTTAAAAAAATCTGCTGTACCAACTGTATTTAATTTCCCAATTCATTTAACAACAAAAATAAAAGAAAGAAGAATCCTGCAACGAGAAGTAAGTAAATATACATACTAAAACAAGTATTTATATATTCTTTATATTATAATTATGGCTATTGTGTATTAGTAATTTTGTTCTCTTTAGTAAAATTGTTATTTAAATGTATTTTGAAGGACACAACCACAACAATAGCCGTTCATAATACTGAAAATACATCTACTTGTGAAACAGAGACCAAATTTGTAGACATTGGCGTACAGACTAAATTAACTGTGGAAGAGTTAGACAGAACATTACAAGATTTACATCGAGACAAGAGGATTTTGCAACAGAAATTAATTAGAAGAGATAAGCGAGTAAGTAGTATGCATGAAATGTTAAATTTATTGAAAAATAATCACTTAATTGGAGATACTGTTGAAGATATTTTTAAGAACCAATTTGATTCTTCTCTACCTTTTGCTTTATTTAAAAATGAACTTGCTAATGTAAATAATGCTTTAAATCACAAATCATACTCAGAAGAAATACGGGAATTTTGTTTAACATGCATTTTTATTCCCCACGAGCATATGAGTTTATAAGGCAAAGAAGTACACTACCAGATGAATAATCTAAGACCGTGTGGACGCGTATCATACGCACGCGTTTTCATTTTACATTGATTAAGTTCATACGCGCCAAACCGGCGAGGGAAACGCGCCATCGTCAGAGTATGATACGCGTCCATGTGAAAGGGCTCTTAGTATTACACTCTTGTTATTGTTTATGTCGTACAATGCATGAGCGTGTATAAAAATATCTATCGATATATTTTCAGATTTCTAGAAAACAATTTCACATACCTACTCGCGCTCCACGTTTTTTGGGTTTGTAATAACGTTATAAGGGTCATTAGCTGAGTTTGAACAAAAAATTGATGGACCGGTGTACTCGGTACCGGAACTTAACTTCAGACGTACAGATGCCAGATGGTAAATGTAAGATGAAACATTACCTACGAAATAATAAAATTATATAAAAAAGTAAAAACAATAACTTGGATAATATTGTCATTAAAAAATGTACCAAACTTAGTTTACACTTAAGTTTTTAACTACTTAACCGAACCGTGTCGTTAATGATTTGTTTCCTAAGTCAAATAAATGAATCAGAAAATAACTTAAAAAATAAACCACTCCTGATATAATACATTCAGATATGTGTTAATTTTACCTAATTATAATTTATCTTCAACAAATAGCGGTAGGACAAGTAACGGAACTGAAACTTTTCATAAACATTTTAATGCATAATTTTATAATCAAAAAAAAAAAATTGACCTATAATATCCACTTTAATATACATAGGAATATCACAATATCCAATAGGTACTTATAACGCGTTATACATCAACAACAAACCGTGAAACCGTGATACTATCATAGATATATAATAGTAAAAGCTGAGCAGAGACAGTTTGCCAGTCTGGATATTTTATATTGTTATTATTTATTTTATCGTGTAAGTTGAATTAATATTAAGATATTTTAATTTTGTATTCGTTTTTATGGTGATAAACAAAGCGTTAGAAATTGAAATCCCATTTTTAGCGTTTTTCGTAATTTTTCGGTGGTTTTTCCTGTGGCATTTAATATCTATTGAGAAAATCGAAAAATGACCTCTCTAAAGTACCATC
>NC_042494.1:119835946-119837179 GCF_005508785.2 Acyrthosiphon pisum
TCTAAAGTACCATCTTGATCCAATTGATAAAAGATGAGGTACTATATGTTGAAATCGAAGCTATCTTCTGGTAGAAATTTTGGGAACATTTCTACTTTACCGGGCACCCTTTTTTTTGCAATTTTTTTTTCTGGAAACTTATGTAGTTAAGTACGCTGAAAACGATGGTGAAAACCGAATTTGGGGCACGAACTTAGTTTTGAAGTTATGGCCTAATGAAGTTCACTATTTCGCGATTTTTACGCATTCGCGCATCACACTAGTTTACTACGACTATTTCGAAAACACCACTATATACCAATTATTTTTATCTTAACGACATTCATTAAGATATTATAACAAATAATAAATGTATTTTGAGCAAAAACAATTTAAATATGAGATTACAAAGATATCTAAACGTTTCAGTATTGCACTTGTTATATAAGAAACTAGTGTTTTTTTCTAATATCTTAAATTACATTTTCTTTAAAAATATATTACAATGAGTGTCAAGAGTTTAAATTTATATGACTTAAAGGAACTGTCTCTTCAAAACGAAGGATTGGCATTAATAGAAATGCTCCAGAATTTTGGTGTATTACATAATGCACCGAAATGCATAAGAGGGCATAAAATGACATTAACAGTTAACACGCGAAGAAGCGTCTTTGGATAAATTCAAATGGAAGTGTAGGAATTTTATACAGTAGCGAAATAGGTGAATTCGACGAGGGCGACCACGTGAACGACGACGACTACGACAACAACGACGATAACGAAAAGGACCGCGATAACGACAGTGACGATGACAACCGTTACGCTCCGGGATATGATTTTTTTTAATTAATAATAAACGCTAATAATATCAGTATAATCATAGTATGTAATATTGTAATCCATGAACTTCTTAGTTCATGATGTAATCTAAACTAATTGATAGTTATCATACGATGAAAGACATCGTACAGTGATGCCGTGCTAGCGGCACTCGTCGCTACGCTCCTCGGCGCCGTCGCTCCGCTCCGTAAATCGAAAATATCCCCCGACTTGCTGTGCAACACCACCTTAAGTTGGTCACAGGGTAACCACAGGTTAACCAACGTACAACCACCTTATAATTTTTCGGACAACTGCCAGCCACGGCACAATCACAATCAAAATAAGTGAAAAAAAAAAATCGCGAAATAGTGAACTTCATTAGGCCATAACTTCAAAACTAAGTCCGTGCCCCAAATTCGGTTTTCACCATCG
>NC_042494.1:119839166-119852097 GCF_005508785.2 Acyrthosiphon pisum
TTTTTAACTACGAAATAATTATTAAATTCTAAATTTGATAATTTTTGTCAAAATTCGATCTTTAAATGCTTATAAAAAAAAATTATGCCTATGTATTTTTAATATTTTTCAACTGCTATTGTAACAATATATCAGGAGCCTTGTATTAAATTTTTACACTTTTTGGCCGAACAGATAAAACTTTATTGATATTAATAGAAAAAAAAACTAAAAAAATTGAAAACTGACCATGTCCGTAAACAGCTCAAAAAGTGTCAAATTATTTTCAAAATTTCATCGTATATAGAAAATACTAATATAAACATTCAGTGAAATTTTCAAGTATCTACAGACATTCGTTTTTTAATTACAACAAAATAAGAAAATCGTTACATGAGAAATCGAGTGAATATAAATTCATTTTCATTTATAAATCGATCATAAAAATTTAATTTGACTTTCTTATAGATATTTTTTGTTTGATAAAGGTATATAATCTTATAAGGAATCTTTTATTATATTTTAAAATTTTAGATTTAAAAAGAAAAATTTTTACGAATTCTTAACTCAAAATAATTTGCTAATTTTCGTGATTTTTCCATATTTTGTCAATTTTTGAACTTTAAATGCTTATAAAAAAAAACTGTGACTAAGGATTTTTAATATTTTTCATCTGATTTTGAAACAATATACTAGGAGCCTTTTATTAAATTTTCAAGCTTTTTTAATCAACAAATAAAACTTTATTGATATTTTTAGAAAAAAAACTAAAAAAAAATGAAAACTGACAATGTCATTAAAGAGCTCAAAATAAGTCAAAATATTTTGAAAATGTTATGGTGTATAGAAAATGCTAATATAAACATTCAGTCAACATTTCATGTATCTACGGTCATATTTTTTAAAGTTACACCAAAAACCAAAATCAATTTTCGAAAACAGCTGTTGCATAAAAATTCCCGTTTTTCCTTAATTTTTCTTTGGTTTTTCTTGGCGCTTTTGAAAATTACTGGGAATTTTAAATTTTGACCTCCCCAATGCACCAACGATATTCACTTTCCAATCGAACAAGATACTGAAGTTGAAAATCTAAGCATTATTTCGACTAAATATCGTGTACACAGACACACAAAAAAAAATAAAAATAAAAAATAAAAATAAAAAAACACACATCATTGTAAAATCAATACATTCATCGTTCCACTCAGAATCTAAAATTCTACAATTAATATTTAATTATTCAAATAGTATTGTTACTATAATTTTTAAGTACCTACCTATCTATTATTAATATTTTTATAAGGTTTGTTTTTTATCATTTATTATCATTAAAACATGTGAAAAATATAATATGTACTATAGGTAGGTACCTATATTGAAATAACCTAATTTATTAACAAAATCTATGTTTTAATAAACATATTCTTATTTTACTTTATTATGTAGTCATGTAGGTAGAAAATATAACCAATGCAGTATACGGAAGCATTAATTTAATTTTAGTGGAAAAGGTTATTTTCGTTATAATTATTATATTATTATTTATATTTGAATTTCACACTATAAAATTGTAATCAATATAAATACCTACTGTAGTAGCATTTTTGTTTAATGATACCAGCTACTACATAATAAAACCCTAGACAATTTTATTGTGTCGAGAACCTATTACAAAGCTTATATAATTAGCATAGAACTTGTAAGTAGGTATAGGTATCCAGCCAATTTATAATAAATTCTAAAGACCATACCTAATATCTAAGTTACGCAAGCCTAACTTAAGTATATATTATGAAAGGGAAGGGTTTAATTTATAAAGTAACTTATACTACAAACAAATATAAAATAGTATCACGGTAAATAATGTGTTAGCTTTATTGACAGACTTTTGTGGGATATTTTTGATTGGTACATACAAGTCCTTCGACTCACTTCTTCATATTATAGTCCATCCTGTCAACAATACCTCCAATAAATAATTAATAAAGGGACCCTGAATAATATTTACTCGTAGACTGACCTCGTATTCTCCAACAATGTTAAATTTTATCAGTAAGTCAAGGTCACACATGACTAAATCAGTCAAAGAACACTTAAAAACATATTATTTAGAATTGTACCTACCTATAATGAAATAAATCATTTAAAAATCAAAATTCTTATGATAATATTGAAATTTCTTGTACACAATAAATGTTTTTTCGCTCGGCAATATTACTTTGGTATTTTAAATGCAAGTCAGAAATTATAAATATTGTATTTAAACACATAAATTATTATTTTACGGGGAATTATGATAGTTGAAGTTGAAACAATTTCCTGAATATATTTAAACCTAATCAGTGCCGAATTCGTTCATATTACTATATCAGTCATTTACACAACGCCATACAGATTTTATTTACATGTAAGCTCCAAAACATTCTCATATTAATGTTCTTAATAAAATAATAATTGATAAATATAAATATAATTTATGTAGGTATTTGTAAGTAGGTACTTAATATACAGTATAACTGTTCCTTAATAGTTGATATTTCAATAAAATAGGTAGGTACCTACCTACCTAATAGCTTTATTTTTGCGATAAATTTGAACAGCCAGTTTAAATTGCCCTAAAGTTTAAGTTAAAATAAATGTTTTTGTTCCTTTTTAATAGGTACCTACTATAGAAAATCATTTCTTAGAATGGAATGATTGCCTCAATTATTGATTATTTATAAGTTAGAATTATTTATTAAACAAACGTAGGTAGATATGTAATTAATAATAATTATCTACAAATCAATATGTCTTAAGTTTTTTTGTGTCATAACTCATATTTTTCTAAACCATTTAAAATGGTAGGTACCTACCTCCTAAAATAAATAAATAGTTTTATTTATTTATAATAAGTATTATGAATCATTTATTGTTATTTAAAGTAGGTAGGTACCTATTAGTTAGTTGATATGCTTTACTCATAATTCAAACAAATAGTTGAACTATAGTGGTAACACTTACGTTGCCACACAGGTACCTGTGTAATTTAAAGAACTTTAAAATACCTATGGGGCATAAGGCATATATAGTAACTTCAGTTTTTACGATTAGTAATTTTGTCGCATTCTTGATCCGTTTTTATTATTTATCAAGGATAAATTTTAAAATGTCTGTTCAATATTGAGCAATTGATTCAGTTCACAATGTTTATTGTTTACACATTTTAATTTTTATAGTTTATTTTAATGTATAACGAATATACTGTGATGTACACTATACATCATTACATCAATATTAAAAATGTCGTAGTATAAATAAAATGATTTAACGGACATAAAAAGTTAGAGTATATTAATAGGTATAGTACGCTACATACATATTAAGATCTATGTAATTTTGAAACGTTAAGAACAATAAAACACTACCTACCTACACTATAAAAAAATATCGAGTTTACTTGTATAATTGTATAGTTTATAAATACTTACATTCATGAAAAAAATTAAATTCCATTCACTTTTATTATTAATTATTATGAATAGCTAACCAATAATCATTTCAACATATTATATTCTGATTAAGTGGAATTAATTTATTCTCTTTCAGGTCAGATATCAAAAAAGTCTAACTGTAATCAATAATTAATAATTAGGTGTATACCGTGTGTCCGCGAAAACTGGGTACACTCTATAACTCAGTTGCCTACATTACTCACTACTCAGTAACGTATACATATTTTAGAATTTTGTCTGCGGCAGATTGATAATCCAATAGTATAGTTTCATGTTCCGCAAACATAATTCAAAAAAATATGCAGGTATAGAGTAGGTATATATTGAGCAATATGGGTAAATTAATTATACAGTGTACCTTGTTTTTGCTGACAAACGGCGTATTATATACGAACTGTTTAGCCTCACCTTGCACATCGAGTCTGAACCGTACGCCTGCTGTACTACCCATGTCGTTATCGACAGCATTCATCGTTGAGTCTGTGCTCGACTGGGGTAATGACAGTGTTGGTAAAGGGGGTTGTGACGAAGACGGTTGCAGCGGACCTACATCGCCACTGTAAGTTACATGACACTCATAGTCGCCTGTGTCTGATTCGCGAAGACTAGAAACGTTGATTGCAATGGAGACTACATCGCTGAACTCTGGTGGTTCTACCACGGTAGTCCGTCCGTCGTATCGTTCGTCGGTGGTTAACGTACCCTCTGAACACGTAAATACTGTCTGCCCCTGTAAAGAGAATATAATATGTTCAACATAATCGTAAACTGCTTAACTGCTGTAGGCGGTTTGTTGCGTTTGCTTCTCATACAAATGTACAATGTATTATAATTTATAACTAAAAAATGATACCAATCTGAAATGTGCATTGTCATACAATATTTTTTAAAAGAAATCGCGAATTTTTATAATTAAATAGCTGATCTCGCGCACTTCATTGCCTGTAATAAATTACAACTATTACAAAAATTGTGATTGTTCAACTCCTTTTGCCTTTTGGATATAACTCGCTGCAGTGGGAAATGCAACTCAGGCACCCAGGTAGACAATCCGCCTACGTCGGATCGGGGACAATGTGTGATAGCATATAAAATAAGCAATCCACCTGTGGTGGATGGCAGACACGCCGATTAGCGACTATATAAGTGCAACTCGGTCACCTTAGTAGTAAATTACCACATTGTCTACACATTACCTATGTCCGTAAATCTGATTTTATGCATGCTTGCACCTGATCTGCTCGTTTAACCAATGGCAACCAATATATAAAAAACATACTAATTGCTACCAATTATTTCTCCTATAACCAACAGCAACCATTTATAAACAAACATTTCCATCGTAAATCTCAAAATCTCTGTTTTAGCACCTACCAGATTTAAATCATCCAGGGAACTATACTCAAACACATATAGGTACCAAAAATTTTATCAAAATCAAGGTCCAGCTGTTTAGGAACGTATATAAAGACAGACGTGAGATAGATATGTATTCATTTGTATACCTATGTGTAGAAGATAAACAGTGTAGGTATTAAAAAATATCCACGAATTACCTGCAGCATTTTGTTGACATTTCTTCATCCTTTCCACTCCCCTAATTCACAAAGCCATTCAAGCCTCATAAAAAAACTTTCTCTTCAAAATGTGGAGCCTCAATATATAGAAACGTGTTTTAGGAATTGATTGTATCGTCTACTACACAACCCATCCTTTTTATATGGGCATTGTGTGTATGTGCACGTCGTTAATAATAAACAATAATATTAGGTATTGATAATTATATTATAATATACCCGACTAGGTACTAATATTTTATATTACCAACTAGTATTATAATATTACAACTTACAAGCGTAGTAAATTTACTTTGAGTATGAGCAATAATGAGTGTAATGTTCAAGACATTGCTATTAATAACGATCGGTATGGTGTATAGGTGCTATATATTATTATATGGCTATATATAGTCACTCTATTATACAATATACATAGTTACAGCCATACAGGTTAGGTTACCAAATTTTCGTGAAGAGTAAGCTGGTCACATTAAAGTTTTTACACCAAATTTACAGACAATAATTATAATCAACATTTAAACAGCTGCTAATATCGTGAGAATAAGCGAGTACTCACGTCTTTTGTCCAACGTACGGCTACAAGACGGCGAAGACCGCCATCGTGGTCGTACCGCGGTTGCGGTACTGCCGGACATTCAAATACCGCGTAACCGCCAATCTGGGACGTCAGCGAGCCGACTTCGGCCGTCTGACCGTTACAACCAAAGCGGTAAAACAACGCCGCCGCCGACAAGTGCAGGACCAGTATACCGAACATACCGCACTTTTTCGAAACGGTGACGGTGACCGCGGTTTCAGTAGACCGATCGTTTGGTGAGTATGCGGCACAGTGCGGAGATTGTCGCTACAGAGGCCTCGCGGGAGGACGAATTCGCATAATTTCACAGACACGACAAATTATAATAATATCGTCGTCGTCGTTTTAATAGCAATAATAATAACGCACGTGACGTAGGATAAATATTTGCAAATAACTATGTACACACGTCGGCAGCGGTCGGCCCACGCGATACTAAATGAATAATATTATATTATACACTAATACTTAATACGATATAATATACCCAACACAAAACATCAGCGCGCAGTCAGTAGTTGTACTTATAAGCTGCTGCTGTACTGCAGTGGCGTTTTTAGGTAGGGGTGATGCGCTGACGGGAACCGTTGCTCCTAGCGGACATTTTTTGATAATCCAACGGGGTGGCAATTTTTTCATGAACAATCTTCGAATCTTTACTATCAATAGTTTACACTTTAATATATTAATGTATCTAAGTGGTAGGTCATCGATCAATCAATATAATAAAATATAGTACATCGTTCGACGTTTAACAATATGTTTTGGATTAACATTATTTCAAACAAGTCACCGTAAATATAATAATAACCAATTGAAAAATTTGTTCAACGATATAAAGGCAACATGAAATAATTCAAATGTATGACCTTGAATTTGATTTGTATTTTTTTTCATTGAATAAAGGAGTAAAGGACTTATTATTAGGTAGAACTTTCTGAAAACTTTAAATGTTTAACGGCCACTTTAACCTAATTTTTCCAAACATGCACTACGAAACAAATTTGTTTTTTAACTAATTTACCCCTTTCTTTAAAATTGAATTTGAATTTTATTATTTTTTCAATATCGTCAACTCTGACTTTTAAAAATGTTTCCTATATAAACTCTTATAGACTAATTCTGAGCTTCTATTGTTCAATGGTACTCTCTTAGTATAATGTATAAATTATACATTAGGTAATAACGTACCTATATTATGTAATTGCTTTACTGGATAGATAAGTGAGAATATTATTATTATACTTTGACTTCTTATGAGTTAATATAAAGTATATTTGAATATTTAGTATGACATATGAGCCTAAATTATTTTCCAACATGCATTATCTATATACCAACTTATAAAATAACCTGTCCTGCGTACTGACTGACACTTCATCATCCCCTAGTCGGAACCACAGAAGTTATGAATATGAAATTATGGTTCGAATTTTAAGGAGGGCCTCAAAGTTTAAACAAAGGTTTTTAAATTCACAGTGGAAATAGAAATTTGTTTTATTTATAATTTGATGCCATCGGTTACTTGTGTATCGTACAGATGAAGTAAACGCATGTATCAAATTGTCACGTTTACATGGCCTCAGTTAAATAAACTATATAATATATCTTAAAACCAAATATATATTTGTAGCTTAAATACTCAAAAACTACTCGATTGATTTCGGTGAAATCTCAGAGATTGTGTTTAGAGATATCGGAAAAGTTTAGAGATTAGTTTAGGCTACGTTAAAAAATATACCAAAATGCCAAATCTAATCAGCAACTTTCAGTTGCCCATCTAGGTTGAGTTATTTTACAACGATTTGTCCATGAACTGAGATACACTATAAAACCGAGACATATATACTATTATTGAGCACTGTATTTTATATTTTTTGCTAATTTTTCAAGGCGGAGTCAGGTTTTACAGCTAGATTATAGTCTATGTATAAATATAAGGTTAAACAATTTGTATTTAAATATTTTACTTATAAACCTAACTTAACCGTACCCTCTCCCCATCACCAAAAACCTACTGAAAATGAAATTGTTTTCAAATTTATAACTCTTTCTCCCCCTCCCCCCTAAAAATAAATCCTGGTCTCGCCACAAATATCTATTTTCTTACCCAATAAAAGCGGTAGCCGAAAAAAAATGTTATAACTACTAAGTGCCCGTATTCGAATGGTTAAACTACCGAATTCGGCCGGTAAAATCGGTGGGTTAAGCGTAACCGAGGTTTAATCTATGATAGTAAAAGGGGCTCTAAGTATTTGTACCCAATTTATACACCTATGGCGATCGTGATGATGATGTATACGCCATACGATTATATGAAGCGGGAGAATGTCCTGAAAGCGATTTTTTTTTTTTCAACATTTGTACGACAACGATCGAGACGTGAGGCCCATCGCCTGATGAACTGCAGCTTCCTTCCGTCCGCGGACCGCAGTAACAGGCACGCGATCGCAAGTCCACCGAGGTCGTGCCAACTGAAAACAAAGACTGCAGACGGATATCCGTCGCGTGTGTCGAATCATTGATGAATTGTCCTATGGTACCTATAATATCTACGTTGATTTGTTTATAATAGTTCGAAATACGTATACGAGTATACGACAATATACTCGATATTATATTATAATTTATAATATTCATGTATAATATATGTATATATAAACCACAATGGCCGCGGGTACGTTATACCTACTATTATTAGTTATTAGGTACACATTATACTATAATACTATATACCTAGTTCTATACTTCTACCTTCATATATTATGTACCTACCTATAGTACCTCATTATACATAAATATTAAAATCCTATTTCGTAATACACTAAAGTACCCATTTATAATACCTTTATATTCATGGCATAAAATTATAACTAATAATGTATGGTGTATACTGCAGTATACTAATATAATTCAAAACACAATAGAGTTTATATTTAAATACTATAGATCAAATAGTACATAGATAGCCATAATTATATATACATAACATAATGCATTTTTTTAATGGAAATTCTAGTTATACCTATGGTAGGCACGCGATATATAGTATGATCATATAGATATAATAATATGTTCATAAAATCTATGAATATGATGACTGATGAAGTTAAAATGGTTTAAAATCCAAGGATCCCTACTCTTTTATTGGGTACCCGGACATTTTCCCGAATTCATATTCCCAAAAAACCATATCATGAAAACGAAAATCTCGAATTAATTTTATTTACCTATTTAAAAATGTTATTACAATTATAGATTATATAGCCATATAGGTAGGTAAATATGTAATAGGCTGTGAGAATGTAATATTTATATTACCAACTTGAGTTACCTTTATCGATTAGTATGAAATATAATACCTTTTTATACATACTAAGATTATATTTATATCATCTCACACTAATATGTTTATTTTACCGAAATATTTTATATTATTGAAATTGTACTTTTTCTTCATTTAACTTTTATTAAATGTATTAAACTCTACTATATTTTTAATATTATTAAATATCAATTAAATATGTTTAAAATTATAATATTTGCACTTTTGAATGGTTTATTTTGTTAATACCTTCCTACAATGTAATTTGCTTATAGTAGGTAATTACTAATTACTAATTTGTATTTTTAAATTAATATATAAAATACTTCATAATTTATATTATAATATAGTAATTTATAATACAAGTAATAAATACTGAAATAAATATATGTCCTTGCTCTCTCATCATAGTCGCAAATCGCAATGAACGGAGTGGAAAATCTGATCCACTAAAAATAAACCATTTCAAAACCTTACCAAATACGCACAAAACAACATTTTTGATATCATTAACTATAATTATAATTGATAAGTTGTTTTATTATATAATATCAAGTTACAATTAATTTATTGCTTAACTATAAAAGTATTTTTTTCCACTAGAAAAATGTAAAAGTTTTATTAATCGGTGCCGTTTCCATAGTAGATACCTATTTTTTTGTATATAATATAATATATACATTTAAGCTTGTTATATGATCAACAACAATTGCGACCAAAAGTCCTTTGACCAGTTTTAATAGGTAGGTAACTGATAAACCTACGTACCTATATATAGTGAGTTATTATTGAACCATCTTACGTCTTAAGTTTTAGTGTTGTACCTATACAAAAGCACGTTACCCTGGATACACCGGAAAAATGTCTTAACACGCAAGTATACGTCATGTATTCACTAATCGGTGCTATGTAGGAATGTTCGACTGTTATTCGTTCACATTATTGCACACTGGAACACCAAAATACTCGTACATAAACTGTTGCAGATTATGTCGTATAAATCATTTAAAATATGTGTAGTTTTAGATATTTTAGACGTGAGTATCATTTATCCACTATACACTGATAGTTATTATTACCTATCTATTATTATTTTCACTATATTTAATAACGGTTTCGATGAAAAATTCAATAATATTACCTACTTAACTACAGGTCACGTGTCCCGGTGTGTGGATATGTCCCAAAGGAATGATATATCTCGATATTTGGTTGTTCGGGTGTAACAGTAGCACATCGTATGTAGAACCCAAATTTCCTTTAGCTTTCAATGAAACATTTAGCTTCCACAAAGTAAAACATGATTAATTTCATATTTCAATTATTTTATCTATTTTTTTTTATCTGATAGACCTTTACAGAACTCTCAAACTTGAGGGACATTCAGAAAGTCTTGGAAGAGAAATGCATGAAAATAGAATTAGTGCAAGCCTACAAAAATAAACAAGTCACTTTAGCCACGTATAGCTCATATGTCGATGAAGTATTATACCCCGAACGCAGTCGGTTGAGTAAGAATGGAGAAATGGCATTGCTCATGAAAAATGAACCTTTATTTCCGGTTAGTATATAGATAGGTAGATAGAGTGAATAAATTAATAATATTTAAATAATTGTAAAGGTAATTTTCTAGTTAAATATTTTTTTTTTAAGTAATTAGCATTCACATTATATTTTTAAAACGCATTATGGTACAACAATTGTAAGCAATATAATTAGTTTCTCTGAAAATCTAGTGAATTTAAATATTTTCAAAAATAATTTACAATGGAATAACTTAACTATTTTGTTTATTTACCTGTATATCAGAAGCGAGTCCAACCTAATCCACTCCCCTTCCTATTGCAAGGACAACGTTGAAAAATATCTATACCTACCGATAAAATTAAGTAAATAATATAATAAAAACGTTGTACATTTAATAAAATATTAATAAAGTTTTATAATTTTAAAAAGTTCTTAACTTTCTTTAAAATTAAAAAAAAATACTACAGTGAGTTAATATTCTTACATTTAAATTTTATAATAAGTCACTTATCGCTACAATTTAATATTAAAAATAACAGAGTAAAATTAATTATTCAGAACGTAATATAAGTATTTCTGTGTTATGTATTTGTAAGACGGAAACCACATACACGCAGTGGCGCAAGTAAGGGGGCTTAGGGGGCTTAGCCCCCCCCAAAAAAAAATCACTCAAAGCCCCCTCAAAAAATAATACTATACCATTCTTAAAAGTACCTATGTACCTATAAATTATAATTTATAAAAAAACGTGTTAGGGCTTGAGCCCCCCTAAACATTTTTCCTATTTGCGCCACTGCATACACGGGTATATAACGGCCGCTAGACAAAATAATATAATTACAATATCGTAATAATACCTATTTCTAATTAGTAATTAGTCCTAGCACATGGGTACAATATATAGTATGTCCCAGAAGTCCCGATCACCCTTAGTATCTCCGTGGAAAATCAATATATTTAAATGCAGTTTTCTTTACAGTCATAAGTATACCCACACAGCATTTGGAAAATGATAATATTTTGTGAATATTTTGGAGTGCTTGAATAATAAATATTTGACTAATAATATTGTATTAATATTTTATTTTCATGATAACAAAATATTGGACTATATGCTTGCACAAAAATGTTGAGTTAATATTTTTATAATATTTCCATGAATATATTTTTTTTTTAAATATGATTAAAATATTGTTTACAAAATAATTTTCAAATGTGAACTTCTTGGCCAAAAAATAAATAAAATATTTCCTTATTGTTTACACAACTTTTTCAAATATTTTAACAACTATATTGTTTTCCTGAAAATATGTTGACCATAGTTTGGAAATATTAAAATGCTGTGTGGGTATGGAAATTCTGATTGAATAGCATAATATTCGATTTGTTTTTTTCAAAAATTCAAAAATTATTAAAAAAATTTTTTAGGTAAATAAGTTTTTTAAATTTCCAAAATAGCCATTTTGTTGATCGTATTTTTTAAAATCGAATATTATGTTATTCAATCAGAATTTCCACACTTATGACTGTAAAAAAACTGCATTTAAATATATTGATTTTCCACGGAGATACTAATAAGTAAGAAGGTTGTAACGGGATTTCTGGAGCACACAGTGTATTACCAGATGCCTATGGGCTATGACTAAATGTGTGATAGATATTAAATACATTTAACAATATTATTATTTGATTAGATATAAAATGTATTTAATACTTTATAATTTAACGAAACATTATTTTAATACTGTAGTACTATAGGTACTTACTCAAATAGGTAGATATTACTCAATAAATAAGTTGGCCCTTATTATATATACCTAAGAAAAACATGTTTAAGTATATATATTATTAGTAATTGGTTAGTTGTTAAGTTAACTTGTAAACTTTATACTTCTATTAATAGTTTAATGTGGAGACTAGATGAAAAAAATATATTATTTAGTATAGGACCCCCCCCCCTAACAAATTAATTGGTGCGCCCACGCCACTCTGAAATTTACATAATTTAAATCTTGCGTTGTTTTTTTAAATTGATTAAAAAGTAGCTTTGTTTAGTGTATATTAATTATAATAATTTATATACCTACTGATTTAAACAATAATTAAAAAAATTGAAACTATTGAAACCATTGTTTACTCAATTGGCATAATGAACAACATAAATGATATGTTATGATGTCCAATTACAAATAATAACAATGGATAATCATAGGGAACTATTTCACCGAAAATTACACTAGTCACCAAGACCAGTGTTACAGAACAAATAAACGTAATTTCACGTGTAAATGATCAATGCTCACCACAATATTTAGAAACGCAAAATCAGCCGAACAGAATGAAAAGAGTTCATCACTCCAAATTCAAGAATTCGCAATGTTTACATAACACAGAACTTAGTTGGAAAACACACGCAATTTTTACATGCTCGTTTGTATTTAAATTATTA
>NC_042494.1:119853152-119875112 GCF_005508785.2 Acyrthosiphon pisum
TCTTCTGCATAATTTTAGCACCCCCAGTGTTTGGCCTCTAGTTGCGCCTATGCATAATTTTAGATTGATCTGCAATGCATTCAGCAAGATTCAAGCATTTTACAAATTATATTATTACATTATACCTATCAATTATCATTATATATTTATGGGTATTTTAAAAGTTTAATATTTAAATACATATATAATATATATATACTAATATACTTGGTACAACTTATGAACACGATTTAAATAAAATTTGCATAATATTAATTTATCTATATCGTCCCTATGAACTACCGTTATAACCAACTATGAAATTACTAATTTATTGTTTATGGATATTTTCTTTTGTACTCTAAAATATAAAAACCTCAATTTCACTAGGCCAGTGTATTGTGCAGAGTGAAATTCTTAATAGGACGAATATTAGTATACAACCCATCCATTCTGCTTGTTTTAAGAATTACTTCGACCCCTGTTAATTTACAACATTTGATATAGTCTGTACATTGCAGTAAGTAGGTACGTATCTAACTATAATTATTATTATGCATTAGATCAATAATAACAAGATGGATTGGGAGTGTCATTCGAAAAAATCTTGCAAACTCTGTAAGTTTCAATATATATTTATTTAACGTCTTATCATATTTATAATATTTATATACTTTAACGAAGGTGAACATATGAATAGCTCCAAAATAAACGAGCGTAGAAAGGAATCCAGGTAAAACAATACAACATAAGTATAATTTTTTTATTAAAATCATTATACATTCATTTAGGTAAGTACTTATACTCTATCCAGCGAGAGCACGAAAGCACCGATTCTGTGCATCCCTCTGCTATTGAAATCGGTTCAACAATAGCAGGATGTAGATTTTGGTGGGCACGTTCTTTCGCTGGATAGACTATATAGGTACAAAGGCGCAAGTCCATTGACATTTCTGTGGGAGGGGCTAACATTTTTAACATCAATGTGAGAGGGGGGCTTCGATGCCACACAACTAGTTGTGAACTAGCTAAAAACTGTATATTTTTTAGGGTCCTAATGAGATATTGGGGGGCTAAGGCCCCTTAGCCCCCTTGCGATTTGCGTCTATGAGTATATATACAAAGCTGTCAGTGACTACCTACTAAGGTTTAACTAAAGTCAAATGTTAAGTTACTTTTTTCAATAACTTTTAACTTAACAAGTTAAAAAAATGTATATTTAAAAAAGAACTACATAGTTAGGTAAGTTACTAACTTAGTTGCTTTTGGTTATAATTTTAACTTTACCTGGTTAGGAATTTTTCAATAGCATGAAGGTAATTCTAAAATCAGGAGCGTGCTCAGAAAATTTATGTGGGGGGGAGGGGTTCAAGTAAAATTGAATAAGCTAGTCTTTTACCTAAAGACCTTTTTTTTTTTTTAATCAGCAACAAATTAAATTATTTATAGATTTAAATATTATATTGCTAATATAGAAACTATTATACTAATATACAATATACATTCAAAAATTAAAGAACAAAATCTAGTTTTCTTGATTTTTTGCTCAATTCATTTAAAACTTCTTTTGCTGTTAGTGGAATTTCTTTATGAACAGCTAACATAGCCAAGCCATTAAGTCGAGTCTAAAACCAAAAAAATGTTTAAAAAATTGATATAAATTTTTATTTTAATATCCAGAAAATACCTCAGTCATTGTGTTTCGTAGATAAGATTTCAATCTTTTGAGACAAGAAAAAGTTCTCTCGAGGGTGGATGTTGAAACTGGTAAAGTCCATAGTATTTTTAATATAAGATGTATATTGGAAAATATTTCTTTATCACACTGTCTCAACGCTTCTAAACAATTTTTTTGGATATTTTACATGCTTATTAAGTTTGGTATATCATATATGTAGTTCAGCTTTAAGCTTTTAACTGTTAGCTTATCAGTATCGAAGTAAAATTCAACAAGTTCATCAAAGTTTTCTGAATAAGTTCCAGAAAATAAACACTGAAAGCCTAAAAAACAAATTTATATTTTGAGTACCTATTAAAAGTATTGGCAACTACGGGGCATTGTACATATTCGAAGTTGGAAGCATTTGACGATAAAATACGAATTGGGAAATTGTATGATGATATAATTCAACAAGTACATTATAAAGATGCATTATTTGTTTCATAATAAAAAATAAAAATAATACGGTCAATTGGGGGGGAGGGGGATTGAACCCCATGACCCCCCCCCCCGTGAGCACGCCCCTGTCTAAAATGTTATTTACATATTTATGTATGAAATTATAAATAGGTAATTATTTTCATTGAATATAATATGGAAAGTATCACTTAATATAGGCTTGAAAACTATTTATAAAATACATTACATACCACAGTACCACCAAGTGTTCAAGTGCTCACGTAAAGTGATTTTATAGTACAGGTGGTGGTGGTCAATTGCAGAACGAAAATAGAGTATCAACAGCTAACCACAACTTTGAAAAAACTTTATTATTAAAATTTAGTAGGTAGATGATTCTTATAGTTTTATGTCGGTCGTATATTTATTTTGCAATTCTCTATTAAATAATACCGACATGACAAATAGTAAAAAAAAAAATATTATTCTAAAATGTGTTCAATGCTCATTGTTAAGCTCAACTGTTTTCCCAATTAATACAAAATATAAGGGTTAGTAGTTTAAAAAAAGTAATTTTAACTTTAACTAAGTTAATACCTATTTTCTTAAAACTGTGTTACTTAAGGGGATTCGATACCGTGATTTTCTGTTTTTGTCTAACACACGTGTGACATAGTATTTTAGACGTGTTGTTTTCCAAACATTCCAATTGATATATTGAAGTGATAAGAATTTTAAAAACAGATTTGAATTTTTTGTCAAGTCTACTTGATATTGACTTTCCCACATGTTTGATTTTGACATTATCCCCCAAATTCCTAAAAATGTCATATTATAAAAGGTGGACAAGTGGGTACCGCTCTACTATACAGTAGTTGTCGAGTACCTATATCATTGTAATGGATATGTTATATTTGAATTCAATGATAAATTATTGAATACGAAAAACGATTCTGAGCGAAGACGGTGAGTTAGTCTAGGCCTAGCTCAGTGGCGCTGAACACGTATGGGTATGGCTATTGTCAATGGTAAATACTAAAATATCACATAACTTTTGTTGGTAAGTGGGTGGGTAGGTGGGTGACTGCTTAGTGCTTTAAGGTCTTGTTGAATTCGATAAATTACTACTAAATATACAATATCGTAAAAATTTTAATATTCAAACGCTCATAAAAAAATATTGTTACTTAACGCTAAACTTAAATGTTTTGTTAAAAGTAGAAAATGTTGTTGGGAATCTTTTATTATAATTTCTTATCTTAGCTATAAAAAAAAACTTTTATGGATTTCTAACTGAAAAATAATTTACAAAATTTAAAAAAATTATCATGGCTTTAAATAGGTCAAAAAGCGTCGAAATAGTTTGAAAATTTCACCGTGTATGGAAAATGCTGATATAAATATATGGTAAACATTTAATGAGTCTACGGTTATTCGTTTCGAAAATACAACGACATATAAAAATCGATCAATAATTTATCGCTGAATATCAAATATTGTAAAAATTATATGTTCAAAAGCTTATAAAAAATATAGTTCCGCTTAAGTACACTTTTTTTGTTTGTTATAGGTAGGAAAACTCTTTTATTAACATTTTTGATCTTAGGTATAAAAAGAAAAACTTTTAAAAATTTCTAACTAAATAATAATTTACATTTAAAAAAATTTTCAAGGCTATTCATAGCTGAAAAAGTTTCAAAATTTTTTGAAAATATTACCATGTATGGGAATGGTCGTTTTAACATTTAGTAAAAATTTCAAGTATCTAGGTCCGTTCGTTTTTAAGTTATAACAAATTATCAAAAATTGATTGATGAAAATTCTTTAATTTACCTATGAAAATCCAATATTCTAAACTTTTAAATTCATCCACTCATAAAAAATTAATGTTGTTTTTCGGTAAACTTTTTGTTTTGATTAAGGTAGGTAAATCTGCGAGGAGTCTTATTTCAACATGTATAATGTTAGCTTTGAAAAGTAAACCATTTATGAATTTCTAACTGAAAATTTTTCGATATTTTGTTGAATTTTGTCAAAATTTTAACTTCCAAGTTCAATTGCATATAAAAAAAAGGTGGGTAAGTGGATGTCGCTCTGCGGTACAGTAGGTTAGAAGTGGGTCACTGTATAATGGACAGTATTAAATTTGAATTCAATGATATAATATCACTGTATAAGAAAAACGATTCTGAGCGGAGACGGTATACCAGTCTATGTATTAGACATAGGTATATATACTTATCTATGGTATTAAAAAAAAATTGACCTATAATAGGTACCTATAATAAATTCCAAATTAATCATATCATAATATCTATTAGGTACTTATAACGCGTTATACATCAACAAAAAACCGTGGTACTATCATATATATATAATAATATACTTTAGAAGTTTCAAGTGCCCACGAATATTATACAATCACAACAAAATAACTAAAATAGTTATTCCAGGTTTTTTAATATGTGATTTCGTCGAAATTTGAGCTTAAAACGACTATAAAAATAAATTGTGCTTATGTATTTTTTAGATTTTTTGGTAACAGAATTAACTACTTAGGTGGAATCATGTTTTACATTTTTAATCCTTAGATATAAAAATTGAACATTTTATAAATTTTTAACTACAAAATAATTTTTCAAATTAAAATTTGATAAATTTTGTCAAAATTTGATCTTTAAATGCTTATAAAAAAAAATTGTGCCTATGTATTTTTAATATTTTTCAACTGATATTGTAACAATATATCAGAAGCTTTGTATTAAATTTATACACTTTTTGGCCCGACAGATAAAACTTTATTGATATTTATAGAAAAAAAACTAAAAAAATTTAAAACTGAAAATGTCCGTAAACAGCTCAAAAAGAGTCAAAATATTTTCAAAATTGTATGGTGTATAGGAAATGCTAATATAAACATTCAGTAAAATTTTAAAGTTTCTACAGTCACTCGTTTTTTAATTACAACAAAATAAGGAAATCGCTACATAAGAAATCGAGTGAATATCCAATGTTGTAAAAATTTGAATTTCAAACGATCATAAAAATTTAATTTGACTTTCTTATAGATATTTTTTGTTTGATAAAGATAGATTATCCTATAAAGAATCTTGTATTACATTTTAAAATCTTAGTCTAAAAGAAAAATTTTTACGAAATATAAACTTAAATTAATTAATTGATTTTGTCAATTTTTGAACCCGTAAATGCTAATAAAAAAAAACTGTGACTAACGATTTTTAATATTTTTCATCTGCTTTTGAAACAATATACTAGGAGCCTTCTATTAATTTTTCAAGCTTTTTTATCCAACAAATAAAATTTTATTGATATTTTTAGAAAAAAACTAAAAAAAAATGGAAAATGAAAATGTCCGTAAAGAGCTCAAAATAAATCAAAATATTTTGAAAATGTTATGGTGTATAGAAAATGCTAAGATAAACATTCAGTCAAAATTTCATATATCTACGGTCATTTGTTTTAAAGTTACACCAAAAACCAAAATCGATTTTCTCGAAAACAGATTTTGCGTAAAAATTCCCGTTTTTCCTTAATTTTTCTTTTGTTTTTCACGGCGCGTTTGAAAACTATTGGAAAAATTTTACCCCCCAAAGTACCAACTAGATTCACTTTCCTATCAGAAAAGGTTCTGTTGAAGAAAATCCAAGCACTTTTACTGTCCTAAAAGGTGATGACAGACACAAAAATAAAAAATTAAATAAAAAATTAAAAATTAAAAAATAAATTAAAAAATTAAAAAAAATAAAAAAAACACACATCATTGTAAAATCAATACATTCATCGTTCCACTCAGAATCTAAAATCGTGCCTATGTATTTCTGACATTTTTGAACTCGCATTTATGAAACTTATAAGGAATCTTGTATTAAATTTACATTTTAGTAGTTTTTATCGAGAATAGTTCTATCCAAAATGTTACTGCAGACAGACAGAAAAAAACACATCATTGTAAAACCAATACATTCTTTCGCTCCGCTCAGAATCTAAAAAAAGACTAAAAGAGTATTTAAAAATCGTCGTATTTTAATTTTTGGAGAAGTTAAAACTGATAAACAAATATCAAAAATGTGGGAAAGTCGATTTCAAGTAGACTTAACGACAAATTCAAATGTTTTTAGAATTCTTATTGCACCATTATTGGTATATTTGGCAAAAAAGCAGTTTAAAATCCAATGGCGCGTATGTGTTAGACAAATACAGAAAATCACGGTATCGAATTCCCTTAACTTATAGTTACTACTTCCCTACTCTATTAATTTATGATTTAAAATAAATTTCTCAGCTGTGCCTATATGTTATATATGGTAGGTACCTATAAATTAATACCTTTGTAGATACATTAGTTGAACAATCAACAAGTGTCTTTCAGTTGTTATCCCAAGTAAAAAAGTAATTAGTAACTAATAACTATATAAACTTAAGTGCACCTACCTTTTTCAGCGATCAAAAACATATAAAGGAGTCTTTGAATTTGAAAGATAAATCTTTGGATAATGATGAGTATAAAAAAACGGAAATTACATCAAATACATTTGGAAAAAACATAAAAGCTACATTCGACTATAAGTGCTGTAAATCAAAGTTAAATAACAGTATGTATATTTTTAATTTTTAGTTTAACATTATAATAGTAATCCTTTTAGAAATTTAACAAATTGTTTATGTAAAAGGCAGCAGTACAAATGAATCAATAAAAACAAGGTAATCATAAGGTATTTTCATATAAATAAATGTATAAACTATTCGTAGGCTATTTTTGATTGTTGATATGTTAGTGATGAAGATTCTATAATTAATGAAAAAAAAAACACCAAAATTCCTGTAATACTTGAAGATTCAGGTGAAGAACCAAAGAAAATAAATCCGAAGATTAAAGCTCGTTTACATTTGGATGTGTATCATTGTAAATGTGGTATGCCTGACTGTATGTTAAGCCCAAGCTGGTAAAATCATTAAGTTTTAACATTTTGTTTTGCAATTATTTAATATTCATAGTTATAATATACCTACATGAGAAATGAGAATTAAAATATATTAAACAGATTTATTGTGGTGGCAAATTGTTTTCAAATGGATAACTTGTGGACATGTAGTGCTTAAGAGTATACTCTAGTCTAGACAATATTGGCGCAACTAGAGATAATGACATGAAGGGGGTGCCAAAATTATTGTAGGTAATTAACTATTTAGGCATTTTTTTCTGAAAGTTTGTAAGTAAACCGGCCCCATATTTTCCTATACCTATAAAAACTACAGTTCGACTGCAAGACGGAATGTTGACGATTCTACTGTTTTTAATCCAGTTACAACCAAATACATATACAAATAAAACATTAGTGCATTACCAATAATCAATAATATAATTATTATTATATCAATGCTGTTTGGACAAAAGTGGGCCCTAAACCCTAATATATTTGGTCGATAATGGCAGGCTGGTATTATATAACACCTTGGAGATATTTAGATTTCTCTGAGACTGCATCAAACGCTTGTTGAACCTCCATGATGAGCATGGATAAAGAGCAAGTCATTATGTTGAAACTTCAGTTTTTCTAACCACGGGCGTAGATGTCCCGAATTCCTAATATGGGAAATCTTCGGAATAACCTACTCAAGCGCCAGTAAAACGACTGATTCGTCAAGAGGCGGTAACCTCGGAACTAGGTACCATACAAAATTGCATAGATAATCCCACTTCAGATGTGAAAATGACTGGAATTGTCACAATAACTACCCCGACTGGTATGTCAGAGGTAATCAAAATTAGGCTTGAATGAGGCTGATGAGGCGGAAGAGCGTCGAGGAATCGAGACCATACCGTTATCGATCGCTCATGACACATGAAGGCCGAAAAAACGACTCAATAATAATACATAAATAAATAAATAAGTACATTTTTTTATTAATATAATCAACAATAGGTACTATAATTTTAAGCTTTTATAAAAACCATTAATATTTAATAAAATGTCTTTAGAAAATATATATATAAAGTGGAGGGGGAGATCTTGTACCCACATCCCCCCTTTTTAAGCCCCTGAGTGCACCTTCTCATAATTGCGCTAATGTTAGCCAAATATTAATGGTACAATGTAAGTAAAATAAAACTATGAAAAAATTATAAATATATGAACTTTTCTTACCTATACGTCTTGTTGAATATTGGTAATCGGTATTAATAATAATTCTGTAAAACATAGGAGGAATATATGCAACGAAGTGAACAGGAGAGACACCGTAGGAGATGCAATTAAATATCAAATATCTTTGAGAAATTACTATAAGAGGCTATACAATGGGACCACATATCAACTTGGTAGAAATCTACAACTACTCTGATTCTATTATTTATCTTAGTTCTTATCTTAAGCAAAAATATATGATGAGTAGTACAATATGTATGAATTGTACAATTTGTTACAAATTGTATAAAAGTTATGAAAGCAATTAGATATATTTAAAAAAAAATTACTTTTATACTATTAATGTTCTTTAAATCAAAAATGTCATCTTGTATGGGTGTATGGCACACATATTGCCAAGCATTGTGTATATCATATTATTATACCTATTGTATACATTTTAATATATTGATTTACTATACACAATATGTTTCATTCATTTTAAAATATTAAATAATTAATCTGAAATTTGTCAACTACTTTGTATAGTACAGTATAAATTTTATAATAATGATTTGAACATTGAAAGAACGAGAGGCATAAGTGGTAGTGGAATACTTTCTACGCTTGTACATATAAAAATGTATAACAGATAAATAAATAGTTGGTAACAACTAGTTGTATTTGTAAACATAATATGTTTGGATCATGAAAATACATTTTCTCAAATATTATATCCATTAATTTTTGAAATAATTATAAATTATTCTAGGTGGGGTCAATCCGTCAATGTGGACATAGTAAAGAAGACTCACAAAGTCTCTTACTAGAATTTAAATCTCTCAAAAATAGTTCAATGAATATAACACAATTTAGTGAACATACTTCTATTTTTCCTGTTACATATGATATCATAGTTGTTAATTGTTATACTTTATACTACAAGTGATTTAGAATTTATGAATTAGGTCGTCGTGCAAATAATCAGTATCACACAAAAAAAAACGCATATCCTCTAGCTTTCTCAACCACCCTTATTTTGAATAATTATTGGTATTTTTTTTTTAACAAGTTAAATGTTATTTAACAAAATATAAATATAATATCAGATAATAAAAAAAAAATTAAATTTGATTAATCAATCAATAAACATCGTTGATTTGACAATTTTCTTGTTAATATAGAAACAACAAGGTTTTTTTTTTTTATCAATTTGACAATACCTATTGTAACTGCTGATATTGTTAAATCAATTAATACAAATTGTTGCTTTGACAATTTGTATTATTATATTTATAAATCTTTATTGTTACCATTGTTAAAAACATTGTTGATATATTGTATTATTATTGTTGAATCAAACAATATATTATATTGTTGTTTTTAGAATTATCCAAAAAGTTGTTAACAATAATTACTTATTGTTAATAATTAGGTATAATAGATTCTGTATTGAAATAATTATTATCCTAATTACTTTTCAATTCTGAATAAAAATATTTATATAATTTCAATTCTTAGGTAATTAATAAATAGAAGTCTAAAAATGTTCTAAGTCCACTACTTGTCAAAAAATGGTATAATAATTATGAGATCAATTACAACGATACTTTTTTTTTTTTTATAGTTGATTTTTATTTACTAAATTAGATGGATGTAGCTGAGCTAAGTACTTGAAGATTTTAGAGCACTTCTTCAGACCAAAAAACAAATATTATTCAGAGTATGAATGCACATAAAAATGACTATGGCTTGTCCCATTACTACAAAAAAAATATAAAAAAAGGGGGTAAGTGGATGTTGCTCTGCTGTACAGTAGATGACAAGTGGGTTAATGTATAATGGATTGTATTAAACTTGAATTCAATGATATAATATCATTGTATAAGAAAAACGATTCTGAGCGGAGACGGTTTGTCAGTCTGGATTTTTTTTATTATTATTATTTATTATAGCCTGTAAATTGAATTAATATTATAATATTATTATTTTTTATTCGTTGCTATAGTAAGACACAAAACGTTAGAAATTGAAATCCCATTTTTAGCAGAATTTTGTAATTTGTTGGTAGTTCTTCGAGTGGCATTAAATTACCAATAAGTAAATCAAAAAATTACCTCTTTAAAGTACCATCTTGATCTAATTTTCTAAAAGATAAGGTACTATATGTTAAAATCTAAATACTCCTTCTGGTAGTCATTTTGTACACAGAATAAAAAAAAATATATAAATAAACACCATTGTAAAACCGATAGCTTCCTTGCTCCGCTCAGAATCTAAAATAATTCACTTTAATTTTTTATAACTTTATTAATTCAGTCAAATTAAAAAATATATATCATAGTAGGTATTATACATACATTATAATTATTAATAAGTTAATAAGTAGGTACCTTAATACTGTGTAAATATATTAAATCATTTTGCTTTTATATTTTTTTACTAAATATTTAGTATAAATATGAGTTAAAACGTAATTCAAAACTTCATTCAGCTCCACCACTCTGAAAAAAAAAATATGACTGTAACTGAAGAATACAGTTTTTATCTAAATTAACATACAGTAGAAATCATACTATACAATAACTAAAAACTAAAAAACCAAACATGAAAATATTTATCCACTTGTTGAATTAACTGATTTCTACTGTATCATAATTTGTTTTAATTTACATACATTAATAGCATTGATTTCGGCATCATCCATCATTACTCTTTTAAATTTTGTAGGTAGTTGATAGTCTTCCATCGTTTGCACAGCACCAACTGTAGAAGGTGACGGAGTTGATTCAGATTTATCTGTAATATAAAGTTAGATTAATACTTTAAGATCCAGAGGCCTTCTATCAATATTCCAATTTTATAGTATTTTAATTCTGGGTTGGATGAAATTGAACCAGAATTACAACAGGTAGGATATTATAACGTCTAATAATAATAATCACAGACTTCTATACCAACGCGTGTATTACATAGAAATCTGACGTTTATGCTAATAATAGATTGTTATTAATATTATTATTGATGGACAACGACCGCTGTCGATGCTGGTCGGGGGTCAGCGACGATTAACAACAACAATTTTATCGTCTTTGTATTTATTAATACCTAAAATGTGATTAAAATCTCCAATTTTAGAATCAGATTTTAGTTTATATTCAGATTTTATAAATGTTGACACATTACCTTCAGAACTAAAATTGTGGAAAATAAAATGGATAGCTTTCAAAGATGTAGATCGTCCAAATACAGCTGTAGAAACATTAAATTATTGTAATCCTGAACTTTTTCCAAATATTCATTTTTTATTAAAAATACTAGCTATACTACCGGTTTCTACAGCAACTCTCGAATGAACTTTTTCGACATTAAAACGCGTCAAGACATTTTTACGAAACTCTAAGGGACAAGAAAGACTAACTGGACTAGCTCTATTAAGTGTCCATAGAGATGTTACGGTTAATCCCGATGAAGTGTTAAACCAGTTTGGTCTTCAAAAAGATAGGAACATATTATTAGTTTAAAATAATATGATTTGTATTTGTGCATTTTTTTTTTTATTTCTTAATTTTATATTTCATATTTGTATAGTATAAGGTGACAAAATGTCAAAGTTATTTTGTTTATTTGATTTTATTATATTTTAATAAAAGAAGATTAAATCTTTTTCTGTCTTTTTTTTAACCAAATATCAAAAATCTAAATCTAAATTCAATAAAATTACAATATTCATGTTGGACCCCCCCTCCCCCCCACCCGAAAAAATTTCTAGATACGGCCTTGTGAGTAAGCAATTTTTGTTTGGATTTTGTAGTGAACATTTAATTAGGCCAATATAACTAGAAGGTACTGTTGAATTAAGGCCAACAATTGTTGAAGATTTGCCAAATGAAAACAAACACCAATAAAGCTAAGAATATTATTAAAAAAAATTTTAAATAATAATCACTAGAGCCGGTTACAATTAACTTACACTTCCCAGAAAAACAATATATTTTAAAATATTACAATTTGGTGGTAAACGTAAAAAATAAGCCTTAAGGTGTTTTTACCCAAGTTTACCCAAAGCGATCTCAATAATACATACATAAATTTGACGTAGGTACCTTTAAATTGCTTACTAATCACAATTTATTATTATTAATAATATCATAAAGAAAACTGTACATACTTATCACTGGGACGCCATGTCTAAACTGGATTAATGGCTGATGAGGTTTTACTGTCTAAAAAATATATAAAAGGCAATTTTAATATTAGATAAAAAAAATACACCTATAGACAGGGCTGTAAACATGGCGTTTTTATATATTACTAAGGTAGAATAATATTAAAAAACTTGTTAGACACATATTTGTTTCAGAATACTTATGTACATTTCAAACTCCATAATAAATGTAATCGTTAAATACCTATTTGTACAATTGATTAGCTTTTAATTATTTTAATTAAGTAAATTAATTGGCACTTTAAACTGATACATTCTTAGAACCCGCTTATAACTTTGTTCACAACAACAAAAAGATGTAATATTTTAATTATTAGGTATTATAGGTAAGGTATGATTTTTGAAGTTTTTTTTAGAAGTAACTATTTAAAAATATGGGTAAAGGTACTACAAATAAAACAAAATAAAAACCGGGAAAGATACCTAGTAAATATTTTTGTATTTGTAGTATGTATACTGAACTGTATACTGAGTATGTAGGTAAGCTGCTTATAAGCTTATTAAATAGTTAATAGACTATGTAAACTGTAAAGGTCATAACCAAAAGTCATGACCAGTTTCATTTACTAAAAAACAAGAATTTATTGTTTATATTATTCCAATCTGTAATGAGTAATATGACAAAACCTAACAAGATAGAAACAAAACTCAATTGAATATTTCTCTGAACATTTTGCATCCAAATGGCAAATTGATATTTCAGTCTTTTTTAGTATTTTTTCGAAATAAACCTCAGAAAATCCTGAAAAACAACATACAATGAGCGCAGCAACTAGGTAATCCAACTATTCAATTTTGATCAGGATTCAGACTAATTTTGAGATTTGTCAGTTGAATAATTATTTAGCTAACAAGTGACAATATTAATTTTTAACACGTACAGTTCTTGGCTCTATCAATAACAATCTTGTGAATATTTTCGTCACAAACTACCAGGTAGTTGGTTGAAACATAAGTACCTGATAAAACCGAACGATCATTTTGGTGTTCATGATGGACAAAGTTGATGCGTAAGCGGGAAAAGGTCTGGTCTGGACTGGTTCTGTTCTAGATGTCGTAGAAAATATCAATATTGGAAATAAAACTAAAACAATAATTTGCACAATGAATTAGTTTTAAAAAATACCGATAAGCAGTAATATATTATGAATATTGATTATACTTGACTACTATGAAGATTGAAGGTACACTACTGACTACACAAAAATAGAGAATGGCAAAAACTCAGAACGTTAGAAATCAGAAAACAAGTAAGAACTGTGGTCTGTGATTGAAATTTAATAATTTTATATTATAATAATATTGTATTTTGATAACAATAATTACGCACGCTCCACCGCTAATCAGATGCAATTCAATCCCTTAACAGCTGATGTTTAAGTCAGTCGGTCGGTAAAAGAAACAAAATATAAATACGTGGTGACAACCAAGATACGCATTATCATTAGTTATCATTAATGTAAACATTCCCATTCGCGTAGTCGGCAACCGCCAAGTGCCAACCGACCATTGCCAGTTGCCACATTCACTATAACCCTAACGCTGTTGCGGCACTCGTTACTTATGAGTTTGTGACGATTAGCAAATTGTGGATAAGCCTACGTATACAGTGGAGTTTTAAATTTAACCTTCACAGTTCGTGGAATTAAACGAGATGACGCTTGTGTTTTGAATATTTTCGTCTGAATCCCCTTGTTCCAGACTATGTCTCCTCCGCCAGATTGTCGGTGTTTCGACGAATGGTTCACGATCAAAATAGATATATAGTCGGACCTCAGTAAGCTACGAGTTCTACAAGTCAATTACATGTGGTGGTAATTTAATGACCGAAGTTAAAGAAGAAATAGACCTAGAAATACAAGTAGAGACGATGCAGACCAATCACAGTCGCAACTCTTCCCTGAAAGTGATCACTTTGGTAACGCTAACTCTTCAAAATGCCATGGTTGCACTCAGCATGCGTTATGCACGGACCAGGCCTGGAGATATGTTCATATCATCTACCGCTGTCGTCATGGCCGAAGTGGTAAAACTCTCCGTTTGTCTGGTACTAGTATATCGAATAGAGTCTCTGTCGTGGAAACATTTTATATCGATATTGAATAATACAATCATTAAACAACCGATGGACACGCTGAAAGTTTGTATACCATCTTTAGTATATCTGATACAAAACAATTTACTATATGTCTCCACTTCAAATTTAGATGCAGCTACTTATCAAGTCACATATCAACTTAAAATATTTACGACAGCCGTATTTTCTGTGTTGATACTGAAACGTAAACTATTGCGACATCAATGGATTGCATTAGTAATTTTGATTTTAGGTGTCATTCTTGTTCAGCTAAATAATTCAACTGACAAATCTAAAGAAACTCACCCTAATCAAAATCGAATAGTCGGATTAGTTGCTGCTCTCATTGCTTGTTGCTTGTCTGGATTTGCTGGGGTTTATTTCGAAAAAATACTGAAAGGAGCTGAAATATCAATATGGATGCGCAATATTCAATTGAGTTTTGTTTCTATCCCGATAGGTTTTATCATGTGTTTTGTTACAGACTGGAATATAATCAACGACAAAGGCTTTTTTTTTGGTTATGACCTTTACATAGCCTATTTGATAAGCTTACAAGCAGCTGGAGGACTTATTGTAGCAATGGTTGTAAAATATGCTGATAATATATTAAAAGGTTTTGCTACTTCTTTAGCAATTGTTGTAGCCTGTGTTTTCTCAATGTACTTCTTTAATTTTACAATAAGTATTCAGTTTGTTGTAGGCACAATGCTTGTAATGTGTTCAATATTTTTGTATAGTTATACCAAGCAAAAAAAATTACCAAACCTAAATACCACACAAAGAGCATAAAAAAGCTATACACTAAAATTATGATAATGTTTAATGTAAGCAAACAACTTAAAAATATAAGAAAATTAATTTTTTATAATAATATGTTTGTCGTTTGTGTATATTAATATATTATAATCATTGACGGTTTATATAATTATTATAAGTTATATCAAATATTTTAAATGTTTATAGAAAAATTATGTTTTGTTTAAATTACTTTCAAATTGTACAGATGTAGTATTATAATTTATAATTTTTACCATACTTAAGTCAAAAAATAATTTAAAAAATTATATTATAATATACTATAATTGTATTTTTTTATATATACTTAACTATAATCTTATACTCTGTTCAGAATAAGATTGAACAACTCGGCCGACCAAAACACGTTTTTTGTGCACATTCCCACCATAATCTGGACATCGGTGAGAGCATTAGCACAGGCGCTCGATGACGGCTGGCGATGACTGTCAGCCAATCACAGAACGTATAGCCATTGCGTGGGAGGTCTGGCACTGTTCGGCAGCTCAGTCTGCACGCGCGAACGGTTCAATCTTAATCTGAATAGTATATAGTAATAAAGATAATATATACATTAATTTTAAGAATAAAAAATGTATATTAACTAATTTTATTAATAGCACAATAATGTATTTGATTATATTATGGCTCAAATACTGTTTTCATATATTTATATCTATACCTATTTACCTAAATTTTTATATTAAATTGACTACCTACCGATATTTATTATATTATAGACATAAGTAAATATTATATTCATCTAATTAAGTAAAGTTGTTACTTATTAGTTATTAGTATTACTGTTATGTTATGAGTTATGCTTATCAGGAGCGTATTTACGGGAGAGGATTTGGGGACTTAGCTCTTTAATTACATGTCTATTATTATATTATAATTTTTACATTGTAATCTGTTAGCTAAAATCATCCGCCCCTACAAAAAATAATAAATACGCCACTGATGCTTATGGTTTATGAATGTATCTTTACATCACATAATATTTATTACTGTTTTCTTCAGAATCTTTATACTTCAACATTATAATTTATGATTTCTAACTTCATAATATAATTAACATAAATATTATAATACTTGTATGTTGTATCTATTAATTGAAAACCTCTTGAAATTTTTCTATAAAAACAAAACAGAATGAAATTAACTGCTGCACCAGTATAATTTTGCATTATCTATTTGACTACAGACACTATATTTTTGGGTATTGGAAAAATTTGTATAATGTTAATTTATTGGAATGACGATAGACAGTAGTCAACAATGCATTAATTTTGTAATAATATGAATATTCAAAAATCGTTAATTATTTTTTATTCAATTTTTACTGTATAATAAATAATTTTAAATATTTATTCAATTTATACAAAGGGTATACTAATCATTTCATTGTTAATAGCCTATATTACTTACCTATTTTAAATCCTCAAATATGTATAATATTATATTATTATATAACTAATTGTTTTGACAATCCTGGTGTTAATTTTTAGAAATAGACTATTTTTAAATCTGTTTAATGTGGTGGAAAAATAAGTTTTGAAGGATACACAAGTTTCATTTATAGATACAATATAAAAATATATCGAATGATCGATACGTTAAATAAAACAAATAATTATCAAACAATGGTGTTAATGAATGTAATTACCTATTCTTTTGAAAGAACCATTAAAATAGACGGTATGTTATTTAAAATTGTCATATAAAACAAAATAATATTATTGTTAATGTATGAAAACTATTTATTAAATATTATTCATTTTTTAATGATAAGTATTCCTAAACCTTGTCTGTATTTGTAATTAAATATTAACAATATGGTAATTACACTAATTAGCTTTTAAAAAACATTTGATCCATCAATTTGATGACTGATTATGAGTAATATTGTAGTCTGGCCAGTCTGGGGATCATTTTTCCTAGAATCGATGATTTTTATTTCGCAATTAACTCTGTTTTAATTTAGTTATAGTTCAGTGCATTTATTGTACAAATTATGTATTATACCTAATTAATAATCGTACCAATATATCAACGTAAGTCGTTTTATTGTGATATTGTCTGTACTCAGCTAGTAGATAAAGAAAAATAGAAATTGATTATTCTATGTTTATGTGTAGATATGGATTAAATACTTTTTTTTTGAGGGAGCAAAGCCCCTGCGGTAACTTCAAGTTTAATATAAAGTGTGTATCTAGTAGAAAAAAATTATATTTTAACCTATGCATGGAAATGTTTCATTAAAAGTAGAGGGACTGTATATCATGTTCCACAATTATTATTCTTTCCAAAATACATACAACTAATTCTACTGGAATACTAAAGTCTAGAGTAGGGTTGCCATTTATACAAAAATACAAGTCTGGACATTATAATACCCCCCCCCCCCCCCCAAAAAAAAAAAAAAAAACACATTCTTTGGAATTTTCAATAATATTTTTTTTAGTCCAACGTTATTTAATATTTTTATTACATTATAATTTATAATAAATAAAAAAGTCAAAAATTAGAAATATCACAAAATGTAATAATAGTATTATTATCTTATTCATAAATATAATTTTAAATTATCTAAAAAAATTAATTAGGTACACAATTTTTAATTTAAAACAGAGTGGTCTTACTTATTTACTAATATGTGTATTGTTTAAATATGCATCATTATTCATCATCGATTTCATCTAACTTCATTTTTCGAATTTTTTCTAATATATGACTATAATATACGACTTATCGTTATTTCTATAAATTGTATACGCTATGTCGCTATGAAACTTCATCGGTAAAATTATCGGTCCTTGGCTATCTCGGAAATTTCCGACAATTATTTATTGTTTGTTATTCACACGTAAACAATTCGGGACTTATTTTAAGAAACCGGTACTTATACACGTCCCGGCCGGGAAATGAAAAATATCGGGACTCTGTAGTAAAAACCGGTAGTGTCCCGGTGAAATCGGGACGAATGGCAACCCTGGAGTCTAGAGTCTAGTATTTTGAAAACGAACCTTCCATAAGCTGAACATATTTTTGGTCTTCTTTTCTTTGGTTTTTTTTAAGTTTGTTCTTTTTTCCGATTTTCATTTTTCTGATATCAAAGGATTAAAAGCGTGCCTTTATGAGGAGTTCTGTATAGGCAATAAAAATAAATATTTAATTATCGGTTTTCGTGGTACTGTGCGTGCGTAGTAGAAAAATATGGTCATTATCCATTTATGTGTTCGGAGAATTATTGCGGAATGAAAAATACTTGTCTTCCCTTGAACACAAAGTTGACTATTTTATATGATCACATAGGCATATATTAGTTCATTAGGTACCAAAATTGATCAATTTCTAATCATTCATATCGTCCCAATGATTAGATTTTAATGATGGAAGCATATTATTACATTGGAGCCTAGTAATTCTACGAACAACATTTTCCATTTATTTATCTGAAGAAGCTGTTAAATGTACACACCGTTAACCGTTTAACATTATCATGTTTAATATGTTTAATAGATTGTTCAAAAACTGTCAATAGGATCTGAAGAAAACAAGACGAAAAATCCAAATCTGTTTTCAAAAACTAAATCCCGTAATTAGATTTATCAAACAATTAAAATTGAAATAGTTAGGTATTTTAGGCTTGAAAAACAGTCGGTTACGAATTTCCTTAATTGATCAATTTACAAATTATTATATACCTACTATAATCCGTAAAAAATCGAAATTAGACAGTGTTTTTTAAATCTATCTTATAAATTGATATTATTTTCAATTGTGTATGCAGTATGCATGAAAAATTATTAAAATGTTCTTCCACAATCCACGGGCACCCGGCAAACGTGTACGATCGACGCGCCTGGGCGATAACAACATCGCCATCTACCTCCTTATTCTTTGCAACTCGCGAGCTAAAAATCGACCGCAACTGTCGCGCACTTTACCGCTAGACAGCACATCCTTGTACGATTTTTGTTAATTAAGTATTTTACATTCAAATTACCAATTTCCCATGACCACCTCGGACTCGGATTCGGTTTATAACGATTATCTAACGATTCTAACCTAGGTCCTAGGCAGCCGTCCACGCTAAAAGATAAAGAAAACGATAACAAGTATCGGATAACATTTATTGTTTTTTTTATCTCGATATCGATAAAGTTTGAATCATGATAGAAATTCGCTAGACTAAACCGGTTTAAAATTATCCCACATTATCCCGCACCGGGATAATGAACCATGTAAATGATATGGTCCAAACATCCCGGTGCATTATTTTTCACACCGGTTTAGTCTAGTGAATTTCTAATGTTATCATGTATTAAACTATATAAAGAAAACGAAGTACACGGGGTCACCTACTAGCTAGTATTATATTATATAAAGAATAAGATATAAGTACCTGTACATTTTATAACTGAAAAAACCTTTTTTATTAAATGTACAGTAGAGTAGAGTACATTAAATTACATTTCATTTGGGATTGTTTTGATTGGTTTCATATAGATAAAATTGTGTGCATGTAGAATAGGCGAATCTCCAGTGGTGCCCCACAAACTACCCCGGGTTGGACCTCTTATTTACTTTTTTTCGCCACAAAATTTAGCCTATATTATCTTCTTCTCCGAGGTCTAATCTATCTCTGTACTAAATAATTTCATCGCAATCGGATGAACGGTTTAGGAATGCATAAAGGACACAGGTACCTACAAACATTGTTTGTCTTTTATATATAGGTATATAGATAGTGTGATATACAATTTATCAAATTAATCAAACATGTTTTGTCTCTTCTTGAATGTAAATTAATTTTAACCATCAACTGCAATGACTAGGTTGAATAGTAGTGAATATTCGGAATTATTTCGTTAAAAATGCATACCTTTGAATATTTCATTATAATTTAATTTTTATATTACAATTTACACTTTAGGTCAGTGGCGTCATTTCAGTTTTTGAGAGGGGGGGCAAAATTTTTGACCGGCCCAAAATAAAACTGAAAAAAAAAGCTCGCTAACATTTACATTACATTACATTACAATATTGCATTTTTATCTCAGTACAAATACCCTCTTTATACATAATTGTATGCTTACTAGTTAGTATCAAAGGTTAATATCATAAGCATACAGGTAAGTAACCCATTTTTTTGAGAGATAACAATAACTATATAATTAATACATATATGTAGAGGTTACTTAAATATATTACCTATTAGCTACTATATAAAGGCCCAAAACTAGCCCATACCCAGCCCGACAGCGGCCCGCTAATGACAAGGGGGGGGGCAAATGCCCACCCTCCCGCCCCCAAATTACGACACTGCTTTAGGTACTTACCTTCTTGTTTTATTGCACTTATTTAAAAACAATTAATAACGACATGTTTATTATACACTTATAGACTGAATACAAAGAAATCCAAAGCAAATCACGTTTTAATATAATATGATTCTGAAAGTAAATTACAAGTTACAACAATTATTTATATTTTTTTAAAATGAAATTCGATTACAACATTTTATAAATTTATGATTTAGAGGCACAAATAATATTTACATAATTATCTAAATCATAATATACCTATTATACCTACACAGTAATTCAACAAGCATGCTCATCACCATTTTTTCCTTTAATTATACCTACATTTATAAATACAAGTTCTGAATTTTTGATTTTCTAAGTTTTATAAACAATATTTTAAATCTCTTGGATTTTTATACCATTTAAGAAATATCTAACGAGGATACAAACTTATTTTTTTCAAAGGAGTACCTATACCTACTTTTTAAGCAGATATCTTCCTAGAATATTTTTATGTATATTATTTTTTATTAATAATTTCGAAAATCAAATTAATCGAATATAAATTTCTGATAGATATTTCATGATTATAGGTTTAAAATATATATTACGGTTATGATAATTTTAAATACACACTTAAAGGAAAAAATGGGAGTGAGGAAGTTTGATCTATAAAAACCCTGAATAATAGGCATAAATACATAGGCTTTATAGTTGATATACTTTATACAGATTTACAGGTTGTATTCAATATTACAATTTATAATACAGTCAGTAATCACCGTTATTATGTTATTCTATAGTTTTTTTCTTATTTTTCGAAATAAAAAGAACATATAATATGTATAATATGATTGTATATAGGTATTGTAAACATTAAATGAAACTAGTCATGAACATATCAATGGTTTTCGACATGAAGACAATATGTAGATATTCTACATTTCTAAACGTGTCCAATATAATCGGCCTAGATTTGTCGCTTTTTGTCGTCGATAATGAATAGATCTGTTTCAGAATATTTCCATACATACAAACTTTTTTTTTATCGTTTGGTTAACTTTTGACAGTTCGTTGTGTTCTCGATTTATAAGTAAGGCGCATGATTTTTCATTTACCATACAAATAATTATTATATACCTTCTATATGTATAGTAATAATACCTATATTATGTTATATATATAATATAAACTACTATATAACCATTTTAGATTATTTCTTACATTATAGCAGTGTAACGAAAAAACTAGGTTTTTGGGTCTATTCAAAAGATCAATACTAAAATGAAAATCAAATG
>NC_042494.1:119875212-119876626 GCF_005508785.2 Acyrthosiphon pisum
TCGTCTATAAGACGTATATCTAGTATTTACTATAATTAATTACTAAACTGTATTTTAAAATATAAGATTTTTATTTTAGTTAAAACTGCTTAACAATAATTTTTCGATATTCTAAAAGGGTACCGTCCTTTTTATGTAATTGTTCTTTTCTTTTCTTTAATCTACTCATCTACTTAATTGTTTTTCATAATTTATCAATAATTGTTGGGCAGTAAGCACCTAAAAAATATAAATGCATTAAAATATTAAATGTAATATTATTATTTATTTTTGTATATTTTAATTATTTTATTGAGTACCTACCTAACTATGTAAGGTCGGTTGTAGCAAACTGTAACAAATATATCTTATATAGTTATTACTTATTATACAGACATACCTAGAGTTGCCTATATAGCTGGTAACTATACCTTTGACTATTATATAGGTATAAACATAATTTTAACTTTTAAGATGTTTAATATTTTTAATTTAACGGGTAGGTATCGAAAATATATGTTTATATAAGTTTGTAAATTTGTATAGCCACAGTATAGGTACCTACTAAATTATAGTTTGGCAATAACTGATACAATCATAATTCATAAGCGTCGCAAGTACTTTATATGATATTCTAAATGTCTATATTTATAATGAATAGGTATTGTACTAGATATCATGAATATTTTAGATAACTAATCTACTTTCTTTTAGTTACGACCATAAGAACATGGGTCGGTATAAAAAGTACATAAAAAACGTGTTGGAACCTTGGGTATTGCTTCTAGAATATTTTAAATAATGAAAAATGAAAACACAATTCTATGTATATTGTATATTATTATGTGCAGACATTATAGTACAATATTTAAGTATAACTATGTGCACGCTGCAGTGAGTAAACAAAATTAAATGTTCACGCATTGGGAGTTTTTATTAGATATTACTATTCAGTCTCGTTGAATCTGTGGGATTCTGAGTTCTAACTCACGTAGTCACGTCGGTTACAGTTTTTAACATAATCAGATTAATAATTGAAACAAATGTATTTCGTGTATACAATGTACAATATATTATATTATACACATTAGTACATTACATATTTTAACAGTTAATGTTTAACTCATAAGATTAGCAGTTTTATAAAATAGGTATGTACCTATGGTATAGTTTTGCATAGGTAGGTACGAAATCAGAAATTGGCAAGTAGGTACGGTAACTGAATCCGGTTAGAATGCGAGTATTGTATTGATATGAATATGATAGAGTTGAACATAATATTCGCCACATAAATATAAAATTCATATAAATTGAAATATTACATGTTTCCCCAAAAAAGTTTTAAATACATACCAATAAATTACAAATGTTTATATTATGCGTTACGTTATTTTTTTTTATTTATTTTAGATTCTGAGCGGAGCAATGAATGTAT
>NC_042494.1:119876726-119877454 GCF_005508785.2 Acyrthosiphon pisum
TACTTTTATTTTGTCAGCCATCGGAACCATTAAAATTATGGGACAATTTCAAAGACGATCTTTGTGAAGATATCAAACACAGAATCAGACAACAAAATCAAGACTTGGCCTTACCATATAGTGAGGACATTTATAACGAAGGTTTGATACAAATCGAAAATAAACTATTGCAATTAAATGATAAAAGCCTAAGTCATTTTGGATTACCTTCCTCAGTTCGTACAGAAAACAATGCAACATATACAATGGCACATCACTATAATACAAATGATTTGACCTCTTTTGTCAATGAAAACCTGATTAAACCCATTATTACCGGCCCAGCAGCTGGTCAGCTAGCTCATATTCCGAGGATACCTATGATCCCAACTGATCTGCCAAACCCGTTTAAACGGATTCAATTTCTGGTGAAAATATCTTTCACGTTGACTATTAACAAGCCCCAAGGTCAAACCTTCGAATTAGTAGGGATCGACCTACGAAAGGAATGTTTTACTCATGGCCAACTGTATGTGGGCCTATCACGAGTTGGATCTGCTGATAATCAATTTATTTTGCTGCCACAAAATAAAACAACATCAAATATCGTTTACAGAGAAGCTCTAACCCAATAAGTTTAATGATATATGATTCAATATAATTTTATTTTATTTTATTTTCAATATACGATTAGTAAAAAATTGTTTATAGTATAATTTTTTTTCATTCGATACATGTTATTATGTTTT
>NC_042494.1:119877504-119885698 GCF_005508785.2 Acyrthosiphon pisum
GAAGAACGCAATACGCACCTATTATTATATAAGAGAAATAGTATAACGAAATACGAATCAATAAAATGTTAACAGCAATATAAATAACCATTATACAGACATCGACGACGATGACTGGAATTTCGAGATAAATTTATAAATTCTAAGAATATACGCGAACCACTTCAGGGTAGGTTGTAACTTGTAGATGTATAATCAGATGATCCAATACTTAATAATATGATTATGGGATTATTGGGATGGGTGTGTTGCCGTGTTGCGTTATGATAATAAAATCCATAGACCTATTAACTTAGTATGTGTAGTTATGGTAAAATCTGACATTTTAAGTACCTTGGTATCTGATATACCTGTAAATATTGGCTTATTGTATAACCGAATGATAAAAAGTAAAAACGATGGTTTATTGTATTAAAAGAAGCCCATGGTTACATTATATTTCTGAATTTTCATATAAGAAGTTATTAGTTGTTATAGACAAATACTCATAACACATTTTAAACACATTACATTTAATGTATAAAATTATTTAATTAAGTACTCATTTTTTACGGAATATCCTTATATTGAGACATTTAAAAATAGGTAGGTACTATAGGTACATAATACATAATTATTATATTACATAATCATATTTTTTTTTTATTATTTTTATATTTAAAATATTATTAAATGTTATAAAATATGTGTACTATTCTCGTTGTTGTTTGAACTAACAATTAATATTTAATATAATACTTGATAAGTCATAACTCGTAATATACCTATAAATGAAATTATTACAAGCGCTGAAACGCCACACAGCATAAAAATATTTTACTAACTATGGCAAAAATATTGTCATGATAATAATATGGTTGTCAAAAGTTGCGTAAATAATAAGGAAATATTTTAGTTATATTCTTTGGCCAAAAAGTTCATATTTTAATAACAAAACATTTTAATCAAATATTTTCAAAAAACATTTTTATGAAAACCATATAAAAATATTAAGTCAATATTTTTATGCAATCATAAAGTACAATATTTCGTTATTATGAAAAGAAAATATTTATACAATATTGGTAGTAAAATATTCATTATTCAAGCACTTTAAAATATTCACAAAATATTATCATATCACAAATGCTGTTTGGAAATTATGATGTATGATACAATTTCTTCTTATACATAAATAATTTTGAGTCTTTATCACAGACGGTCGACACTCGACAGTCATTACATTTTTAAATTATATTCTGTGTTGTTACTCAATTATTGTAATAATACTATACATAATATTGAATATAATATACAGTAGCCAGTGCCTAGCGCCTACCTATATGATCTGTCTAATCAATAAATACATTATTAGCGAACATTGCAGTTTATGGGATATACCAACCTATAATAATGATCATAAATTATATATTTTTTTTTTTGTATTATTTTTTTTCAGTTATATTAATTTATATGAGTTTGTAACAGAATTATTTTAATTTTTTTATTTAAACATATTTAGCTTCCGGTGATGGGATCATGGATTGTTAAAATTCTAAGAATACCAAAAATGTAACAATAAAAAAATGGTAGATTATATCTAGAGGAAGGCAAAGACAAAAAATTTGAAACAAAATATTTAAGAAAGAAAAAGTAAACAATTGCCTATGTAATACCATTGATTTTATGATATACATAAAATATTATAAAATCAATGGTAATACTTATGATATCGTCAGTAGGTCAGTTTTCGCATGTGCAATCTTGAACGGTGACATCGTCGAATAATATGAATAAACGAGACTATATAGGTATACAGCCGGCCACCGCGGAATCGTAATTGGTAATATTGGTAACCTATACGAAATATTAAATCCTATAATATTATGATTGGTAGCCAAATTGTTGTAGTTGTCGTCAGTTTGTTTTATATTAACTATGTCAACAAATTATTATTTTTTTTGGTTCTTATATGAACATGACACAATATATTATAATTTATAACAACCGATTCGCTACTAATTATTATTGCTTCTATACAATACAATATGTGCCTATTCGGTGCATATTCCTTATCAGTCATCACACGGTGATCGTTTCAAGATCATTTTTGGGACAATTATTGTTGGAAGACGTGAAATTATATACAAGCGACTATTATTTTATCAGAGTATTCCGGGTATTTTTTTCTCTACTCGCACACCGTAGTTGAAGTTACGACTTTACGAGTTACGACGTGAATCTGACGCTGTATTTTATTTTTATATTATAATATTGCAATATACAATATAAAATATTATAATAATAATATGTTTACCAACTATACACGAAGACCGCCGTAATAATAATAATAATATAATGCGCTAAGCAAACGCGACGAGACGACAACGATTACGCTACGGAATGGCCCTCGGGTGGGAGGCGGAGAGGAGGAGCAATCGCGGCCGCGTACACTGGGCCGAATGTTCAGTTTAGTGGGGGTGAAGGGGCAAAGGAAGGTTTTTACGGTTATGAGAAGACACCTGTTCGCTCGGATTCCTACTCGCTCAGGTTCAGTCTCCGGCGAAGACCTCGTGGCACGCATATTATATCGTCGTCAGTCATTTCGCGGCACCGGTTAGCGGTACTACGGTCGTACTCGTGTGTGTACGTGCGTTATTGTGTTTACAACTGGTAACCCGCGTCTTAACGGCGACCTGACTACGTGAATTATCGTTATTTTACTCGATTTTAGGATTTTATTTCCACCTACACCGTCGAACGATATCGCGACGAATCTGCTGTGTAACTATACACCACGCAGCGGCCATCGAGGACCGTCCACTGGCCACCGTAGAATAGGAGCTGAACGTAAGTGACAATCACTATATTATATTAAAATAACAACAATTTATAATACTGTCGACTTTCGGTAAATCAAAGTTAAAGGGGTATAAAAAATTCCAGGTATCAAAAACCAATATTATAATGTGCTATGGTATTTTAAGGAAATTTTTTTATATTTGAGATAGGTATCTATCAAAAATGTCAAGATATTATAAAGAGTTGCGAGAGTCTACTGTAATATATTATTGACTACGTGCAGACGCGCCACCCTTGCAGGTGGCAGCTGTCTAACGCCCTCCTGGGGAGGATTCGTTGTCATTTGTATTAGGTATATTTTATATTTTATAAATATTATACTACCTACTACGCCGCAAACATTCCCGAAAACAACTCTGTCGACGATGACGCAGTTATGAACAAATATTTTGGCCGCGCCTCACCTACCCGTAGGTTGTATATTTTGACGACGATTGCAAAATTACATTTATTTATAATTAATTTTTTCTAAACATAACCAAATACGTCATTTTTCTATGTCATCCTGCCCGCTTAACTGACATAAACAATTGTCTACAGGAAACTGATATAAGAATTTTGAATTCCGAATAATATTTAGGTTAGCCGGTAAATAAAAATATAAACGCGCGTTCAAAAAATTAGGTCTAACACTCAAAAATGTGTGATAGCATTTATCATTTCGATAAATTATAAATTCTATTCTTATTGATTTCGTTCAAAACTAAAAATATAGATTTATCAGTGACCTACCTATTTCAGTAAAGTCCATCGAATATATTTTGTTGACAGATGGACGTTTTGACGTAATAAATAGGTAGGCAATACCTAGGTAGATATTGAAGTATTGTATTATCATTGCTATGATTCTATAGTCCTATATATAATTATTAGAGATACGTTAGTTGTGTAAATAGGTTGGGAGCAGTTTATATACGTAGGTATTATTATCGACAATGTTTAGTATTTAGTGTTTATGCTTTGATGATTGGAGCGAGTTATTAAATAGAGGAAATAGTTACGCAAACTTTGGTACTAGGCAGGTGTATCCAATTCATTTAAAAATACTTTTTATTCAGTTTATCTAAAAAAACTTACTACATGGATTTAATCATGTCTGTATGTCAACATTCGATGCAATGTGAGTCAGTTAAATAAATAAATAATGCTTTTTTTGTCATATAGTTAGCAATCATTTTTACTCTATATTAGATTCTGAGCGGAGCGAGGAAGCTATTGTTTTTACAATGGTGTTTATTTTTTTATTTTATTTTTTTTATATCCTGTATACAAAATTTCTTCCAGAAGGAGTGTTTCGATTTCAACATATAGTACCTTATCTTTTAGCAAATTGGATCAAGATGGTACTTTAGAGAGGTCATTTTTCGATTTTCTTAATAGTTATTTAATGCCACGGGAAAAACCACCGGAAAATTACGAAAAAACGCTAAAAATGGGATTTTAATTTCTAACGCTTTGTTTATCACCATAGAAACGAATAAAAATTATAATATTTTAATATTTATTCAACTTACATGATAAAATAAATAATAACAAAATATAAAATATCCAGACTGACAAACCGTCTCCTCTCAGAATCGTTTTTCTTATACAATGATATTATATCCTTGAATTCAAGTCTAATACAACCATTATACAATGACCCACTTGTAATCTACTTTACAGCAGAGCGACATCCACTTTTTTTATTATTTTTTATGTATTAAGAAACAAGTTTTTTTCATTCAATGTCGTGGAAATAACTATTTTTTGTACCTACCTAGTTTTTCGTACTTCAACATCGGCTGCAATTTTATTTCAAATTTAAGTAGGTACACCAAGTTTTATTATCGTCTAAAATTATATTTTTTACCATTGATTACAATGTTTACTATATGTATAATATCAATTATCTACTAAATGTGTTACTCGTTACTGAAACGCAATCATTGGGTAATTTATGATATTATATAAATCAAGAAATAAAAATATTGTAGGGAAATTATAATATTTTGGATGTGTTAATTTGCTTCCAGTTTTTAAATACCTACATGACTATATCAGTTTATATTTTATTCAATGCATGGGTTGATGCACTTTTCTTTGAAAATAAATCATAAATTAACACGAACCAAATTCATTGAATTAAATAATGCACACGGTACCTATATATTTTATGAAATAATGAATTCTAAAAGACAATGGAAAAATCATATTATGCTGAAAGTGAAATTTTGATCACTCTAATGAATAATGACCATACATTATCGTAATTTTGTACTCGCATATAAAATAATTTTAATTCTTTACGTCTTTCATACTGCATATATGTATTTTGTAATTCCATATTTTATTCTTTGAAGAGTGGACCTACCTATTTGTCCTATTTAATTAAATTCTATAACATTTGTAATGTTCTAAAATGTATGACTTTTGGTTAGTATGATGTATAAGGTATAACGTAAAACTATACAAATGATTTAACTGTGATACATGTTCGTTTTTTTAAATATTTAAATGACATATCCTATTATTATTCATTGTCTAGAACAACATATTTGACATTGGAAAATTGTCTTCACTACAGCTCATCCTACGGCCTACGACCAGTGTTGGGAAATATCTAGATAAATTTATCTAGATAAGCTATCTAGATAAAAATTATTTATCTTTTATCTTATCTAGATAAATTTCTACTCAGTTATCTTTATCTTCATCTAGATAAAATTCTAGTTATCTATGAGAAATTATCTAGATAATTTATTTAAATGAACTAAAAGAAAATTTGAAAATTTAAAATATTTTTATTATTTTATTTTTACATTTTTCTATTTTTCACCTATTACATAGAAAACATGTTTAGTAATATGCATTATAATACCATGATTTTAATATTTATTGTTAGTCTGGAGTTTTACATCGTAAACAAAGAGAAAACCCAAAAATAGAAATATGTAATGGGCATGTAGTAGGTAAGATTGTAAGAACAACTAAAAATAGCAAAATCTAAAACATCTATCCCTGCTACCCGCTGGCCGCCACCGAATGATGATGGTCTCATTAGCTGATACCCGTTTCATAGAATTGTGTACAAAGTATGAAAAATAATAATTGTTTTAAACCGACAAAAATAAACCAACATTCATGGATATTGGACTCACAAGCATAATAATGTTATAACTTATAATAATTGTAATTTATAACAATTTAATATTTATAAAACCCTATTAGAATTCCCGGTATTTCAGTTATCGCTTAACCGATCTGTACGATCTCTGTCCTCTGCTTTAAAAATTTTAAATTATGTATTTTTTTTTACCTGTAGACTCAAGTAGGTATCCTGAATATTTTCAAAATTAAACATGAAATTATCTCATATTTATCTAGATAAAATTTAGTTTATCTGTATCTAGATAAAAATTATTACAGTCATCTTTATCTTTATCTAGATAAATTATTAGTTATCTATTCCCAACACTGATCATTAGTGCAGTTTTAATATGGCACAATAATATGCTTAACTGATACCTATTGTTATAGTATGAATGTATGATTAGGCACAACAACAAAACTGATTATATATAGGTAAGTACTTAGGTACCGATTATTCAAAAATAATTTGTATCCAAGGACTTATCTGTTATCAGTAGGGCTCGGATGTTGTTGTATTTGCATGTTGTTTTTGGACTATTAGATTTGATTGCTAAGTAAGCTTGAAATTAATTTCAAGACATTACGAAAAAAATATTATGAGTTTATAGAGTATATTTTTGCATATTTAGTGGTTTTTTAGTTTTAAGAGTACTAATTGTATCATTTTTTTCAAATTCTTATTAAGTTGACGTACAATTTCCCGTTTTTACTAATAAATATTTAGTACAAATTATAATATATATTAGGGCATAATTGTACTATTTTAAGCGCATAAGTACAATGCATATAAAAGTATATTTTAAGGGCATTAAGTTCCGAGCCATACTTACCTATCAGTTATCAGTTATCAACTACCGAATAACTATAAAATCTACTGAAGTCTGCGAGTCTGCCTACAATGTATACATGTATACATGTATGATGGATATTCAACATTCATAGTATTGTTGTAAAAAGTCATAGATATATAAAACAACTAGATAGCCGACTATATATTACATTGCCATTAGAATGTTGAAGTCGGGCCGCCATATGCCAACAGGGCAATATTTACATAATAACTCAATAGATAAGACACTGATATCTGATAATAAATCAATATATATCAATAATATCAATCATGCGATTTTGTAAACATTGCCCTGTTGACTTCAATATTATCCTGTAGTCGGCTATCTAGTTGTTTTAAATGTCTATGTAAAAAGTAAAATGTAATCGGTGTAAAGTAAAATATTATAATATATAATTGTAAATATTAAAAATATCAACAGATAAAAGAAGACCTTAAAGGATTGGCTCACCGGTACGATTATTAAAACCAGGACAACAACGCGGAACACGAAATGCAGATTTACACGAATTTATACGAAGAACGCAATACGCACCTATTATTATATAAGAGAAATAGTATAACGAAATACGAATCAATAAAATGTTAACAGCAATATAAATAACCATTATACAGACATCGACGACGATGACTGGAATTTCGAGATAAATTTATAAATTCTAAGAATATACGCGAACCACTTCAGGGTAGGTTGTAACTTGTAGATGTATAATCAGATGATCCAATACTTAATAATATGATTATGGGATTATTGGGATGGGTGTGTTGCCGTGTTGCGTTATGATAATAAAATCCATAGACCTATTAACTTAGTATGTGTAGTTATGGTAAAATCTGACATTTTAAGTACCTTGGTATTTGATATACCTGTAAATATTGGCTTATTGTATAACCGAATGATAAAAAGTAAAAACGATGGTTTATTGTATTAAAAGAAGCCCATGGTTACATTATATTTTTGAATTTTCATATAAGAAGTTATTAGTTGTTATAGACAAATACTCATAACACATTTTAAACACATTACATTTAATGTATAAAATTATTTAATTAAGTACTCATTTTTTACGGAATATCCTTATATTGAGACATTTAAAAATAGGTAGGTACTATAGGTACATAATACATAATTATTATATTACATAATCATATTTTTAGATTTTGAACGAAGTGATGAATGTATTGATTTTACAATGATGTGTGTTTTTTTTTTTTTTTTTTTTTTTGTGTCTGACGACAACTTTTGGAGCAGTAAAAATGCTTCGATTTTCAAAAGTTGTACCTTTTCTGAAAGGAAAGTGAATCTAGTTGGTACTTTGGGGGGTCAAAAGTGAAAATTTCCCAATACTTTTCAAAAGCGGCAGGAAAAAC
>NC_042494.1:119885748-119905670 GCF_005508785.2 Acyrthosiphon pisum
TTTTATTTTGTCAGCCATCGGAAACCATTAAAATTATGGGACAATTTCAAAGACGATCTTTGTGAAGATATCAGACACAGAATCAGACAACAAAATCAAGACTTGGCCTTACCATATAGTGAGGACATTTATAACGAAGGTTTGATACAAATCGAAAATAAACTATTGCAATTAAATGATAAAAGCTCATAAAGTCATTTTGGATTACCTTCCTCAGTTCGTACAGAAAACAATGCAACATATACAATGGCACATCACTATAATACAAATGATTTGACCTCTTTTGTCAATGAAAACCTGATTAAACCCATTATTACCGGCCCAGCAGCTGGTCAGCTAGCTCATATTCCGAGGATACCTATGATCCCAACTGATCTGCCAAACCCGTTTAAACGGATTCAATTTCTGGTGAAAATATCTTTCACGTTGACTATTAACAAGCCCCAAGGTCAAACCTTCGAATTAGTAGGGATCGACCTACGAAAGGAATGTTTTACTCATGGCCAACTGTATGTGGGCCTATCACGAGTTGGATCTGCTGATAATCAATTTATTTTGCTGCCACAAAATAAAACAACATCAAATATCGTTTACAGAGAAGCTCTAACCCAATAAGTTTAATGATATATGATTCAATATAATTTTATTTTATTTTATTTTCAATATACGATTAATAAAAAATTGTTTATAGTATAATTTTTTTTCATTCGATACATGTTATTATGTTTTACAACAATAATAAAAATGTAAAGGGTATTTGACTTGCAATTCTTTTCACGGGCAACGCCGTGCGGGTACGGATATATATATATATATATGTCAATGGCATTAAAAGTTACGTTTTACAACAAATGTATTATTTAATGTATCATCTCACAATGGTCTACCAGGGTGGCTGAATTGCACTTACTGTTGCAAGTTACATCCAAAAAGATTTAAACAATCACAAAATTTTAAGGGCAACGAAGTGCACGGGATCAGCTAGTCTATAATATTTGTATTTTGAGTTCCAAGTTCCAAGCATAACAATTTAATAGGTAGGTATATAATAATATCAATATGTATAATGTATACTTAGGTTAAGATCAAAGGAATTATAAAAGGATTTCAATACATAAGTGAAATCCATTTCTATGTAATAAGTAGATAAAACATGTTTTTTTTATTTAATTAGAACTATTCTAAGAAAAATATGAAGTATCATTATTTTCAATTAAACGCGTTTTGTTCAAAGTGAAATTATATAAATACAGTAAAGAATGATATTTGACCTATAAGTTAATAAGTATACATTTTTCATGAAAACCAAGCCTATATGAGTTAACCTGAAGGTTTATCCTACAATTGACAGATGTACAATATTGTGGAATTTATACCTGATTATAAACTTATATTATTATCATTTTTAACGAAAACGTAAGTATTGAAATATCATATATCCAATATCCAAATATATATTGCATTGCATTTATCTGGATTCTACGTATCTATACTGGCTATTCCTTCCGATCATTAGCAGTGTTGGGAAATATCTAGATAAATTTATCTAGATAAGCTATCTAGATAAAAATTATTTATCTTTTATCTTATCTAGATAAATTTCTACTCAGTTATCTTTATCTTCATCTAGATAAAATTCTAGTTATCTATGAGAAATTATCTAGATAATTTATTTAAATGAACTAAAAGAAAATTTGAAAATTTAAAATATTTTTATTATTTTATTTTTACATTTTTCTATTTTTCACCTATTACATAGAAAACATGTTTAGTAATATGCATTATAATACCATGATTTTAATATTTATTGTTAGTCTGGAGTTTTACATCGTAAACAAAGAGAAAACCCAAAAATAGAAATATGTAATGGGCATGTAGTAGGTAAGATTGTAAGAACAACTAAAAATAGCAAAATCTAAAACATCTATCCCTGCTACCCGCTGGGCCGCCACCGAATGATGATGGTCTCATTAGCTGATACCCGTTTCATAGAATTGTGTACAAAGTATGAAAAATAATAATTGTTTTAAACCGACAAAAATAAACCAACATTCATGGATATTGGACTCACAAGCATAATAATGTTATAACTTATAATAATTGTAATTTATAACAATTTAATATTTATAAAACCCTATTAGAATTCCCGGTATTTCAGTTATCGCTTAACCGATCTGTACGATCTCTGTCCTCTGCTTTAAAAATTTTAAATTATGTATTTTTTTTTACCTGTAGACTCAAGTAGGTATCCTGAATATTTTCAAAATTAAACATGAAATTATCTCATATTTATCTAGATAAAATTTAGTTTATCTGTATCTAGATAAAAATTATTACAGTCATCTTTATCTTTATCTAGATAAATTATTAGTTATCTATTCCCAACACTGCCTACGACTCATACTAGTCTCATACTTACCTATGATTGTAAATTATAATGTACCTTAATAATTATTAAAGACTTATTTTATGTTACAAATGTCCAGAAATTCATTGTTATTTCTTGTATTTTTGAATTACTATGATTACTATTTGACAAACATGTAATTTTAAAATCACAAATATGAAGATAAATTAATATTTTACTCCCATATTTTCGTTATAAAATATATACATATATATATAATACATAAGTATATCTTGAACGCGTGACTTGACTCGCCCATTGAACATGTTTAGGAGCACCGGCGTGCTCTCCAAACCACCCATCATACTCTCCATTAAAACATAAGTGCCGCTGTCGGTAATTTCATTTCGAAAAGTAAGAAAATTGGTATTTTTAAAAAGATTCTGTGTAATCGCCCACGAATGCGTAGCAATAATCGAAATGGACATGAGTCAAAAAATACTCACTATGCCATGTTATTAATAATTTATAGGCAATTAATAAAACAGAAATCCTGATGTATTCAATTATTACCGTAATTTTATCGATAACAAATAAAAACGACATTCCAAATACAATTTGGTGCACTTTGTCTGCATATAGTTAAATATTAGGTGTGTGTGTGTGTGTGTGTACTCGGGTGGGTCACTTGTTGGTGGTTTCTAACTGCTGTTAACTATTTGTTTTTTATTTAATGTTGGATTATTTTTTTAACATAACCACCAAAGATGTATTGTTAAAACTATTGAACGCATGAATGAAGCTGATTGAAAACGACCCACATACAGGCCACATGCATTGTTTGCAGTAGTTAGCCCATCATGTATATTATAATAATATACAGTATAGGTACCTATCACCTATTCACATTAAGCGCCTCGGGGAAACAAATAATAATAATAATGCAACGGAGTCATTATTCCATAACACGAGCCAATCCTACATTTCCTATTTTGGCCCATACCAAATATTTTGTTCATTTGGAACCAAACACTGAAACACATATATACCTATACGATATATTATATTATTTTCAATGTTGTAAATTTTAATACAACAATAAAAAAAACCTTTAAAACAATTAAATAGTAAACACTAAATAATTCTAGGAATTAACGTTTTGCGATCCGTTCTGTTAACTTTAATTGTATTTGTCACAAGTTAAAATTTGAAATGTGGGTCTTTATGAATAAAGTAAACAATAATAATGGTTGTTTACTTCGATTAATTATAAATAGTGATTTGTTTCCAATACTCTGTTTTTTTACAATAAAACGTAAAACGTTGGTAATTTTGGTACAAAAAGGAATAAATTAGTGTATTTTAAATAAAAATATCAATATTATTTACAGGATGATTCACCAAGCATATTCTCACCATTTTTCTTTGATAATACGGTTACTCAACATATGATTTTTGGAATTATTTAATATAACTATAGGTAGGTACTTAAATCTTAAAGAATATATTTTCAACTTCTTGAGATTTTTTAAAATTCCTAATCCTTAAGGAGTGTCAGTGGAGATACAAACTTCTGTTTTTAAAATGAGAACCCCTTTTTTTATACTGTAAATTATAGATCTCCGGGGCCACTGTGTGACTTCCCCCTCCTGGGGGAAGTTTAATAGTCTAAAAGTTTAATTCCTGGTTTCAAAAATAGTTCGTGATCAATCACCATAACTGTATTGTGCACTTAACTAAATACAAATACCAGATGTTTATTCATATTTTATAGAATAATTCATTAATAAGTAATAACTACCAGATTAACCGAATAATTAAGATTAAGATTAATAAGTAATAACCACTCCTCTTCTCTAGATTGAATAATAAATACAACATGCAATTTTAAGGTTAATTTTTCAATTCATGTTATCCAACGCCACATTTTTTTCAATTATACCTACACTAATTACAACCGAGAAATAATAGGTATTATGCAAATAAACTATAAAATAATTCAAATTTTACTTTGCAAAATTTAGATAAGCCTAAAGATTTTAATTTAGTTATTATTTAAATTAATTATAATATAATATGTACCTTTACAGTTATACATATATTGAAAATTACAATATATATACGAATTATATCTACCTATAGATTCAATAGTTAATAAGTTATAACTTATAAGTATGTGTCATCTACCAGTACCGTAAACAAGAATTTAATATGCTGAGGGTGGAAATTATCATAATAATTACATATTATATAATACATTATTATAAGCTTTCCCTCTATCCCCTCCCCCGTGTCTACGACCCTGTCGTCGGACAAACATTATAAATAAAAAACACATTATACCCGAACTCGACCAATTATTAATTACTATATAAAATTCTGGGACTCAAATTGAATCGACAAACCGAAAAAATTATAACTTAATGAATATTAAATACACAGGAACATTAATAAAAAATAGTTTGATAATAAAATTGTATAGGTACCTAATAATCACTATCGCTAAAGCTTTTAATAAGATAAAAATAAAAATAAATAAATAAGTATTTAGGTACTATATAAAATAAATTGTTGTAAAAAACGACACGTCATATGAAGATAGAATTAACAAAGTTTGTGACACATCTGAATGATCTAAATTGGCTGGTACTATTTTAGCAAAACTTATAGGTACATTTGACAGGGAGAACAATCCATTTATAAATCATTTAAATTAAATGATTAATAAAATGTTTCTATTTTATTATATTTTGCTTTTTAATATAATTTATTCGAAGTTGATAAATGTTAATTATTATGATACCTGTTCACCTTGGACTATTATTTCTGTCTTATACTCTTATGACAACCAACTCTAAACATCACGATTTTTTACGATGTTTGGTATTTTTTTTAATATTTCAAGTTCATTTTTCGTAGCTTATGACTTGACATATAAATTACGTTCGACTCGTTAACATAATTTTCAGATTCCAATAGTAACCACAATAGTAAGTCACACGAATTATGTAATTCTATAAATGAACGAAAATGTACCAAAGTATAATAATTATTTATCATACATATCTTATTAAACGTGTTATCATAAATTGACATGCCATATTATTACACAGGTTAATGGTTACTTTGAACGTTTGACGAGGGACGACAGCAGCTCTTTATATAGCTCTATTGGCGTGGTTCTGGTGTGATGCGGAGGTTTAGGTAAACATTATAACTTACATAGATACGCTAAGCTACAAGTTGGCCTTAGAAAGTAATTATTACACTGAATGGTAACAGTAAAAACTTAATATTCCGTAAAAAATAAAACTAGTACCGTATAAAGCGATAAATGATAATTTTATAAGAATTTAGGGCAATATTAATAAGATAACTAATAATAGATTTATAATAAAACACATGTTTTTTCGAATATATAACCTTTAGTACCTATACCTAGTGATTTATGAATAAAAAAGCAAACAATTCCTATGAAATATATGAGCATTTAAATACATCGGTAGGTTAGATTTACTTATTAGTTATTATACTGTGTTTTTAAACGGCTTTAAGTTATTATATTAAAACTGGATTTTAACGAAATGTTTACTATAAATTATGCAAAATGCATATTATACATTATAATGTGTTTACTTTTAAAATTGACGATACATTTTAACTAATTATCCGCATGTATGGTTTAATTAATGTATGTATTACGGTTAGCATTCGAACAAAACATTCATCTTACACCTAATGGCTAATGCGATACACCGTTTAAGCACGCCATTTTAAAATTAACGCGATGCGATTTATTGCCGAATAACAATATTATCACTAACTGCTCTGAGCAATGTTCTATGGGCACAGCAGTACGTTTATAAAAAAACCGAAAAAAATCGACATAATATTTATTATTTTAGGAGTCACCACTGCGAGTCGTACCATTATGGTTATGGATACAAAATTCAAAATTGTATTTTTAATCAATGCATATAACGCGTATTCATTAGTTATTAGAGTTATTATAGCAATAAGTTATTTGTTATGTTAAATGTTTTTATTGAATTGTTGTGTGCGTTTATATTATTTGTTTTATTTCATTTTTTAATCCGATATTCCGATCAGTTATGTGTAATTGAAATTTGATAGGTATTTATCAAACTTTTGTCATTATAGTGGATACTCAGAAGTCAGAGTATCACAAAAAAAATGACATTTTAATGCTATAACAAAATTTCAAACATCGTATAATCTCTAATATTTTATGGATCTCTCGGGAGTTGAGACGACAAACAATCGCGGTTAGAGATCACCACTGCAACCCACAACGGAAGTGTATAAACAAATATCCCACGTCGTAAAACATAATTTGGGATCGAATAATATTTAATAGCTACAGGATCTCGCGTTCTGCAGTAGAGAGCCTTTTTAGCCGGCATCGACGAGGCGTGTACGTGTGTGTGCTTTCCGCTCGCTTTTATAACCATAATATTATATTATAAATCACAACACGCGACCTTCAGGAAAAAAAACAATTAAAAATCGCCCGACATCTACCGTGGCGGCGGCGGCGTCCGTCATAGGTATAATTACAAATCGTTGTGTTCGGAATGACTTGGGTGTACCTACCTACTAGTTCGAATAATACGACTCGCGTATGTCTCTATAATATATCTATCGCGAGGTCTACTATCTACACCAGTATCTGCGTCTCGAATCTTCGCCACCGCGCCGCCGTTGACCCCTCGTCTCGTTCGATTTACTTCTGCCCGGAGGGGAAAAGTCATCAATCAACGCGACCACCGGATGGGCTGGGTGTTGTGGGGGGCTGACGCGCATCAATCATCAGAGATAAAAACGAAAAAGTCTTCCATCGGAGCGCTTTTTTGTCGTTATAGACACGTCTTCTTCCCCCGGAGTACAGCGCAGACAACACCCGAGGTACGTACGAGGTATATGTGCCGCGATTGGAATTCAAGGTCGCGTCGACTACGACGACGGGTGCAGTGGTGGCTTATTTTTTTTTTAGTGTTTTTTCTCCTGACCCGCCCGCTATAATATAATAATAATACATTTATATATAAACGAACCTTACGAACCGATGCCATTTGCTCCTTGGCCATAAAATGATAATGCGTATACCTATGTATTATATACAGGTATAGCTGTACTCGTCGGACGGCCGGCCGAAACGCTTCACATAATTTTATATTTTATCGCGCCGCGCCGGCGGCATCGGATCCCACGGGTCCGACGGCTGTGGAGACTATTATTATTTATCATTAGGGCTGGGATTTATATGCATTGGTATGTTTTTTTTTTGCAGCGTCCTTCTACAAATTTAGTTAGTAATGGTCCTTAAATCGAATCATATATATTGATACAAATCAAATAGTTTTTATTTTGCATATTTTAAGTATAATAATAGCATATTTTAACAACAAATAAGAAAATACATGTTTCATGTTATTTTTAAACGAGTGGTGAAGCCTTCTTCTACGATTCTTCTACCAAAGTATAAACGATCATAATATACGATGTGTTACATATTATATAACAATACCAATTTCAATTTCAAAAAATTTACGATTTTTTTATTGACGAAAAAAATGTAAAAATATACTATCATTTAACAGTACTACGCTACTGTGGATGCTAAATTAAAAATGAGGGGTAGATATAGCGAATTTTTTTTAATGTAGTAGATTATTCTTTTGACTATCTGAAAATGGCCCTTCTACTTCGTATAAGATGGTATAATTATAGTGTGTATAACCATGACTGCAGATACTTGCAAATTCATTTAATTATCATTATATTTTGGTTGATCGCGATTCTATCGGAGATCGCTCTCATCTCCTGTTATAGACGTGATCATTTCGCGATTTCATAATAACAACACTCTATCTGTTTAACTTTTTTTTTATGTAATGCAAAAGTAGGTGTATATTATGCGTGTAACGTCATTGTATTTAGGTGTACGTATGCAGGTATATTTCTCCGCGGACAGGAAACAATACCCGTCGGCACGAATTTCCAAAATAAGAAATATCTCTGATGATAACCCGCGCTTGTACACGAAACCAATTATTACCTATATTATATTGTATTATATTATTTGGAACGGGTTCTCGTTTTTCTTTTTGCTTTTTGCTTCATAATATAAAATCACCACGGTCCACAATACCATTGTACCGCACTATATAATATATATACTATATAGGTACATGTAACTACCTAATATGTGTGTGTATACGTAGTCTACAGAAACGCATGCGTCCTATAAGTTCAGTTTGATCGACTGTATAATAAACATTTTTTAATATACACGTATAATATATTATTGCAGCATATATTGGTTTAGTCGGATTACAGCGTCTATTGCACACCACTACAGCAGATATAGTTAACCATGAGAACTGTTTCGTTGTTTTGTAACATATTATATATACCACCTGCATATATACCTATATACCTATGTATTGTGTTATAGTAGTAATGAGAGCATAATTATTATATTATGAATATCTCTTAACGGTTGGCCGTGTTCACTGCTTATAGGTACCAACTATACCTTTGCAGTGCTGCAGTGTAGTCTTATTACACATTCAAACGATAACATCGACTGTAATACTGTATAATATACGCACTGCAATATTAAAGTAATTTCAGTTTATCTACATGCGTTCGATTGAACATTAAGGTATATTAAATAACTCTAAAAGATCTCGAGTCGAACGACGATAAGGATAATGATCTATTATTAAATTCGTACGTCATTCACTGCAATAATATTATGTAGAACACCTTAACAAAATCGTATCTAAAATGGCAAAAATATTATATAGTTGAATAATACATAATTATATATTATATCTACGAGGAATAATTATGTGTTTACCGGTACATTATACCTCGTTTGTACATTTTTTTTAACAGATTTTATTTTATATTTATATAATATTATGTCCGTCCAATAAAATATGTTAAATACTTGAAGCACATTTCCTCGGCTGTGGGGCAGTACCTATAGATTTTAAAGTTACCTATATATCAATAAAGCTAAATATTTTACTGATCCTATTATCATAAAAATGCTATGTTCTCATCACTGTTTATAGAATGTGCGCAGTAACGTCGCCTTCCTATTTATTGTACGCCGATAATATTATAATGTCGTAAAACTATACGTATTAGAAAATTGTGTTGATTTTTACATTTCCAGACTCCGAACGATACAGACGTGCGTGCATGTAATACAGTGGTGTATACAAATATAAGTCTTGCAGTGTTCGACTTCAACAAAACGGGAAGGTTATATTAGTCTTTCCGTGCACACCTGAGCGTGTAATCGTGAGCAAAGGTATATGGGAAATATAGACGATTCAGTCATATTTCACGGATCTATTACACGAAAATCCTTGGGATTTACATTTACTGTAACATAGTATAATATTATAATATCTGCCCGCATTATAATTTATTATGTCCTCTATGATAATTCATTTATTATTGTTTCGAACAATATTATAATAATTTAAATAATAACACTTGCGTATAGTAGAATTCACGGACTCATTTACGAGTTTTAGTTTTAATCTCCAACTGTTCATATTTTTTTTTTTTTCAAAACAAATAAATGTTATGGTATTTACAATAAACGCATTGTATTAAGACATTGCGTATATATATGCATTAAGCACCCATACAGGTACTATACGTGGTGACCCATAAGTACCTATACTTATTTTTACAGGGCAGACCTACCCATGAACTAAGATATGATCTTAGTATACTGCGCCCACTTATTTTTTTAATCTTTTACGATTACGATTTGCCGTGATTAGCTATACGTTTTAACGTTTAAACGCACTTACTAAACTTAATAGTTGTAAACATTTTATTGGATTTTCTAAAGATAATTACAAGTAAACCTATACAACTCAGTTTGATTACTCGTAGATATAAATGACTAAATGTGATGTTCAAATACTTTACGTGTTGATATTATTCAGCAGTTGATACATATATAATAATATATTATGACACTGGCGTAATCAGAAGTAGGGTCAAGTAGGTTTTGACCCACCCCCCCGTAATTTTAAATTGGGGGCATGGATTTAATTATGCTCTCCTAGCTGCTTTAAGCTCTAATTATATTACAAGTTGCAAAATATTTTTTTTTAAGCTTTAGACCTTATTCAATATTATTTGTCTGTGTATTTACTAAAATATGTATATTGTATATTTGTACAACTTTGGTACAATTTAATAGTTATACTTATACACATTATAATTTGGGTAATATCATAAGTAATACAAACTTGATATATTTTCACTAATTTTTCCACAAAATGTCAAAGACTGCAGTGCTTACATGTACAGATATATATTTGATACATTATTTGAAGGGTAGAAGGACTCAAGGACGTGGTCATCTCGTCACCACTCATCTCTATATTTTTAGAAACAATTTATAAAAAATATTTATAATGTCTTATCCCATCAAAAATGTACTGCACTTATTACGCCAGTGTTTGTATATATATATATATATATATATATTATTCTTGATACAGCTTCAACAACTATTAGGTTATTAACTTACAAAACTGTTTAATATTAATGCTACATATGAATAAGTACATAGGTATTCTTAGATTAAGTGTAGTATACATATCAATATATTTGCAAAATAAGATGATTTTATTGTTGTTATCTTCAATTGGGCTCATATACATTATATTTTACTTCTTAGTGTACACTAGCATGTAGTATAATTGTAGAAACTATATAGGACCTTGCTCTCGATTACAGTTATATCTTATGGTCTGCTCACCAGGTATTGTACTACCTAGGTTAAAATTAAAGTGCATTATAATATTATTATATAAATAGGTAAATATTAAAAAGTCAATTAGGAAATAAAATCGTAAATAAACTTCTTCATAACAATATAAAAACGATTTTCATTTGCTAAATAGCTAACTGTATAGTAGTGTTATTTTTTATTTTTAATAGGAAATACATAATCTATAAACGATTTTTTTTTATACAATAAGCGTAAAAGCGGATAGTATATGGTTAGCATGAATTGATGAATTGGCTGTTAAAAAGAAACCACTCAGCGGTGACACTTTTTTTGCTTGATATGAAAATATGTATAATTTTGTAGGTAATACCATTGATTATACATAGTACTATGTATAATCAATGGTAATACTATATACATAATTGAATAAATTATATAAGGTAAGCATTAAAATAAATGGCATATCGCGAGTACAGGTAAATTATTACTTAGGTACAAGTTGAATAAAATAAATTTATTATTCTATTTGAATGTGCCAGAGTTAACCTGTATTTGTTGTATAATAATATATTGTAATGAATATGCGCCCGGATGGAAATTATAACACAAAAAAAGATTATTATGATGAGACGAAATACAGCAGTGGCGGTGCAGGTGGTGCGGCGTGTCGTAATCAGAGCGACGACATTACGTGACCTGGTGAAAGCGTGATTTACATCAACTTGAAATTAATTATTATCATAAAATGTGTTCTTCTTTTTTAATTGTTACGTGTTAAGTGTGTAGTAAAATTATTTAATAACCATTATAATATTAACAAGAAGAACTTTGAGGAACAAAATTTAAACACATAAGTCAAATAATAAATTTATGTATTATGTATATAATCATTACACACAATATATAACTTTTTATATATACATTTTTGGACCTATGTGAACCAACTTGAGAAATAATTGCTTTAAATAAATTCACTGGAGGGCTTTCACTGGAAATGGATTCATTTTTTGTTTTGTTAATCCTGTTTCCGGTGTAAAAGAATTGTAACGGTTACGTTTTTTTTTTACAGTAGGTACCACATAGCATACGTGGGATTTTGGTTTGTTCGCGTCGGGAGTTGGGAGTATAATGTGAAAAATCGCGAGGAAAAAAATTAGAAAAAACGAGAAGTCTTATTATATATAGGTATTATACTATATACATATTATATACCTATGAATTCCCAAAAATAATCAAAAACGATTCTATAAGCGTAAAATTAATAGACTATAACAGAACACATCGGAATTCTTACTATATAATATGTGTTAACAGTCGGTACTCATGCAGTTGAACACAATTTATGAATGTATAACCTTATATTATACTGTAATTTATTTATTTTAACCCCGTAATAATAAGACGTATAAGACGATTTATTTTATTCTTAGATTTTTTCAATTTACTCGACCAATGGACGTTTTTATTTATAACGCATTACCATAATCTGGCCGGTAATATAATATATCAATAGCCGTACGCTAAACGCAATATCGTGTAGATACCTATAGAAAACAATAATTGTGAACTATTTGTTTTTTGGGTCAAAATCCGTAGAAGAATGTCGATCGGAGGGAACTATATCAATTCCCTCTTTCCCGCGAGAAGAGAATACTGGAGTGATCTTTTGTTCTGTATAGGTACGTACGAATTTCTTTGATGTTTATTATGTTTATCGGACACGGCCGTGACCGATTGGAATTCTTCTGTTGATAACAGCGTAATAGCTCATAAGTGTTCACAAATTATTACATCAACACCGATATGTATATAGTATAATATATACCTTCACGGCTTCACTGTGAACGCAACGCCGCTTTACTATACAGTGTACCAGCTACCTATAGTTTAAAAAATATTTTATAATATTATAATATTTTATTTAAATAATATTTCAAAAAAAAAAATTGATTTAGTGAAATGGTTTTGTACGTAAATGATAAATAATATATTTTAATGGTACATAATATAATTCATAATGGTATAGGTAGGTACTTAACTGATAAATACCTATGTAATCTATGTATTGAATAATATAATATTTTTAGTTATACATATCTTGTGTTTTGAATAAGTATTAATATATTATTATATTTTATAAATTTATTTGAATTTTGAACATCGGTGTCGTTGAATTTCTTATAAGATTATTAAAATATTAAAAATGCACCTATTACTTATATTCTAAAAAAAAAAATGCAAGTAAACGTGTAATCTGTACCTATGTTTATAGTTGAAGAGTAAAATTGAACCGTTTTGAGATACAAATTAAAATGTAATTTGCTGTACACATTAAGAACTATTTGAACTGATAATCCAGCCATTGAATAGTTATAAAAAAAATATCCCCGCTTTCGTGTATATTTATAGTGGAGGTACCTATTTTATTATTATTCTTTTATATGATACGTCGTTCTAGTGACATTTAAAACTTATAAAATAATTTGTAACGAGTTTCTGCTATGTCGTAAAATCGTTTTCAGTCGAGACGACCAGGTTCGTTTTTGTATGACTGAACTGTCTGTTAAAAATTAAGATAAAAGTACCTATATAAAACCTTGAGGAACGTTTTGATTTATCGCGCACAAAAACCGCGGGCAATGTCTTTTACACACCAGAACAGAACAGTTCTTGGCCACTCGTTGCTTGTGTTGTTTAATTGGATTATCACTTTCATATCGCATTACCGCCGCGGCAACGGCAATATTTTTGTTTCTAAACGTTTTCTGAAGGAGCCGCCTCCTCACACGCACTTTCATCTAAAGTGATAAATACACACATATACTTATGTTTCAAAGTGGTCGCAGCTACGGCATATTATTATGTTTAGATACCTATACCAATATGAAACTGCCCAATGTTTCTAAAACGATAAAACCACAATGCTAAGCTTGTTTCAAAACGCCATGCATCATGTTAGCGTATATATTACACATTATATCAGCATAATATGTAGCACATTTAATAAGTGCGTATATTACCTTTATATATATATTATATGTAAGTGCAAGGAAAAAAACATCGGCCATCGGTCGCGGCACATTTCACGTCCGAATTTCCAATCGCAATCATCGTCGAGATATAAAACGTGAAAGTCACTCGGAAATTCGAAAAATGTGATACGTACAATTACATATAATATATATTATATACAGGTATTCGTATTATACATAAAAGAAATAAGAAAAATGGCAAAAATCAGTAATATACTGAAATACGCGAGCAGCTCGACGAAGTCGTTTACGCGGGTATATTATAGGTAGCTATATAGGAGGTATAAGGTATTTATTTTATATTATACCTACCGTCAAGATGATCAATTTTATGAGAATCGACAGTAATACCTTCAATTCGTACTGCCGTCCGATATTATATAGGCGTGTCCAGATTATTTCATTTTTTTTTCGCAAATCACGCACAGTGAATACGTTACATGTACAATAGAGGCACCGAAATGAAGGCTGCTATTGTACGAAGGCCGCCCGCACCCCAAAAAACATCCCGTACGTTGGTTTCGCATTCTTTTGCGAAAAAGGTATAAAGGCGCTCTCCAAGTTTCGCAGATTATTCAGCACAGACAACGTGTTATAATATATATACGCTTTTTAACAGTGATAGATTTTTATCATTCGCTATTTGTGGTTATGTGGGGACAGGAATATTAAAAACCAAAAAAAAAAAATATTTTTCTATAGTCAGTTAAGCGGCTGCACTCTAAGGCCGCCCCAGATTTTAGGAATTTTATAAATAATTTCAACATGAATTAAGTTTAGACTAGAGAAACCTGAGAAACTCTAGGGTACCTATCTACATGTTACATTTAACTATTTAAGTAGCTAAATAAAGTATATTATACCTACTGCAATTGCAAATTCTAAAAGGTATAAAACTAGAAACGAGTATTTGCATCAGTAATAATAAATAATAATATAATGTTATAGGTACAGAAAGGTAGGTACATTTTCGAAATGTAAAATATATATTTTCAATTAAAAAAGGTGGGTAGGTGGATGTCACTCTGCTGTACAGTAGGTTACAAGTGGGTCACTGTATAATGGATAGTATTAAATTTGAATTAAATAATATAATATCACTGTATAAGAAAAACGATTCTGAGCGGAGACGGTTTGTCAGTCTAGATATTAGACATACATATTATAGGTATACTTATCTATAGTATTATTAATAATTTTCAAATTAATCATATCACAATATCCATTAGGTAACGCGTTATACATCAATAACAAACCGTGGTACTATCATAGATATATAATAGTATACTTTAGAAGTTTCAAATACCCACAAATAATATTATACAATCACAACAAAATAACTAAAATAGTTATTCCAGGTTTTTTAGTATGTAATCGTCATTTTGGACAAATAACAAAAACATGGATACTTAACCTCTTCAACAATATTCGAATAACACAAAAAATACCTAAGATTTGGAGGAAAAGCAAAATAATCACACTCTCAAAACCGGGAAAAACCCTTGCAGACCCAAAACATTTTAGACCTATTTCATTACTGTGTCATATGGACAAAATTTTCGAAAGAGTTCTACTCAATAGACTAATCCCATTTGTGGATGAAAAGCTAATACCACAACAGGCAGGATTCCGACCTGGCAAATCATGCACAGGACAGATTCTTAATCTAACCCAGACAATAGAAAACGGTTACGAAGCAAAGAAAATCACAGGTGTAGTTTTCATAGATCTAACAGCTGCCTATGATACGATAAATCATAGAATAATGACATACAAGTTGTATAAAATCACACACGATTTCTGTTTCGTAAAATTAATAGAAACTTTACTAAGTAATAGGAGGTTTTTTGTAAGCCATAACGACAAAAACAGTAGACGGAGAAAGTTTAAAAATGATCTACCGCAGGGCAGTGTACTAGCACCAACAATGTTCAATATATACACCAACCAATAAACCACTACATATATGCTGACGATACCGCTATTGCAGTGCAAGACACGAGTTTTAAAATGGTGGAAAAAAAGATAACTACGACACTTAAATAAGTTGGTACTTATTACCAAAGAAATCACTTACGACCAAACCCAGCGAAAACCCAAATATGCTCCTTCCATCTGAGGAATAGGGAAGCAAACCGCCTATTAAATGTAATCTGGGACGGTATAGAACTCGAAAATACCCAACATCCCAAATATTTAGGAATAACTCTGGATAGGTCCTTAACATACCGAACTCATTGTGAAAAGCTAAAGAAAAAAATATCATCACGAAACGGACTGTTACGAAAACTAATGGGAAGCTGCTGGGGAGCCCAGCCACATACACTAAGAAGTAAGAACTACTGCAATGGCATTATGCCTATCAACAGCCGAATACGCATCACCAGTATGGGGGAGATCTGTCCACTCAAAACAAATTGATGTCACACTAAATGAAACGTGCCGACTGGTGACAGGTTGTCTAAGAAATTCCAAAGTTGAAGAAATATATGTACTTGCTGGAATTGCACCACCGGCAATCAGGAGGGCAGTGCAAGCAGATTGGGAGAGGACTAAGATGACGAAAGATGATAGACATCCAATGCATGGAATTGATTATTGAAGCAAATAATTTCCGGCTAAAATCAAGAAACAGTTTCCTAAAAATGACGAAATGCTTAAAAACAACTAAGGAACAGGAAAGAGTTATGCAATGGACAAACCAAATTAGAGACAAAAGATGGGTCCCCAGCGAAGCGTTACCATCAGGAAATCAACTAGAATGGCCCAGAAATGGGGAATACTTGAAGGAACACCTACAACTTGTGAATGTGGGATGGAACAGTCAATGAAACATATTTTGCAATGCCCAATCTGTCCTTGCTCATGCACATAAGATGATGTTATGAATGCAAACGACAACACCAAAGACGTAGCTAGTTTCTGGGCTGAAACCATATGAACCAGAATACGACAATCTTTTACCATTTATGTGACTTTGAATTATTTTAATATGTTTATTTATTTTATATGTTTATGTTTATTTATTTTTAATATGAAGTTCAAACTCTCATAAAAATTTAATTTGAGTTTCTTATAGACATTTTTTTTTTTTGATAAAGGTAGATTATCCTTTTAGGAATCTTGTATTACATTTTAAAATCTTAGTTCTAAAAAGAAAAATTTTTACTAATTATAAACTCAAAATAATTAGGTAATTTTCGTGATTTGTCCATATTTTGTCAATTTTTTTTAAACTTTAAATACTAATAAAAAAAAACTGTGACTAAGGATTTTTAATATTTTTCAAATGTCATTGTAACAATATAGTAGGAGCCTTGTATTAAATTTTCAAGTATTTTTACTCAACAAATAAAGTTTTATTGACATTCATAGAAAAAAAAACTAATTAAATTGGAAACTGAAATTGTCCGTAAACAGCTCAAAACAAATCAAAATATTTTGAAATTGTTATCATGCATAGAAAATGGAAATATAAACAACCAGTGAAAATTTCATGTATCTACGGTTATTTGTTTTAAAGTTACACCAAAAACCAAAATCGATTTTCTCGAAAACATCTTTTGCGTAAAAATTCCCGTTTTTCCTTAATTTTTCTTTTGTTTTTCACGACGCTTTTGAAAACTATTAGAAAAATTTTACTTTTGACCCCCCAAAGTACCAACTAGATTCACTTTCCTATCAGAAAAGGTACTGTTGAAGAAAATCCAAGCACTTTTACTGTCCTAAAAGTTGATGACAGACACAAAAATTAAAATTAAAATTAAAAAATTAAAAAAAAAAACACACATAATTGTAAAATCAATACATTCATCGTTCCACTCAGAATCTAAAATTAATAAATCAGTGTGTACGTACATTGTATATATTATTATACATTGTGCAAAAAGTGTTTTTTTCTTTACGAAAAATGTCTCCCCTCCCACCACCAGATATCTATGGGCTGTACGATCATGCGACTAACTGGTTAGTCCAGTAACCTATAGTCTCTTTGCCGCATACAAGTGCTGGGTAGGTGTAGGTATTTACGTATTTCTATTAATAATATATAATATGTCAATACATAGGTACCTACAACAGGTGTGCGATTATAATGTTATAGTCTATACGTCGATGCAGGCTGCAGTGCATGTTATTAAAGTGGAGACCAGGAAGCCATCGTCGGACCGTTAAAAAATACCGCCGAACGAAAACGGTCGCTGACCAAACGCGCAATAACGCGTAATATGATAATACTACTCGGATATTAGTGCAACAACAATGTATAATGTATGAATAACGATAATAATTATAATATATATATAGTCCGAAGCGAACGTAACGGGTTTCACGTCCTTCCGATCGACTCAAATCGGAAGCGACGATCGTCGGCATCGATCGGCGCGCAAAAAACGTATATTATATTATGTATATAGGTACCTATATAATAATGTAGACTACTTAATAAATCTGCACACATTCCGTTCGACCGAGCGATGTATCACGCGGTGCGGCGGTGCTCGGGGTAATTCGTGACCTATATTCATACGTCTCTAAATATATACATTATAAATTATTTATAGCAATAACGATGATACGAGAATTACTATTTGTAAGTACCTACCAAGCCTGCTGTGTGGGTTGTATAAATTATAATATTATTTTAAATAGACACTTGCGGGAACAACGTACGATAATACTCGTCACTATCATACTATGTTTTATACTATGTGCATTACGGATTTGTGGCTATATATAATATTATTCTAATATATTGCAGCATGTACGGATTGTTCCGACGAAATAAATCCGTCGGGTCAGCGGACGCGTGCACGTTATGTATTGGTAAATTGTACGGGACCGATTGCATACGATATTTTAATAGAAACTAGTTTGGACTTTTAAACCGTCGAGTGCAATTATTCCGTTCGGTATATATTGGCATCAATAATTAAAGTGGGCATTTTTTTTTTGTACCTACTAATAGTTAATAGTTTTTACGCATTACGCATGTATTTCTCCTAACTTTCTCCTACGGGTTGTAGACAGTATTCTACTATAATTGTAAAAAAATATTAGGGGACTGATAATCTCCCCCCCACCCTTAGTAATTTGCCTATTTTCCTAGCTGGGGGCTGGTTAAAAAATTGGAAAATCGCGGGTTTACGTGTACAACGGTGTGTGTGTGCAAATATATTATAACTACAGCCACGCGTTACCGTCCCGCGAATATATTTTATACTTCCGGGCCAGCGTGTCAGTGGATAACAATATTTTCATCGACGATGAGACTTCAATGGAAATCGGGTGTCCATCACCTTAGACCCGCGAATAGGCACAGATATTGTCGTTTTCCGTTAATCGTCGAGGTCGAGTGTTTAAATGACTGCTGTCTAAAATCGATCCAGTCGAAGTTCGCCGTTTCGAACATTAAAATTAGTGCGATGCAGGGGCGCCATTTCAGTTTTTTTTAAGGTGTGCAAACAATTAAAGAGGCCAATTTTTTTCCACCTCCAGACCAATTGTTAAAAAAACGTTTCTAGTGTTTTCAGTTTTTCATTACAGTATCAAAAACATACTTAATAAAAACATATTTTTATAGTTAACACATTACATTTTACCGTTCATACATTCTGTGTATATACTGTATAGTAAAGATATTTTTAGATAGAATAGATGCATATTATTATTATTATGTCTTTTGTCTATCAGTAACCAGGGGCGGACTGACCCAGGGTGCTATACACCAAGTAGCACCCCGGGCCCC
>NC_042494.1:119907615-119962952 GCF_005508785.2 Acyrthosiphon pisum
TTGTGTGTGCCAGTGGATAAAGTGATACCGATATCAATTTATCAATTATCAAATTAAAGAACACAATATTATAATATTATTTATGATTATTAGTGAATAGCTGCGGTGCATGCACAATTAAAGATTGGCAAACTGAAGGCCATCTGGCCATAGTATTAATTAGGCCTAGGCCAATTGTGGACAACAAAATTACAGGATGTACGAGCGCACACCCTGCCCCCTCCCCCAAATGGCGCCCCTGGTAGATATGTCTTGCATAGTTCCTCATAAGTTATCCTTAGGTATTAAAATTTAAAAAAAAGCTTAGCATAAAGATACATTGATTTTTGAGAGCGTTGGAAATTCAAAATTCAAATAATGACGACGTTGGATATTCAAACGTAAAATAACGATTTTTCTTCAAACGATTTTTGTTAATTTTTTAAATACTTATCTTAGAAATTTAAAACAGTTTTCTATTCCTTGAATTATTATTTTATACGCATAATTAAGTTTTCGAATCTTTCAACCATAGAGTAAAGAATATATAGAGGGGCCATATCGTATACTGTTATGTGTAGTGAATTGGCGCCCCTGGTGCGATGACGATATTAATGTCAATGATTAAGACAAGGCCACGACTGTATAAATTATAAGAAAAACAAAAACGTTAGTAAATAATAAAAATATATAATAATAATTAAGGCCGAACAGAAACTTCTATTTTGTGGCTTTTATATGAATTATTATTATATATTGATACCTATCGGAAAACGCAAAAGTGTAATTCATTATATTTGTAAGTTCAATAGATTTTAGCGTCCTCAAAGGGTAACGTTGTACAATTTGTCTGCAAAAATGTAATAGATAAGTAAATTCGAGTGCTTGAACCTCGTGCAATAGAATATCACCAAGACACAAATCATTTGTCCGTTTATTGATATCGCAGACATCGGCGCGGTGGACAGGAGCCCAGCTGGTACGTGTAGAGAAAATAACGTTTTTGCGCGCAAATTGATTTTCTCCGTGCTCCGCGGTAAAATACAATACGCGAGTTCACATCATTATCTTTTTCGTCCGATAACGCGTTATTATTATTGTTTACGTGTATAATAATAATATAATATATATTGTTATTATGTTTTATATATTGCACTTACGCAGTTACGCGTGTGTCCGCAACCGTTCATTAAATTGTTTAGAAAACACATTTCCTCCGAGTAATAATAATATACCTACCTGCATACATATATAAATTATAAATATGGTTTTGATAAAACGATGAGAATCGTATTTCTCTGCTCGTCCGAAACCTTCATATTTGTAGAGTATTATATTATATGGGTACATAGAGACCAGAGTGGTTAGACATACCTACGATATATCGTACAGAACATAACATGGTCGATCAGAGGTACACACACGCCTTATTATTATAATATCGTTAATCGTATACACATAATATTATGATATAGGTATACGTCCCACAGCTAGTGCGGTGTCATATTATTATCATTATCACTATATCCGATCGTAAACGTCTGCGTACGACTTAATTTATTAAAAGACACGATAGGTACGACCATTTAATGGGTATATACACTGCTGTATGTATTATAGCTGAAAAATATGTCGTATTTACAGACGACACATATATGGACACCGGAGGGGTAAAAAAGAAATCCTTTTCTAACCTTGAAACCGATATATGTATATATATATTATATTGTAGTCAAGTTTAATGATTTCATTATATAGATAGCATATAGTGTATATGACATATTATACTATTATCAACTATCATTCTGATTAATTTTCTACGCGTGGTATTATTTTCTTTTTTTCTTCAAAAATTAACTGCAGACCGTTTGTCATTTATGTCAGCATATGTATACCTATAAGTTATAACTACTTTCCGACTGTATTTATTATGTTATTACTTTGCAGCTAATTCGATTTTGCAACGGAGAGTATATGGGAAATTCGAAAAACACGAAATTAATATTATATTATTCAATATAATTTAAAATATTGTGTATCTACTGTTATCATTATACCTAATATTAACTAAACTACAATTTTAATATTTTATTTTATTGTTTTTAACTTTTGATTTTACTGCCGTTTCAATAAAGCGGTGCATTATCGTCCCCGGTGGGGCGAGTGTAATATCGTAGTGAAATTAAATTTACCTGATCTTGATATCACTTTTGCTTTTTGGCTGATTTTGGCGGGATAATCGAACGCCGGCAGTACCCAGCTTTCTCGGTGTTTCCGTTCTAAACAAGGGCATTCGAAACCTACGTCGAGTTCATTACCGGTCGAAGACACGAAACAATCGGTAGGTCCTGTGGCTCTGGACTTTCACTGTTTCCGACGGAATGTATATATGCAACTAAACGTACATGTATACGCTGTATCAGAATATTATGATTTTTACACAGTGGAGGAATTTATTGGTTTTAAAATGTATTGGAAGCAGTTTTTTTTTATCGAAATAAAGGGTGATAAATGATATAATATAGCGATGAACTCGATGAATTCTGGAAGTAGGTATAATACATGTACAATCGATTAAGCAATGAACATGCAAAGTTTATTTATATGTAATAGAAAATTATAAAACACATTAATAAATACTGGTGTGGTCATCAATTAACTTTTTTGACTTTCTTCGTTTAATGAAATAATCAAAGATGTGAAGAATGTTTTCATCATTGTGATCTTAATTTTTTCTTACTTATGCATTTTTTAATCACGTATTATCTGAATAAAAAAATCAATAAACAAAAACAATAGGTAACTATATGGTTTAAATTACAGAATGAGTTACACATTTGGGTCATCATTTCATACATAAAACAAATAAAATAAATATTATATGCTCAATAGTTGGAGGAAATTAGACGTGAATCTAATACAAAAAAGTGTGGAGGAAAATGGAAAGTATATTTCTTTTTTCTTGGAGAAAAATTAATTGTGCGCCCTATGTTTCCACCCTGGTAGCTGGCATCGTCAACTTTTCGTTTGGTTTGATTTGTAATTTCTTTCATGCTTTCGTTACCTATATTTAAAACTATCTCAAAAATGTAAGTGCAAAATGTATCCATTGCACTATACACTAGTATTACTAATTAGGTACCTATATATGATACATAAATGTTGTGATTTGTTTAGGTACCCTTAAATTAAATATTTGTTCTATTAGTATAATAAAAACGAACATTTAACACCATAAAACAAAAACATTTTCAACACTTTTCATATTGTTAAATTTGGACGTTCTATCGAAAATGAATATTAATAATTTTAAGTGTTCGCTAATGTATTTTGGTGGTGAATAATTAATTAGCTAAATATTTACTTGAATTAATAACAGTCATTTAATATAAAAGACAGACAAGATGAAAAAAAATTTAAGATATATTATGTTATAGATACTAACCCTGATCAGGTACAATATTGATAAATATAGTATTAAATGTTAAATTAAAATATATATCATAATCACCTATACATTTAAAAACCGGATTATTGAATTCCATATTAATATATTTTTGATTTTGTTTTCCATTTTAAAACTTATATAATTATATCATTTAAATCAGCATGCCTTCAGCCTTGTTATGTTAAAAAAATATTAAAAATGTTGAATTACAATTTTACTTTATAAGACCTGCTGTTATATAAAGAAAAAAAATTCAATTAGATAGTAGATATTATACTAGTATACACTTTACAGTTTACACTTTACACTATATGAATACGTTAAATCGAATTATTTTCGCCAATTTGTATCTTTTTGTGACTGCTGTATAATTTTGAACTTATCGGACAACTACGATCTTCGCGTTCAGAAAAAAATTACGATAACCGGCTCATTTAGATAATATTTTAATATTTCTTGCTCGGCATGCATAATAATATACACACAGCGATATATCTATATTATATATACGTGATAATACCGTAATAATAATGGTACGATGACCGGATGAATGCGAAAGTGGTTCGGCGACCCACACGATCTGGTTCGCCCTGAGGGTTGTATTATAGGTACGCACGTGCAGTTATAATAAGAGGAATTCGTGAGAAAGTGAAAACGCCGCCACCGATACACATTTAAATACCTGCAGCATGTGATTAATTAACGAAAATCGAAAAATGTAATGTTTACAGTATGATATACTACATAGAATATGACGTTCACATACGTACCGTCAAGGCCATTTAATATAATATTATGCTGATCGATGCAAAAATATTATCTTCTTACGTAATTATATTTCCGCACGAGAGTGTTATACATTACTTTAAAACACATTACCTACTACAATATAATGTTTTTAAAACTTATGCCAAGAAAATTCTATAAAACAAACCCATATAAAAGTGGTCTGTTTAGACGAGCGTTATTGTGATATGATAAATCATAAATTACAACCTAATTGATATAAATGAGATAATAACAATTTATTGTCAACCTTTCATCAATAACTGTTTAAAATGTATACGATTGTACTGAATGGGATCCGTCCTAATTCATTAACGATGCGAATAGTTAACGTTTGTCGTAATAATTATGTTCCTCGTCCGTCATTGTGAAATAATAGACATTATTTAATTCGTAATCTTAAACCGTTTCCTTTTCAAATTGTTGGTCTGCCGTATGTAACTTTCGAAAATTAACTAAAATCGGTAACACGTGATGGTAAGTTATTTTATGAGTAATGACCATGTGAGTGAACTCATTATAACGTGCTTTCAAAACCTTTTAACCAAAATATATTACATACGCTGCAATATATAATATTAAATAGATTTATCATTTATATGTATATATGCATGTATTATATTGATCGAACCATCATGTAAATTTACATCCATAAGAATGTGCATTATCATGGTACGTTGCGCATTAAACTCGTTTCATTATTCCATTTTAAAATATCATTGGTAAAATGTAAATATATTATAGATAGGCAATAGGTATAGGTAGGTAGTACAACCCATATAATAATAATAATATGTATGTGTCTATACCTATAATAGTGCGTTACACGCTTTTATGCCGATTGCTATACCATCTGATGGGCCATTAAAATACGTTGTTCATGGTTGAGATTTAACAAAGAGAAAATGTCCAGCTAGAAAACACGAGTCGTTTATAAGTGCCGCACCTTTGTCCCGGCGGACTTCTATTGACATTTTAAAATGCGAAGAGGCGCAGTGCGTACCTATAGCATAATTATATATGAATACATACGGAATGAAATAGTCCTTTCGCCTTGTTTCCAGGTAAAGGACCAGGCCTAGAATCAACGAGGGAGCAACAATATAATTCGTGCCTACGCGTGCAGTTAACAAACAGTAATAATTTGTATTATAATATAGTGATCATGTTTAAATATTAATAACACGATTTAAGTTAGTACTATCTCAAACCGTGTTAATAACTAATAAGGTATGAATCCGTGGAGCCATATATTCAGACATTATATGGAAATACTTTTTTTTTTAACCTGTTTACTGTTTATTCCATCATTTTTTCACCGGACAAATAGATTTTCTATTTTGAGCTGCAATAAAGCCTACTTTAATGATTAAAATTTGTATTTTCAAAGACGATTAGAAATCTTCTACTATCGTTCCAATCAGTCGAAAATATACATTAAGCACGTTGCAGTTTTACAAATTAGTCATAGCCGGAAACTGATTTTACATACATGATATCGCGTCGACTTACTTGCCTCATTTTATATTACAAAAAAACAAGGTCGACTTGTCGATTATTGTTCTCATTCGAATTCAATTATTGTCGTCAAAACTTTTTAATAATACCTAGGTATTCGATAATAAAACATATTTTCATCTTCATGCTCATTAAGAACATATTATTGGTGCACGCCAGATGTATTATAATGCACAATCGGTTAATCGAATAATCATTTATACGAACATACGATATAAATGCATAAGTTATATAGATATATATAGCTATATAGATTCATCATTTTATAACGATTACTTTTAAGAGTGTTGTTGATTATCGACGAAGCCATGTAGAAGTTTGTTTAACGAGATTTATGAGTAAAGCCTCATATTATATAACTCAAGAGTCAAGGATAATTTTATTCGCATCATGGACGTTATTGTTACCTCCGTTTATAAAATGATTAACAAACTAAAGTATGTCTAATTGATTTAAAATCTAACAGTTAAAAATACATCATACCTTGTAATGTTTAGACGTGTGCTTCTATAACAGATAATGTTATAATAGTAACATATAATAACTAATAAGTAATAACATTGTTTACACCGTGGTTTACAATAAGTAGTAAATACACCCGTGTGGATTGCTCAATAAAGTCTAAGTTATTACTTATTACTTTATTATTTATTACTTTTAACACTTACGTCGTACTATATGCGTCTTTATTGTTTTTATCATTCCACTAATAAATATAAATATATATTATTTTATGTTATTGAGAAAAGTTATTTTAGCCTTATTCCTAACATTAAAATCAAAATAATATACATCAGTGTATTAACACACATTTTTGCAATTTGTGAGAAAAATACAATTATTACTTTTAACCGGGTGAGGTGCATTTATATAAGAATGGTCAGTATATGCTGTATGCCTGTATGTGCATGCTGTATACCGTTAATGTCAATGATGCACCTCAAAATAATTGTAACCGTTATACTGCGTAAAGTGCAACTACTTTTAACTCATCACATCATAATTGTATATATTATATTGTATAGGACAGAGCGATTCACTAAGAATGCTTACTCCCATTTTGCCTTTAATAATGTATTTATTCAAATACCAACTTTTGGAACTTTAAATATACTTAAGAAGTTTTAGACTATTTAAGAAGTGTCATGTGGCGATACCAACTTCTTTTTTTTATATGAGAATCGCACCATTTTGTCCTATACATTGTTAATCAGATAACTTTTTTATGGTTTTAACTGGTTAGTACATGCTATCTTCATAATCATTTCAAGATGTTTGTTGGTTAGCCGGGATCTAAATTTGTTTTAATAAAATTCATTTTTGAAAAAGATGATTCACAAACATACGTGGAACCAAACATTGTACACATTTTTAGTAGTAATAATTTTAGCGTTGGGTATTTCTTTTCGGACACATATTTTAACCAAAATTCATCGTAATTACTTTCAGTTTTTGCATAATTTTCATCATACAAATTTTTTAGGACATCATCCGTTTGAAATTCAATGATTTCCATTTTAATAGTTGCTTTATCACGTCGTAATATGTGTTTTTATTTTTTGTCTGCGGGCCGCCATTTGGTGACCCATGCTTTAGACGAAGCACTGAAATAATTATCTACTGTGTGTCGTTGTAGGTATACGAGTACCTACTATTAATTTTTTGAAATTCGTCGAATACTTGTATATAATATGTCATAACATTTTTTACAGTTCAATAATATAATAATACTGTATAACATTAAAATATATGACGTAGGTATATTTGAGTATTATACAAGTTAACGGATCGAAAGTCAAAACTATTTATTTTTGCGTTCAACAATAAAAGAAAAATAGAGACAAAATGGTGAGTGACAACTCTTATGGCCGTACTACAGATAGGTAGTAGGTCAGGCTTTTCACGTGCACTGGCATTATAATTTTACCAAAGTAAAAAAGAAAAAGAAATGAAAACCACGATTCGGTACAAATGTGTGTGAACCTATATCAGCTATATATTATTGTAATTTGTGGTTATCGAAAAAAGGTGTGCTTTCTATCGGGGTTTTGCCAGCGTATATATTATGCTTTGATAATGGGTACCTACATGTGCACCGCGCAACGTTCGTAAAAAATATTAAATGTAAAAAAACAATAGTATAAGTAACTACACGCTCTTCGAGCCCGTAAACGGCGTATTCGATGATGGTATATACTGGCATAAAATTTTCGAGATCGACCACAACCTAGCGATCATGCTATACTATAAACATTATAACACTGTCCGCGGCGGTCACTGTCACACGCGATCGGCCGTGCAGCTATATAATATATATTTCTGTATTATAATATTATAGAGGAGGTACCTTATACATTATACTTATATTTTTCGCGCGTAATTAGGTCGGACAATCGAAACCGACGTCTTTCGGTCGTGTATATATTGTACACTCCGTCGTGTGTTCAACGTTATAAATTATTGTCATTGTTATTGTCGTCGTGGTCGTTGTTGTTATTATTAACATTATTATGCTATCTGCACGCTCATCACAGTGTATAGTTATAAGGCTACCCCCTCTCACCGAAACGCGTTGGAATGTGTCGTCAATTCGGTTCTGAAATGTATACCTATATACGGCGCCTACCTAGTACTTAGGTATATATTATACTATATTACTATATGCTGGTGGATGACTGACCTGATATATTATAATGTGTCGCAAAATATGGCGGACGTAAAAACAATCGATTTCGTTTCAAAACGAGATGATAAATTATGATAATGGATAATGGGTGTAAAGAAAAATATTTGAATGTTACACGAATCGCAGCCTATATTTTATAGTATACGGAAGCGGGGTTAGAAAGACAAAACGTTTTAGAAATCTCTAAAATTAAAATTAACCTATAATATTTTTGCAGACGTCAATGTAGTGTATTATGTTAATCGCGCGGATGCAGTTTTAGGATAAACGAATCCTGTTTTCATGATTTACGTGGGTAATATTATGTGACTTTAATATGTGTTTCATATATTCCAAAATATGTATTGGTCAAAATATAAACAATAAAATGATTATAATATATTATACTAGCCGATCCCGTGCACTTCGTTGCCCATTAAAAATACCAACTCTATATGAATTATATTGATTATATTAATCTTGATATTAATTAATTAATTATTATCCTTACCTAACCTAAAATGGATTACCCAATATTCGTGCACAGTTTTACTCTTGCCATCTACAGAAGTGCTTTTGGATATACAATATTTTTCGTTTTACCGTCTGGTGCGTACACAAATAAATCAGCCGGTCTTCCGACGCGGGAGCAGGCAACATACAGCTGTCCATATATAATCTCAAAATCCGTATTTGAGCACATCAATCTCAATGCACATCATTTTCCATTAAAATTGACAACTCTACATGAATAATATGTTTTACATATCAAAATGGCAACCATTTATATACAAAACATACCATCGGAAGTTTCAAAATAATATATAATTGGTTGCCATGGTAATATGGATACACACGGGACTATATATATAAAAATATCTGATCCCATGCACTTCGTTGCCCATTACCTATAATTATGATTATAATAACTTCAACACTCATGGTAACCATGGTAACTTTGGTAACCTTAGTAACCATGGTAACATGGACACACACACTGACACACATACATTAATTTATATATATAGATTAAAGTCTGACAAATTATATGAAATTCATAAAAGGAATTAAAATTTACAAATATACATACAGCTAAACTATAAACTGCACACATATAGGTATTCCTGCATTAGCTATATATAACATATATATATATGCTCACTATATTACCATATACTCGTACCCTCGACAACTGCAGAATAATTATATGATATATATTAATTACAAAAAGTAACATTGCGAAACTTTACTCATGAAATTTGATAATTTTATTTTATTTATTATTCTTAGCAGACAAAACAATTGTTTTCTCGTATTATATATATATTGACACACGTTTTTTTTCGTAATTTACGGAGAGTTGAACGTCCGCTGCGATGTCGCGTATATATACAGTTACCACCACATCATGCGTATTATCTTTGTAATCTTAAGCGTGCTTAACAGTAAACCATGTTTATCATTTAAACGCCTTATTTATATTATAATATACATTTATACATAATAGCCACATCATAAGCTAATTTTCATAAGTTATTATAAATTTCAAAATATACTGCAGTAGCGTTGCTTTGAAGAAAATTAACAAAAAAGGCACCGTATACTAGTGTGCGGCTATTAAAGTCTCCACGAACTCAAAATTCATTATTTATTGCTCTGAAAACGATTTTATAGCCAATATATTATGTATATCATAATAATATAATCTACTATCCAATACAGTGTTACAACTTATACTAGTTAAAATAGCATGCAATTAAAATGGTTTCTTTTAAATTACGTAGGTACATAATATAATATAATATTTGTATTACGCATAGGTATATTTTCGTATATCATTGTTTCTGTGAATTTTCGATGAGTAACGTCATGCGTTCTTCTTCCGGGCTCATCAGTGTTTTAATGAACGTTCTCCGACAATAATATTAACTGTTATTCATTATTATTAATTGTAAACATCTACTTTCACTCTCATCGTCTATAACAATAACGAATGTATTATAATAGTTCGGAAGTGTTTCAATATCCGCTCGTTCCGATGAGCCGGTCTCGCGCTCGTCTTCATAACAAAACAAATTAAAAAAAATTGAATTTCACACGATAAATATAATATATATTTTCAGCTATTTGAGGATACAAGGTTTTGGTATTTAAAGTTTCCGGTTACCATTACTTCGGAGTTCGGCGTCGCGGTAAAGATTTTCCTTTACACTTTATAATACTGCAGATATACCTGCAAAATAATATGTGTTTTCGAATTCTTATAAACAATCTTACTAGGTATGTTATAATTTTAAGGATGAGTTGTTGGTCATTATGAATATAACAGTTTAAAATAGAGATTATAATAGAGATTGTATTTTTTTTCTAGAGTAGGTTATAATATTATGTGTAAAATATTATAATATAGTATTCGGCTGAAAATCGAATATTTACTCTTCGTGTTTACATATTATAGTTTTTCATCGACATCCTGCTGGTGGGCATATAATATACCTACCTAACACAAGAAAAAAAACTGGCAACTGTCATATTAAACCATCATCATATTCGCCCGTGTGTGTGTGGGGAGTGGACTATAATTTAACGTAAAAAAAATTATATCAGACACCGAAGACGGACACCACCGTTGCCTGTAGAGGGACATGGCGTTATCGGCAGTGACACCTGCTTGCGCACGCGATAAGGTTCACCGGCGGCGACGGATAACTCGAGCGGAATGATTTGGTACGCTCCACTCCCCCTACCCCTCCGAAGAACGATTTGCCAGCAACCAGAGGCGACGGTGCGGTACCCGGCTGCTCATTTTCGACTCTTTAGCGGGCCAAACAGCCGTCATACGTTTCATCGTCAAGTTCACGGCTATAATATAATAGACACAGTAAATTATGTTTCTATAATTCAGTATGAACACCTCGAGCTTGTACCCATAATGTAGTATGACTAATTCATGAATTAAAATCGTTTTTGACAGTTAGTAATTTGCTTTTAAAATATAAGTTATGAAAATGGAACTATTATACGTGCGCTAACTCTAGTGGAAAAGGCCGAAATTGAGGCAGTCTAAAAAATAAGGTAGGATATTGTAATATTATTTAGATCCACTGAGTCTCCGTGTTTATGTATGGTACAACCAATTAAAGTTCGTTAAAATAAATTATTAAATCATTTATCAATTATTATTACTAATCTTAACAAATAACGTTTCGATTAGTATTATTTTACAATAATTTTTCATTTATGAAATTTTTATGTAATTGGAATATTTTTTTTTGATACATTTATGTATATGAGTTCGTAAAGTTGTCTAATATCGCAACAGAAATAGAATTTAAGTAAATTTAAAAATGTAATTCATAACATATTATGTATATTTATTTGTATAGAAGGTTATAACTAGCTATATATAGCTACATCTGCTATTACATTATTAGTGGCTCATTATAGTTTTATTTGTATGTTTCCTCTAATATACTCACCATTACATATAAATATTTAACACAAGATGGTATTAATTTAAAATTTAATTTATTTATAATTTCTATACTCCGTAAGAGGTTTCATACATTTTTTTCTAAAATGTAATTTACATTTTACAAATCATCTTCATATAAAAAAGTTGAAACTTTTTTAGTTCTTGAATTTATTATTACTATTTTGATATACTTGGCAGCTGACTTGGTACTGAAACCTTATGTGAAGCATCACACATGATGACTGATGATGATACCATATCCACCGCATGGTAGTATTATAGAAGAAAATACGTATTGTGTAATGGGTCATTATTATTCATGATATCGTGTGATGCCGATGTTTGCAGGATGAAATTTCACGCTGCGGACCGCACCGGTTATGGTTAGATGTATTTTCAATTTTAATTATATAGAAACTTTTAATTAAACGTTACGGATTTTCATTTTCAATAAAACATAATCCTATCGTTAGGCATGGAGAAATCTTACATAATATAGGTGGTATTTAAATTGTATACCTAATCTATTGGTACTTTTGATATAGTCGATTTCGTTTTACCAACCTAGTATAGTAATAATAATAATTATTAATAATTTAAATTGCACTAATACCTTATAATGTCTGCGATTTCAAAATAATAAGTCTCTCTTAGAATATAATTTCAATTTTCTAGATTTCGTTTCAAGACACCGCAGCAATACGATCTACTAGGTATACAAACTACAAAGTGGTGTAATCACATGAGATATACTTACACGAATGTAATACATAATAGGTATATATATATATAGTGTGTATAGTATGTAGGTAAGTATATATGCACCTATTATAGTTTTTCATTTATTCCTTTCACTTTTTATTATGGTCGATTGCAACTTGTAAGCATATAGCTTACCATCTGTATGCCTGTGTTTGTTTAATTTGTGTAGTAATAAAACTAGTTATGTTTGTCAACTAATACCATCTTTAAAAAGAATTTATTTCATACATATGTATACAATGGCAATAAATGTATCATAAGTCATTACGAGTATATGAAAATAATATCGCGTTTGTTAAAAATAAATAGGAACTGCATTTTAGAGACGAATATTTTGTGTTCGCTGTAAAATATTTAATGAAATCATCATTATTTTTGGTTACATCGCCCGCGGATATAGATAAAAATATACTGACAAATATAATTTCTAACATTTTGAGAGTTCCTAATACTCTTTAACTGTAAAATGTAATAATATAGTTTCTCTAGTTCAAACCAAGATGGTCCCTTGGAAATATGGATTAATTGTAAATTTACCAACTATACCATTTTAAGTTACCATACAGGAAATAAACAAGTTTTACAATGTAATTACATTTTTTATGTGTGGTTCTTAATTTGAAATATTATTTTTTTTATTCCGAATATTCTTATAATCAGTACCTATACGATTTTAACGAATTAAGTTTGTTTGACTGAAACCATGTGTGCGCACGTATAGACCTACCTACCTGTTTATAGACACGATTTTTCGTTTTTATTCGTACAATGAATTAATACTACACCGATGAATAAATTTAAATAATAAATTCGCATACTCAACACAATGGTATTCGACGACGATTTCAGAAATCATTCATCCTTGCCGAGGCATCACTATAGTCAAACGCCCACAACACTACAAAAGGTTGTCGTCGTATTTTAATTCATATCGAATATGCAAAAACAAATTTAAACGTGCTCTAAAGATTACTTTTTCGCCTTATACAAAAGAAGGAAATTCTGTTCGCGCATAATGTTCGTGACCCGAGTGCCTACGTGCTCCACGAGATTTGCCAACCACGATTTACATTCCATCAATCGAAATCGTCGTATATCATATATTATTTTATATTATATACACATCATGGCGTAAGTCACATATTATATTATGCCGTCTGAATATCTTTTAAAAAAAACATCTATGTGTCAATTTTTAAAAATTCAGAATACAACTGCAGGTTTTTTGGCGACCAAGTCGAACAAACGTCCATCATATCTATATACAGTGAGATATAGTCACATGAATATGAATGAACAATCTAGCAGGTCAGAGATATTTGTGATTTTTTTCATATTGTAAAATGTAGTAACTAATAACTAAAATACAATGATAATATATTAATATTACAATAAATATATTATATAATATATATATGATATTTATAACTAATATGAATTATGACCATATTACGTATAGTGAATTACGATAATATGCTATGTTATTTTAATGGTTTGATAACATAATATTGTACGATAAATGTTGAATTCAGAATTATTTGAGTGCAACGAGTACGTTTAGTTTATAGTACCTACCCAGTGTTCGGATTAGATAAGTACTTTTTTATCTAGATAAAGATAAAGATAAAGATAAATACTTTTTATCTAGATAATAAAAAAGATAAATTATTTTTTAAATGGTTTTAGGTTTAAGTATATTTTAGTTGGGCACTAGGAACATAATAATAATAATGATATAAATAAAAATAATTAGGTACATTATTTATAATCCATAAACTTTGTTTGAGAAGCTGTATAAATATTTAAAAATGCATTTGTACAATTTCGCGATTTTTATCAATAAAAAAATTATCTAGATGAATTTATTTAGATTAGTAAAAAAATTATCTAAGATGAACGTTTAGATACCTTGTAACTATTTATCCAGATAAGATAAAAGATGAACAAATAATTATCTAGATATTAATCTAGATAAATTTATCTAGATCAGTCCGAACACTGTACCTACCTAACTGGACCGAATTTTAGTGCGTTCTTTAGTTTTTTCGCGTTATCAATAATTATAGCCTTTAAAAGTCATTTTGTGATATCAGAGAATTTTTTTATTGTTATTTTTATTGCACTATTTGCACACATATGACGATTAATCTTTTATTCGAACATTATCTATTGAATGCGACGAAAGAGTAGTTTAATGAAACATTGAATGTCACTAATGAGTAATGATTGAGCACGTACCTACAGCATAGCCGTGCAAATATTATTGTCGTTTATGTTTGCATGGTTATTGTTTTCATTATTAAAAAAATGGTATTTCTATAGGAATTGCCGTGAATATTACCGTCAGTCGTTACAGTTTGCAATCGGTTTCCGAATACTAAATATTTATAACATCATCGTAATATATATATGACCTACACGCCGTTTCAAATCGTATTTACGTGATTATTCATAAGTCATTACAATATGTGCAAGTGAAAAAATATCGTTCTCACATACATAATATAGGCGTGTGCACGTGCGTGTGTGTACAACCAGGAAACGACTGCCAAAAATCAAATGTAATCTGCGCATATTTCGCAAAAAAAAGGACTTCCAATGATTTTGCAATGTTTTTATTATGAAGTAATTCAATACTATAGTTATTGTCTTATAATACAAATGTCTTACCAATATTATAAAATCGATAGAACACAATATTATTATGCAACAAATGGCTACGTTGTTATTATTATTATAACAACACAATATTTCAGTTATAAATACTTATAATAATTACACTTTTCTTTTTATTTTTAACTTTTTTCTTCTAATATTGACATAATATTACATATATTGAAAAACGGAAATGAGGTTTACTTTGAAGTGTTTTCAATTAATATGTCAAATGTACAAAAAATTAGTTTTGTTAAAACATGATTACTGTCTGTGGTGCCAAAAATGTGGTGTCCGCTTGTAGAACATTATTAAAGTATTTTAGTATTTTAATACTACAACTATATAGTATTTATATGCAGTCGCGCGTACTCATGTTATTTATAATATTATAATATAATATATATAAATATATATAACTATATACGATAGTGAGCATTAGCCAATTATTATACAGCGCTCGCGTCTTACGCGTTTAAAACGAGGAAGGAGCGCTGGAAAAAAACACAACAAACTCGAGCACTTACGGTGTGATCGCGTGCCCACGGTCGCGGGGTAAATCACTGGAGGGAGCGGTGCTGCAGTGTAGTCGTCGAGGATCGCGACCCGTTTGCCTTGGAAGCATTCCGACGCATTTCGCGGGGCTTAATGTACGTCTGCGCGCGCTGGCACAAAGTAGGAACCTATATACAATACTCACACCCGTGATGCCTTCGTGTTATGGGAACACGTGATATGTATATAGGATGTCTCAGTGGCGTAATTTGGTTCACATTTTATAGTGTTGCAAACTTTTTTTTTTATAAATTCGTAATAGCTGTTCAATCCCCCTATTCTGTACCTCGACGATGGTCTCAATCCTCTGATACAAAAATGTGTATAAAAAAGGGTCAACACGTATTTTTAAAATATTTTCAACAATTTACTGATGGACATTATATGGTTGTGTATAATTTACAAGCGGTAATGCGGTAATAAAAACCGTGATGAGAACCATCTTATTATGTAATATTAAAAAATACATTTTGATAATCGATTTTTGATATTTTATTAAGTATTACTTTTTTAAATAGTTAAATAAATACAACGTAGGACCTACAAACTTGAATATGTTTGGCGTTGCAAAAGTATTGTATTGCAACAACTAAAAATGTTAGGTATTAAAATATAATATTGTGATTATTAAGTTTTGGCTTGCTGGGTGGAGTGAGATATTGGAGGAGTACCTATCTACCTATATATTATAGTATAGGTATATTATATTACACGAACGAACCTGTATAAAAAGACAAATGTGGTGATACACTCTGTATAATAATATACATTGTATAGGTAGAGTTGATGCAGCTGCGAACTCATTTGTTGTTGTCGTCATCGCCATTGGAGTATTCCGTTCAAGGTCGCATGTCAGGCAGATATCCTATATATCCGACGACGACAACAAACCCACAAGAGGGCATATGGGCGAGAAAGAGGCGAGCGAGGGATAAAAGCGCCTGTTGTTAGAAACGCCTCTCGATGAGCTTATAATGTATTATAATAGAATTTGTGTTGTTATTGTGTGTATATTGTGTTTGTGTGCAAGTACATTTGGGTCATCGTCGACCTGACCGCTTTTTATCTCCCATCGTATGTTATTATATTATATTATTATAATAATAGTACGTCAACTTGAATCCTGACGGCGTATGATGTATAATCCACTGTAATAGTATATAAAATAGTAAAATAGTATTTTTTAAATAATATCAATTTTGGTTTATTGGAATTTTACGTATTATACTATTCTCTTGAAGAAGACCCTTTGTACATATTGTTAGATCTCGAATTTACGAAATGTGAGTAATTGGTAACGAAGCTGTTTGAATCTCAATCACCGTGACATTTCAACATTAGTTTGCATTTTATGCGCAGGGCTAATGTATAAATACGCTTACTGTTACGACGTGTTTTCGACCGCCTACAACCAAAATTGAATCCTAACTAGGCTTTAAAAAAATAAACTGTACGTGTTTTATAATATGATTCATTATTTAACGTCGAGTTAATATAATTATGCATGGTTTTGAATAATAGTAATCATACTACCTATACCTAATACCTATTACCTAGTAATAATAAAGAAAAAATATACAAGCAACTTTATCCCAATACATTGTTATTTATACATATTTCATTGTAACATATTCAACTATACTTACATATATGTATTGTGAAAGTTTAAAAAAAAAATAGTATATCATGACAATACATGAATGAAAAATCGTTTTACGTGAGAACTAGAATATATATAGTTATTTTTGTACCCCACTGCGACAGTACCTTAAGCCATTTTATAACACGACAGTCTCGTTGAAGAGCGAATTAACCATTAACCAGTAAACCATTTTTCCATTTTTTTTACAATTAATTATTTTCACATGCCATTGTAAATTATAATTTTTTAAAAAACGTAATAAACTAATAACTAATGCAATCACATATTTTTGTTACGCTCTAGTTAGATCGGAAATCTAAAGAAGCCTTTGCCGCCAATTTCTAGATCATATATTTACGACGCGTGTATATTATGTATATAGGATACTATAAATAGATTATATAGGTACACATTCATATTACTATATAGAACCTCGGTTCGAATGATTAATCGTCTCGAGATCGCATAATGACCCACACACACACACACACACACACACACACACGGCTATTGATGTATTAAGAGGCAAACGCCATCGTAGCGAACCTTGTTCTGCAAGATTTTATACGCAGTTGCAAAACCAACCAGGATACCGTGGGAACCATTTGTTTTACATCGTACGTTGGTATAAATGAAAAATAACACAACTTACGGTTCATGTAACGTACTAGCGCCCTTACATTCTCAAATTTCTTATGGAAATAGATTGTCCATTTTAAACTTTCGTTTTTTTCATCAAACTTTCCACCGTAACTGATTTATTCAATATATTATGCATAATCATCATTGGCGTCATTATAATACATAGTAATAAATATTGTTTACTTATTATTTATATTTTTAGTGTGAAATAATTGTTACATTATAGTATTAGATCACAAACTATAATGCTATTGTGCAGTACTGTTATATAGGTATATACTCGTTTAGAGGTATATCTGAGTATGCCGTATAGAAACAAACTATTTAATATTATGGTTAATTTATTACGAACCAAACTGAAAATATCTTCATGAGTATTAATTACCATTACCTAAATAACATGCTGAAATATTATAAATCAAATTAAAAATAAATTAGAATTTTATAAGTACTAGCTGCATATGATAATATGAAGATTAAATGCGTTATTTTTTTGTTAATCATATAATAGGCAATGTTTTAATGAAACGAATATATTATATGCCTATATCTATATAAGTGCGTCAAATTATACACAATTGATCATATTATGATGTCAATTATTATTATTGACTGCCAATGTTTATTTTCTAATTTCAAACCAGTTTTTAAGAGCAAATACCGCTGTAGATTATTGAGACTAGTTAAAGACTAGTTATCATTTTCGGTTAGCCTATTATAACTCATATAGTCGTGTAAATGATTTCGTTTTGACATTTAAATATTTTTCTCAAAATAGTCTTCAAACAATTGAAATCTATTTCACCGTTTATACGCACCGTCGTCGTCGCTGGCAGTATATAGCATAATTCATAACAATTAAAATTTCTCAACGTTCTTTCGCGGGCGGGTCGTGGACTCGTGGTACACGATACCATCGTGGTCCAGGAAAACAATAGACCGACCCAGTATTATTTCGGTATTGAAATATTACACGGCGTATTGTTTTGGGTGTTGTGAAATTGACGCCGTTGTTTAATTGACCGTCGTGAACTGTACACGAACAATGGGGGGCCCCTCAAACATCATATATATATATTTAGATACAAACGATCATCGCGTGCGTTGATTTATGTAAAATTATTTAAAACATAAATACTCGAAGATCGTAATTTCGCATACTCTCGAAAACCATATTGTACACAGCACATTAGCGGTAGTATAATAGAGGTATATTAAATATAATATTATGTATGTCTGAAGTATACAGCAGTGGTATCTACGCGCGTTTGGTGTACTAGCACCATTATGGTGTACGACCTTCCAAGGACAGGCGTTGATGAGAATTTAGTTTTCGCTCACGGCTGTTTTCACGCAAACATAATTTATAATATATTCATAAAATTAAACGTATTAAATATTGACATTATTTTCAAACGCATTTTTATGTACCCATCGTCGCTAATGTTTGCGTTTATCCATGATATGCACTCAACGCATTAAAATTGCTCAAAGTATAAAACTAAAAACTAAATTTGAATATTTAGAATTTACGCTCGAAGAATGTGACTTATAAACACAAAGGAAAAGTCTGATTGTATATTGTCATTTATAGGAGTTATGGGTAACATTTTTTAAATCGGCAGAAGTTTTATGTGTTATATAGATATGGAGTATCAAAAAAGTATTAAAATACTACTTTTAAGTGCACAAATATATTGTTATTTTAGGTTTTGTTTTTGTATGGTAATATGAAAAGCTGTGGCTTGTATAACTAATTGGCTTTCACCAAATAAATTTGATAATAACTATTTATTTTATGAAGTATACGATAAATATATTGTCAACACAACCAACTAAATACTATCTATAGAATTATTGTTTTCTGGTATATACATAAAAAAATAATTAAATAAATTAAATAATAGAAGTAATTGTATAGGTAGGAGTTAAATTAATATTTTTGATTTAAAAAATTATTATTAAGATTTGTGTAATAAATTATAATAAAAGAAATTTATATTATTGTCTCAATAAATTTTCTTTAAAGACTGTTTTTTGTTACATTAGAAGAAATACAAACAAATTATCAACATTCAAAAGAAAATGTGAATAATATTCACATTTTCTTTTGAATGTTATAGTATAATATAATATAATTATAGTATACCTAATATTTGTATTTTTTTCAACTCCTCTTCCCCACGATAAAAAAAAAACAATACATTTACGTCTTACGTCATTCGCGTTATGTTTAAGTTTCTTTGACAGATGTCTAGTATCAAATTTAACATGGAACCAAATGGTTTTATTTTAAAAACTACTCGTTGTTTGCCCATCTAAAAGCATCTCCTAACTGATTTTAAACCGCATCAATACGTAAGAAATATATTACACTGCTGCTGATACAGTCATTTGAGTTTAAATTGCTTCGTCTCCGAACCATTGACCTTGTTAATTTACTCTTCCGGTGCATAAAGACAGCAATGGAAAAACGATAATCATTACACGAATTTTTTTTCCTGTCGACTAGAGGAGAACTGTGAGGTCCGACGATCCGTATCGGCCTACAAGCTACTATAGCGATGAGAAAAAAAATGCTTAAAACGATGTACTTATTGTTGGTTTTTTGTCGGTCAACAACGATGTTGTATAACAACTTCAGTGAATTGTTTACAATAAATGTTCGATAAATCATGAGAATTGTAAATGAAATTCGAACAGTATTGAAAAAAAAGAAGAAAATTAACCCAAAGGGCGTATACATGCGTATTGCAATGAGAAAAATCGATGAGAAACCGTTGCAGACTATTCACAAACTAGAACATAATATCAAACGGTTCGTGTATTCGTCGATGTTTGCAATTCGACAATTTTCCTTTTGGGAAATGATTAGGTATATCAATGTAACTAAATCTACCGCTATGAAATATCAACTATCATTGTATAGTTGGTATATTATGTCGAATTCGTTGTGTATAATTTTTTTCCGAGATACATACTTAAGCATATCGAGTGAAAGTGAATGGTTGATTAAAACAAATGGTCGAACTACATTTGGCAATGATTTTAATTCAATTGAGCGTGCATATATTATATGCACATTGTATAGTATGTACGTACTATGTACGTCACTGGAAAGATTCACTTTTTCTCATTGCCGATATTACTTCATATCCTTCGAGTACTACTGCAGAGTAAAGTATATATAAATACATCTGTATGTTGTATTTACCTATACCTAATACCTATATACACATATAAGTGCATTAACGGTTTCGATTGCATCAGTACCGCGTGTGGTTTTAGATGTATATGATAATAACAATAATTGAAATCCGCGTGAGAAATAAGCAATTCCACGAAGTTCGCAAGAGTGCAGTGTGTGTGAGAGAGAGAGAGGTATGAGACAAGAGAAAAACGAAATCCTTCTATTTGTAAATTGATTTTAATCATATAATAGAAATCGGAAATTAATTTACTCTTTTGAAATCAACATTAAATTCTTGTCGAATGAATTAATAAAAATACTCATTTAGATAATAATGTAATTGTGAATACCTACCTACTGATTAGTGATTACTGATTATTATAACCACCTATTAAATACGTTTATTATATATTGTTTTGATCCTATGTGAGAAACGACAAGACAAAAGGTTTGAAAGTAGGTATTGATTGAAAAAACATAATGATTTTTTTATCTTTCCTGTGCACCGCAAAGTGATTTTTGTCGATCTTTCTGTAGTGTCTTTATACTTATTATGAGTGTATGACGTATTTATCTTAAACATTAAATGAATATCATTTGTTTTGTTTAAAAGCGCTTTTTTTAGTACAATGTGAATTTTATAAAACATACGAAAAAATTAAATACTCTAATAATCAGGTATACCTATGATGCTGTGTTGTATTTATGTTATCAAAGCATTTTTTTTATAAAAACATTTTTCGCAAAAGTTTAAATGTAGGCTAACCGACTCGACCGGGGTCGTTTACCTTCAGCAGGTATATATATGTACTGTGTCATCCGTATTTAAGATTAGCTCGTGTCACTCGATATGGAATCGAGAGAAAGTGGATAAAAATGTTTTATTTAACAGAAACGCATTGTTTTTACTTCTATAATCACTTTATCGTTTTTATTCGAAACGAAATTTTGCTATTAAATCATATACCAATACCTTTAATCTGTTTAAAATATATTTGTTATTTTATTGGAATATTTAACTAATCGATGACGTATTTTCTTTTTTACAGAACAATTTGAAAGACACTGAATAAAAAAAAATACAAACGCATCATCACATAGGGTAAGTAACTAAATAAGAATAAAATCCATGTAGACGTTGTTGCGTGATAAGTACATGTTCATTAATGTTTTATTGACCAAACGGTTTATTGACCGTTCGATGTTATTGATATTTGTATTGTATATTATTTTATACCTGAAGAAAGTATGAGTACTGTATGGAAATTCTTCAAAAAAACTTTCGTATTCACTTATTCACTTACAGAAAATTTTTACTCCCCGTAAAGTCTCCACGTGCTGCACATAAAATAATGTAATAAATTAACAAAATACATAATATGTATAGCAGAGATAGTTCAATATGTAATAAGACGTGAATATATGTATATATAGGTAGTAAAATATGCTATATATTATGTTAGAATAATAAGATGAAATCAACAAAACTATAAAATTAAATTAAAAATAAGTTGCGCTGGCTTCACTCGGTATAACTAATTAATGATTTAAAACCTATTTTTTTTTTAACTCAAACTGCCGCCTTTTTTTAAACACCCCGAGGGCTTTCACGAAAATTGATTTATGCCGGTTGATAAGAAAATATTATAATATGATCGATAACAAAACAAAAAGTGTCTTGTTTTTAATGATCGCGATAATATGTTATGTTTTATTGGCCAATTTCAGTGAAGTAATACCTACCTAGTTATAAAACTAAACGTTTTCCATTACCAAAATATTACGACAATATGCATATTTGTACGTATATTAATTTTATTTTACATTATAATATTATAACTGTTGAATAGCCAATATGAGTGATAGGTGACATAATTGTTGAAATAAATATTTGAATTAAAAAAATTGTTTTTAGTAATACTTTAATTATAATTAAAAAATATTGTATTCCTTAAAGTACTCCATGAAGAAATACTTATTATCTATTATTTAATTTTATTGAATTATTATTTTATTCTAATATTTTTATAATTAACTAAATTAAAATAGAATAAAATTAGGTAGGTATAATATTTTTAGATTAAACATAAGAATATTCCATTGGAATTTTCGATAAATAAGCGTTTTTGAAAAAAATCATTGGTATAGTATTATATAGTTTTAAATTACACCGTTCTAATGATGAATTATGTAGTTTTTTGTGTAATTAAATATTTAAATATATTTTATGCGAAATATTTTTAAAATAACTACAAGAAACAAAATCATTTTAAACGTTGCATTCATAATGACCATGGATCAATGTATATCAGCGAGGTATAACATACCTATTTCTAGAGCAAATAATCATTTAATTCCATATTGTAGTATTTTGCGTTTTCAAGATTTATGAAAAAACCATGAAACCATTGTTGATAAAATTATTGCAAAGTGAGGTCTGTGGGAACGTTTTATTGGTCGGCCTCAGGATACTCGAACCCCGGGCTCATAAAAACACAATATAGCACGTCATAATGTTAATTGTAATAACATTAGGTCACGATTTTCTCTATAATTTTTTATAAATTGTTTTTGGTTTTTGAAATTTAAGATCTACCGATTATTTACCTGGCGGCAGTACTTGTAGAGGGTAAAAGGTGAAAATCAAACGTTTGAAAAAAAACTACGTTCGTCGTCCTTGACAGCTTCTATTTATCAAAACATGCTCGTATGCTGAATTACCATTGAATAATGACTACTCCCACACTAAATACCTATAATATAAACATAATATGTATTCTTGTAAATATTCTTGTATACATTATATAAATACATGTATATTCCTATCTTATTTTTTTTACATTGCGTAAATACTACAATTAATAATAACAAAACTATTTTAATAAATTAGAAAATCCTTTAAAGAGTTCACATATGACTGTTATTAATAATACCTATCTATTACAAAAATATTACGTATTTTACGTAATAACGGGCAATTGTTGTTATTTTAATGTTTTTTTTTGTATGTGTAAATCAAATTAAAAAAAAAAACTTTGACTACAAAAATAATATAATCTAAACTAGACAGCTTTCCAAGTTATTATTATTTAACTAAATAAAGAAGACAATGGATATTTTGCAACATTTTAAATCAAATATAAATATTAACGTAATAGGTAGGTATAAAAACTATAAATTGTTTTAAGATTTTTTAATTTTAGAAGAAATATTGTTTCTATATAAATACCTACTTTATTATATGCATAAAATATTCAATAATATTTCGTTCCTAAGTTAACAAGACAAATTGTGTTAAAATGTCTAATATGATTCGTTCATTTTAAAATATTTTATTTAAAACTAGCTAAAAATTTGACTATCTATAACGATAATGATGTAAGACGAAACAGAAAAATATAATACAAGATGGCTAAACCTCCGCCCTCTGCAGAAATCACTGATAATAATATATAATATACATGTATAATATGTGTCTGTGCTATTTTGCGTTTGCACTTATAATAGGCTACAATAATTATTTAAAATTTTAAGCCCGTAAAATGCAGTCTATCTACGACTCTGAGCTTGTAATATTACGGACAATGTATTAATAATATTGTCTTTGTTATAATGACATAATCTGAGCGACGAATCAAATCCTTACCCTTTTCACGACATGACATAAAAAATATAATAACATTTACTACTATTATTAATATATAATATTAATTTTTTTTGTTTTGTTACCTATTATTTCATATTTTTTCCCGCAATAATAAGAAACGTGATTGTTTCAAGAATGTAGAATAATACCTACCTATATTAGAAACTGGCGGGCGTATTAGGTTTCCGTGTATATCAAAACAATATTACCGCTGGTTATCACGATTCTCATTGCTGAACGATATAATAAATAATATATTTCCACGACAACGTTTTGAATTATATATATGTGCCGCAGTGTTCTATAACCCTTATAACTTATAATGTGCCTATACATAGTATACGGCTGCAGACTGCAATATACGCGTAAACAGCCGAACGCCTGCCGATGTCTGCGGGTGTCAGTCCTCAGTGTTTATACATTATATAATATATAAATTATAAAATAAAATTACCTATATTGATCATATTATTATGATTATCGTGTAGGTAGAACCTTTTTTTTCCATGCACGCGAGTTTAAAGTTTTCCTTCGGGCAGGAATTTCTTTCGGCAATGCTGCAGCGCAGTAAAATATACGCCCCGCAGCTACGGCTTCCGAATAATAATAATTGCCACAATATTGCAATAGACTCGATTTATCGTGATATATCAGCTGAAAGATTTGTCGATTTGAATGGCAAACGAAATGAGCAGTTGACGTGTAGGCACAATAGAATATTTTAGCACGAATATCTATAATACCGTAGACTATCGATAAATAGGGGTTTATTAATGCACACCCTTCATCCCGTCACACCCTTGACCCTTCCACCCCCAAAAATAGATGAATAAATATGTCAACTCTTCATCATCGCTATCATTTATGATTGCCAGTATGCTATGTGGAATACAGTGCCACAATAATGGGGATATTTTTTACTTGTTATTATTAATTATTATTGTAGGTTTAGGATGATGATGATGACTTTTACATATTTAAATTTTTTTCATTTAGTGGTGCACATTACATAACATTTTTGAATTACCTACGCAAACCAAATTATAAATCTTTTGGTATGACGCGTAAAAATTACCCACATATTAAGTTTTACCGAATATTTTTTTTTGATATTAAATTATACTACAAGTAATTTGTTGTATATATATGCACTATAGTTCATTTTTCTCGAATTTTAGATTATAAGGAATATTTTAAGAAATGTTTATTATTTGTATTATTTGATTCGCCGCGTACAGCTGATGTGAATTCACGCTAGGTACACAATCACGTCATACACGCTTTAAGTAAAAAAAAAAGCCTTTTACAGACATATGCCGCCAGCTGTAGGCAATACTCATATTATACTTGGATATTATATTGTCGGCGTCACAGCTCACTCGAACGCGCTTATATGAAATATGCGGTTTCTAATAAAAAAATCTATTAAAAGTGTACTGTTTGTTTTGAACAAATAAAGAATAATACAATTTGTAACAAATTCTTCAATGTCACGTTTGATTATTTTATGGGCATACCTTAGTATTTTTAGGGCATATTCGCTCGGGTTTTAGATTCTTCAGATCGGAGCGATGAACGTATTTTTTTTTAGAGTTTTTAATGTCATAATCATTCAGCTATGGCCCTAATTATTATAATTTATAACACGTTATTTTACTTTTACTATATTACGTTGTCACGGTGTAAACGTGCAAAAACCGTACTGCGACGTCTAAATATTATAAAATATTATTATGTAGTCGGAATTCGGGCAGACGTTTCTCATCGTCGACGAAAGCTTGAAACGACGCCCCTGCAGCAGACTCTCGGCACTCGGAGAAAGGGGTTGACAACGACGTCGTAATAACAGACAATAATATAATATCCGACAACGTGATGGGTTTTCACTTTTGTCCGCGAGTTACATATGTGTTATGCACGCCGCGAAGGGCCGGGATTATATTATTAAATATATCTAATATATCGGAATACGATACAATATAATAATTGATCCCGAGGCGTGCGTATGGGTTTCTATTCCGGTGCGAAGTACCGATATTACGGCCCGAGGCCGTCTCGATTTCCATTCGACATGAGGCTTTCGTCGGAAACGATATGCGCATACGCCTCGGGGGCTATCGTCAGACATATTACATATTGCATATTATTATTATCGTGTGTGTGTGCACATGGGAGCTGCTCGCCACGTTAAGTGCAGTAATAGTGCGTAGGACCCCTGGTCGCCGCCGGCGTGGACCGCCGGTGAAATTAACCGTTAAATTACGCGATCGGTGCCCGCGTCGCACCCCTTTCACTCTCTTCCTGTTTACGGACGACGTACATTTTCCATTTCGTAAATGTACACAGTTTTTTGTGGTTTTTTTTTTCATCACCTGAAACCCATAACATGTCTCTGGTGACGAATCGCGCGCGGGCCATCGACCTTCACATTTCACCTGGCCGTCGATCAAATTAATACACAAGTAATGGTTATCCACCACGATATTGTCATTCATAGGTATATAGGTACATTTTATTACTTTCTCTCGCTCTCATCTCGCGGATAAGACGATAACGTGCGGCGTGTCATATCGACGGCATCGGAGGAGGATCGTGAAACGGTGGCGGGTACACATCACTATATTATTATTATGTATAGCGCGCACGTAATTAATAAATTACTAATTAATATAATATCGTATTGAAAACTCGTTTTCGATCAAATAATACGTAATCACTATAATTGGCTCGCTACAGCTATATTTTGTGGTGAAACATTTTATAATAATAAAAAAAACTGTGTATCGTTCGCAGCCGATCCTCGTGGAGTTTTATAATCGCATGCAGACTGCCCGCAGAGTATTATACGATATATTCGGAAGCTTTGTATACAAATCACTGTTTATGGTTAGACGATAATTGTTTTATTTTGGTTTATATTTTGGTTTTACCTATTCTAATATAAGTGTTCGCCATAGTCGCTATTATAACTATTACTATATAGCACAATGTCACGGCGAACGATATTCCGACATTTTATTTTACGAGATTATAGTTGAAATTCCCATAGTTAAAACATATTATATATGATTACAAAATACGAAACGTTAGCTTTACTACTATGTATTTTATAGTTTTATACTACTTTATACGTATACCTACTAACAGTTAAAAAATAATATATATTTGAATGGCTAGTAGTTAGTACAATATATAATAATATATAAAACTACTGTAAGAAAATAACCTGTTTACCGTGCTCATCCATAAATCAGTGTAGGTATACGTAGAAAAAGTTGGTCACATGAGTCACATACCTAAATTGCTGCCGTAGTATACGTTGCAGTTTAACTGCAAAAATATGCTACGGTGAAATTATTATCAACCAATTTTTTATGAGAAAGAATTACCCACTGCCAAATGATAGAAATATATATGTATGATAGAAAAAAACCTAACCGTCAAACCTACATTATATTATGATACCTATATTAAAATTGACAAATCTTTTATAAATTATTCAAGCTAGTATAATAAAACTGTCAACTATTATAACGATCGATAGTATATTATATATTAGTAGCCAGTCCGACTGCTAAGTAGTAGGTAAAGATATCGCGTAATGTTCCTCATTAATCATTATTAATCTATATAGTTTAAACTTTAGATAGGAACCTAACACAGCTATAATAGATTATAGTTATATAAAACAAGCTTTCTTACAAATAATATATATAAATATAATATATTATATGAATAGAAAATAATAATTACGATTAAACTAAAAATAATTGATATTATTTAAAATATATACATAGTTGTGAATAATATATTGATTTATATCACATCCAAAATAAATAAATTTATTGCATAAGACATAGACAGTGTATGAACCCATTTATAAAAAATATTTCATCTAGCTTAGCTTGCTATGTATTTATTGACTTTTGAATATTGATTATTGAATACTTATATGTATATTATACAATATGTATATTGTGTATCATATTTCACATTTAACAAATTATTATAGTATACTAGAATACGAGATGCCCATTGTCCAGATACAATGACACCGCGTATTTATGATTCAACATTTTTTTGAAAGAGGATGTTATAATATTATATCATATAATTATTGTACAATTATTATTGTGTTGTTTTTAGTGTTGTACATTTTTTCAAAACCGACCTTCTTGTTAACGACGACGTTACACATATTCCACATTCTGTGCATTTATCGTATAAATTCTGTTCGAAACTGTTTTATCGCATTGATACGAGTTAGATAAGGAAATTGTCCGTGATACCGGTCTGATTGCAGTATTGCAATATTGCACAGAATGGATGCGGGCTGTAGCAATAAGCCCAATATAGTTGGCAATTATGACAATTGATTTATCATCTCGAGTCTCGACACGTGAGATAAAAACGTTTTGACTTGCGAGACACTTACTTACTCATCTTAGCGATGACAGTGCTTCTGCCACAGTAATAATTGTTAACAATATAGGTACGGTTTTTTACAACCCATTTATTTATAACAAAAATTAAGTACCTAGTTAAAATTAATACAGAACTCGCGCGCTGTACCTAACGAAATACAAATTATTAGCATATTAGGCCAAATTCACATTCCTCATAGGCGTACGTCATAAAATATCACCGTGAAAATAATTTAAGAAAGTGTATGTACATTAGTCATTCGACGTTTTATTTTACGAGCACAGAACACATGTTTTATTCCGGTTGCAAACATGCTGTTTAAGTGCACCACGACTCCCGAGTGTACCTATACAGTATGCAATACAAACGAAAAATTATTTTGTAATCTCTCGAAACGAAATTGTTGTACTATATACCTAATTATTGTGTATATAATAAAGTGATTGTATAATATAGCGATGACAATAATACAGTCGGGACTTGTCGGGATTCGACAAAAGGAACGCACCCGATTTGCGAACTTTACGTCTTTATCTATATTATAATACAGTATTATCATAATAAAATCATGTACCTACATAATTATTAACGTATTATGCCTAACCACGGTCTTTGTTTATTACAACGACTACACGACTGCACCAAAGACGGATATGAATTATTGTTATTTCACGGCTGCACGTTTAGGTCGTCGTCGTCGTCGTCGTCTCCTCATCCGGACGACGAGCACTGAATTTCTCGACGAATTCGCGTGTAGGTTAGGACCATTACACGTGCGCCGCCATCTTCAGTGACGCGCGGCTGTATAATAAACGTTTTCCGAGGTTCCGGAAAAATTAGCACGAACAGCGTTGCCGAAAACCGTTTTAAGTAGCTGCATTATAGTGGTGGCGGGGTATATAATTTGCATAGAGCGGAGAACGACTGTTGCTAATCGTGTACCTGTTGCTCGCGATAATATATAAATCATATATACAGGGCGATTCACCTAGCATGTTTACCCACATTTTATTCTTTAACTACCTACTCATATGTATTTAATGAAATTCTGATTTTTGGAATTTTTATTTATTTTTAAAAAGACCACATCATTTTCAAATGCTTATATATAATATTTGTATGGCATTTTTATTTTCCCTCAGATTTTCCCAGATTTACTTACATTTAATATTATGTAGCCATGTATAACAACATACAATAAATTTTCGATTTCTATATAAATAACGGTGGTAGATGCGTATGAAACTGTATATTTCTAAAAAGAATCTATGTAAATAAGTAAATTCGTGCATAGTACCTTGCGCAGTGCGTAATCCTCGGAAAGCAGCGGCGGCACGTGTGTCGTCGGGCCAGAGTAGATCAACTCGGGATTATTTCACTTGTACTGTACAAAATTATATTTTTTTTTTTTCTCGCATTTCACAGTAGGTATATGCACTCTCTGCAGACAGGAAAACGACACGATTGAGAATCAGACGTGGAAAAAACCACGAAACGTTTCATAAGACTGACCTAAGGAAAATATCATAGCTTTTATACCGCTAACATATGGATGGTTCGAGTGGTTATCGCGTTCAGGCTGCAATGCAAGTTTAGAACATAACCCGATATCGCCAATAAATGTTTCATCGACAACTTTCCGAACGTTTCCGTCGGTGAATTTCGTATGATGAGGTTCGTAAACCATGACCACCCTCCGTATACGCAGGCGCCAGGCGCCCAGGCAACCGTGGTCAACTCAATCTATAGGTGACCACCGTCCATAATATCATTGTAAACGGTACACTCGCAGCGATCCATAGATAACCGCGAATTTTTCGTTTGTCTTGTATATTATTATACGACAATAGTCTTTAGAGACAGACAGCTTGTAGAGGTAGGTACAATGCACTTCAGTCACCTTTATTTTGTACAAGAACAAGTTCCTCGTAGGAATAACAATTTCTACACGCGTATCGCCTATATACAACGCTACTTCAGAACATGTAATGATTTACGTCTGTAATATGTGTAGGTATATTTTATATTTTAAATAAAATATATTATTATGATTCCAACTTTGTAAATGTTTGAAAATTGTTGTTATAATAATAATGTAAGCACCAATCTAACGAAGTGAAGGGGGTGGGGGTGGGGGTGGAACGAAATTTCAATGACACTCTTAAAGGCACCTAACCTTACCTAACGAGTGAAATTTTTCGCGCTTGGGCTTGTTGATGATCGCGATAGAGAAGAGAAAGAATTTAAAAAAAAATTTAAATACCCGCAAACGATAATATTATTATTATGATATAATATTATGTGTTTCGAATACTTGTCGTTATTTATTGCGATCACGCGGCCAGCCGAGACGCGACGGCGGCTTACGCTGGCGAGTCGAGCGATTGCAACGGCGGCGACGTTCGTTTCCGCCGCCGCGAGCGCGTGTGGTGGGGAGCGCGACTTGTCGGCGGCGGTGCAGCGCGTCTCCGACACTCCGTCGCTATCGCTCTCACTCTCTCTCTCACTCGCTCCCACAGTCAATCACTCTCTCGGTCTCTCACTTCTCAGTCGTATAATAACGGTGTCTCGACGGAACCGACCCGGTAACGGAACACACACGCAACACGCGTTTCGCCGTGTGTTGTACAGTACGCGCGGCGTTCCTTCCGAAACAAACAACGACTGGGCCGCGCTATCGGCGGTCTTCGTCACGTGTCTCGTTTCCGCCACGGTCGTGTTGTTCCTTATCCGCGGGCGCGTGTGCGATATCGCGCTAAGTTCGTGTGCGGTTACCGGTCATAGGCGCGTGTATTAGTCTGGAAATCGAGATTTTCTGTTTTCGTTCCCGTCGGATTTTATTCGCGAAAACCGTCCTATGGTGCCGCCGACCTGAGAAAACCTGAACGCCGTTCGTGTGTTATTGTGTTACTTCCAGATTGCTCTACGAACACATTTCGTCGATCGGAAAAGGATATTTTATGCTACGACGGCGAGAGAACGCTGCAGAACACGCGCGTACCATTATTGCTTTTAAACGGCCTATATTACAATATATTGTATAATACATATTATAACATACACTCACGAGATGATGGGACGGCTAATTTCCAGGTATTTTTGTATTATTCGACAACTAACTGACGTCAGCTGCTATGTCAGTATGTTTTATTATGCCCGTGAGGTTGACATCAAGTTGTGCTTTGTCTGATTGATTCAAAAAATGTGCTAGTATTCTGTAAATCAATATTGCAAAGTGGTTACAAAAATTTGCAAGTCAATTTTATTTTTTCACTGAATTTAATAAGTTTTTTTGGCCAGAAATGGCTTTCAGTGAATAATATTATACTAATGCTTAAATTATACCTAATAAATATTTAAAAATTCTAAAACCCAACTTGCAATAATTATTATCAATTAGTTTGTAAATATTCGCTCAATTTTTTAAACGATCGAACAAAATAAGGAAGCTGCGTGAAGTAGTTGCCCAAAATGGTTTTGCTTATAGTATTCAAATAACTTATAAACAAATTCTATTAACCAATTTGAAATTGATTTGCAAATAAATAAATACTGAAATAGTTTCGAATCAATAAGACAAAGTCAGGGGAAGTACTCTATAGATATATCGGCTTATACCATTGACTATACATAAAATAGTAATTAATAATATTTGTAATCAATGATTTTATGAGTATACGGTACACTGTGCGTTATAACTTACCAGTGTTTTTCAAACCAGCGGGGCGGATATCTTTATTCAATATATAATAATAAATCTATTTAGGAAAAGCGTTTATTACGTCCACCATGGGTTTTCACAGCGAGTTTCTATAATAGGTTACTGAAACAAGGTACGAGTATGCCAAAAATCTCAAAAATTAAACTATTTATTATTTTTAAAAATGGTTTTGAGACTCAATTGATAGTATAAGATGCAGGTTCTCTCTTCATTTTTTGTAGGAACATCGAGTTTTTGCTCATATTATATACTTTAAAATTACTTTATACAATAATGTTATAGACAAAGTGCATAAACATTTGCCATTCGAAACACGCTATGTGCATTAAAAATAAACTACGACCTATATTATTATCATAAGCGTTTATTTTCAAACAATAAAATAAAACAAAAAATTATTTTTTAATAATAATCGATTGCATTAACGAATCATGACATTAAATTATGCAAAATAAAAAATCGTTTTATATGTTGAATTAAACGATTCCTTCAAATCAAACAGAGTGATTGCCATAGACGTGACATATATTATTATTTATTAATTATTATATTTGATATATTATTTAAAATATTATTTTGTTAAATAGACAGTACCTATTTCATTAGTGACTAAATCTTCGACACTTAGTAGAAACCTACTTTCATAAACCATACTCATGACGGTTATCAGTGTATAGTGTATACTTTATTTACTGGAATAGGTATCTATATAAATTAATAATTATAATAGTCCTTATTATAATGATCGATACTATATATTATGCACATAATATGATACATGTGAATAATATAATAATCATTATTATGTTATTAGTATTATAAAAACACAATTGGTGGTATTTTTTTAAAACATTCCTTACTGCTCAAATATTGTATATCACGGCTATTATTCTTGAATTAAAAATAACTCCTTATACTTACTTTATAATAAATATTATACAGATACACCTATATAATACGAGCCAATATAATATTGAACTTTTTTCAGACACTATATACAATGTCTCAATTGGATACACTCCACGACAAATTATGAAGACTATATTTCTATATATTCGATATAATCTACATTTGATTTCGAGTCAATATATATTTTGATTGTGACAGATACATTAATATCGTAGTTGTCGTCCGGCTTAAATTATTCCATTCCTCATTGTACATTCCTACGATAGTAATCTATGTATATATATGTGAAATAAAGACTGTAGGTAGGTAGGTTAGCAACGTATTGTAATATGCAACGTATTTAACTAACTAATGTTATTATACGTGTCGTAAAGTAAGTATTACGCGAACTCGGCGAATGCGACTTTATTTCCCATTACCTAATTACTAATTAGTGTGTTTCACACTTGTTTTTATTTTCTATTTACTCGAAACAAATTTTAATTTCACCGATTTGATAATCATTATATATTATTAACCAATTATAATTATTATGAATAACGTTCAACGGTAAATTCGAAATTTGTAAAGTTTGTAAGTAATTTCGCTCAACGAAATGGTACGTCGGAAACGGCAACCACCTTACATGTACATAAAAATATTTTGATCACTAAAGTTCCATAATTAAATACGTCGAGTGCATAAATTAAAAAAAAAATAAACACGTTAGTACGTTCCGCGTATTCTTATATAAACACATTTCTTTTTTTTAATGAATTTTAACAAAAAATATTTTATCAAAACCATTATTAAACTACCATATTAATATGATTGATAATTAAACAAAGAAAAAGAATAGAACATATGAAACGTAAAACTCGTATATTTTAAATTTTGAAACCAATATGGATAATGTGATTGGAGGACAATTTTTGTTATAATTACATGAGAGCAATAATATATGAACAATTGAGATCAAGAAAGGTATTTTAAATTTAGTTTAATTGAAATTAATTTGGTCCCTCTGATGTCCGATCTCTTCAATTATTTAGTAGAATTGATTAAAGTCATCTGTGGCCCACCACAGCTGCAGGGGAAAGTCAAGAAAACTGTATTGACTGTAATTAAGCCTCAGGTTGAATGCACGATTGGATAGAAGATTATGGCCAGTATGCGTCATATACGTAACTGACTGGTATATTGTGCAATAATTGCGCGTCTAATCTGTTAGGACTGACTGAAAATATGAATGAAGAGGGTTGGGATAAAAATATCGTTTTTAAAAACAGGGGCTTTTGATATATCTCATTAGAGCTTCCCATATATTATGTATACATCACATGTAAAAATATAAAAAGATTTAACATGACTTACCTACGGTGATAATAATAGGGTAATGACGCCCATATTATTATAGTTCATAGATATTTAAATTAAATAATATAAAAAAATTATCGCAGATACGTATAAATCGTATCTATTTTATAAATTATAAAAGTATCCTCACCAACAAAATCCTAAAGAACAAGAATATTGTACAAAATATACAATACTTTTATTAATTAAAATTCACGGTATAGCTGTTACCTTTTATAATTTGCATCGGCTGTACCACACATCACTCCGATTATTACATAATTTAATTTCGTCGTTTGTTTCCCATAGATGAGGTTTCGATCGTCGGTTTAACACGCAGCGGACTGCAGAGAGCGAGGCTGAGACGCGTCGTCGTGCCCTGGTCCATCAGAACGCCGCCGCAAAGCCGGACAGCCACGCGCCGAAGCGATGGGCAACTCGAACAGTCACGGCAGCAGCACATCGTACGCGACAGGCGGCGACACGATACCGCCGCACTCGTGGGCGTACTCATTTCCGCGGTCACAGTACTTCAGGCAACCGATCACCGGGCCTAAAGTACTGCCAGCGCACTTGCCGGGCCAACAACGGCCGCGGCTCAGGGCCACCGAAAACGGGTCCATGCTGCACGTGGCAGGCACCATAAACGGTAAACGGCCGTACGATTATTCGCACCGGGACGACGTGAGTAAAATATATTTTGAAATACACCTGTTATCCTAGTTATGATTTAAGCACGGATTTGTATGCTCTAAAAAGTATCACAAACGGCCGTATAATATGCAGTAAAAATCATAAAAATATGCAAACAACATTTTAAAATGTATACTCAATTTTAACCATTTACTAATAACTTAATTAGGTACTCAATGCAAAACAAATCATTTTTTAATAAATTTGCTTAACAATATTACATACAAGAAAGTTAATTTCCTGTTAAAAACGATAAAAAAGTAATAAGGAAAACAATTTCACGAAAATCCACGCTCCATAGACTTATAATTATACTATTGTATACCTACAATTCGTTATTGACCTTAAAACTTATTTACGTCTTATTTCAGAATATTTACTGATATATACCTATTTATATAGAATCGATTAGATTTACAGTGTTATCTCCTAGAGACTTCTAGCTGTACATAACCATTAAAGCTGTCCTAGAGATTTTCTAACTATTACTTAAAAATTAAAGCAAGTCACTTAATAGTATTTATTGTTTTAAAATAACAATTAATATACGTGTTTCATTCGATATAAACTACTCGAGTTGTTACCTTTGGATATGGTAAATATATTATCCCATGGTTATTAAGGGATTCTTGAAAAATATCCTACCTTTTCCGTTTATATTTACACCATCCGCGTCTTTATAGAAACAGCATTTAATAACAACACATAAAAATAATTGTATCAATGATTAATATAATAATCATACAGTATACTTAATTGTATGTTATATTATTTATTTTTAACCCTTGGCTACACCAGGGGGTGGACACTTTTGGGTGGCAGGCCGATAACAGAAAATCATTCGCCATTTTATTTGAGGTGGTTTTATCAGTTTTAATTTAAGATAAGAAACATATTCCAAAGAATATTACAGTTTACAAATCACTAATCAGTCTAATCGGTACTTAAAATTGATAAAAACTATCTCAATTAAAATGGCGGCTGATTTTTTGTTTGGCCCTATCTTACTGTATAATTTGTTATCAGTGTCCATTCTGATTATTCTGTTCTGTGGCTACACGCGCCATTTTTTTCCAATAATTACACGTGTGGTGTATTTTATACACCAATTTTTTTTACACAGAAATCAATGTCGTATTGTATATTATATATTTGACTTTATTTGATAATAAAAAAACAAAGTACTACTTAATATTTTTTTAAATTTAATTATAATAAAAAATGTAATAAAAAAAATTTTGTTATTACTATATTATAGTTTATAAAAGTAATACACACGTGGTGTATTTCGTTCACCGATACAAAAATATTTTAAAACGGAGCTTGTCTGTGCAGCTACAAACATCAAATGTCGACTGAAATCGATTAATAACTATTACATATTACATAAAAAAAGGTTAGATTAGGAGAATAACTGAAAACAAATAAAAACCAAAATAGAACAAGATAAACAAAAATATTGGTGTACGATATACACCAACGCGTGTAGTTAAGGATTAAGTTACAGTAAAATAAAATAAAATTAATGCCGTGCTGACGAAATAATAATATCAATCAATCTTTCACTTATAATAATTCCACAAATAACTCTAACCATGAACCCGTTATTTAAAAATAAAACTGTATAAAATAATATAAAATCCTTGAAATATCACAAAAATATTATAATAAACTATATTGTAAAAAATAAAAAAAAAAGGTATATTATGATAGCTAAAAATAGTTGTGATACTTTCCACACTCCACCTAAACACACATGTACCACGTTTGCCTATCTAAAACTCCCTGTTATAAATAACTGATATAAAATAATATTATTTAACATTACTTGTATTTTTATAAATACTTTATTCTACAAAAATATACGTGGTTATTTTTTAAAACTATTCATTGAACTACGAAAAAGATTTTTTTAACTTACACAACAACTGAATTTTAAATTTTTGATAAACAATACAACCGTTATTATACTTATTAAATATTTACTAACGATAACTGCAACAATGATAATCTATAACAGCAAACAATTTAACTATAATTTGAGATATTCTTCACTATGTCTTTAATAGAAATTTATAAAATGAAAATTCATATTATTAAAAAAATATAATGAAAATTTGGTTGGAAACGTAAGTACATATTTATTATAATACTTATATTAAAAAATACAAATAGTATTTAAATAAAATAGAAACATTTTTCAATAAATGTATAGATACATATAATATAACTATAGGCATGATGAAGCTCGGTGGTTGGCCTCACTCAATAACGTATCCTAAGGTCAAACATCGGCCGACGACGGTAATTCCCAGATGGGTGACCACCCGGGTGTTTAGTGAAGAATTGTCAACTCACATACACGTTTTCCTCAACTAACCAACCCTTTAAAAAAAATATTAATGGCTATAATTTCCAAAGCTCAAGATCCAGAAAAAAAAATATTTAATATATACAAGGTGATTCACCAAGCATCCGAGCATGCTCACCGCCATTTTCCCCCATAATAATGAATTTATTCAAATTCAAATTTTTGGAATTGTTAAATATACTTACTCTAAGACCATACTTACAAATTCTTGAATTTTTGTATACTACTATTAAGGAATGTCCTGTGGCGATTCAAAGTTCTATTTTTCAAATGAGAACCCCCCCCCACCATTTTTACTGTAAATTATATAATGTATATTTTTTTTGAAAATGTTGATGTAGGTACCTAATTTAAAATTTGAATCAGTAGTTTCTAAGTTATTACAATATTTGTACTAAGGATAATAGTCCTTAAAAATAGTTATACAAAAATATAAAATAGATATAAAATTGGATCTAGTATATATATTCTACTTTGGCCATCTTTATAAATTATTAATGTTGATCGACTAATATTTTTGACTAAAACTGTAAAATCACTATAGCCTCCATATCTTATAAACCCATTACCATGGACCATTTATTCTTAGAACATAAAGTTAAATAACTTTTAACTAACTATTAAATAACTCAAAATCTAAACGTACGAATTTTGATGTATAATTTACAGTTTAAAATAAAGGGATGTTCTCATTTAAAAACAGATATTTTTATCTCCACAGGACACTCCTTAAGTAGTACAAATAAATCTCAAGAATCAAAAAATACGCATACCATGGTATTAAAGTATATTTGAAAATTCCAAAAATCAGAGTTTGAATAATTGCATTATTAAAGAAAAAAGGGGGTTGGCATGCTTGGTGAATCACCCTGTATACAAATATATTATACTATAACAATGTGAGCTGCGTGTCCGCGCATATATTTTCGTGGGAACATTTTTTGGTTAATATTTATATTTGATTTTCTTTGAGTATGACATCAATATTGCTATATTTTCTTAATGAAGGTCAATAAAGTTTAATGATTTTAAAAATGTTGTTTTAGATCCAACATGGATATGGATACGATATTCAAAGACACGTACCTAGGGATGGAAGACGAGATCGTATGGGGTACAATATGTATACCAGCGAACCAGACTTACGGTTTTCAGACTCCCGCCAACTACCACCAATGGGTTACAATCATCATCACAATCACGGAGACAATGGAGCTGTCAAGGGCAGGATGTCCCGTTCTAAAAAGAAGTACAGAGCTCCTCAAGTGCCTCCATCTTCGTCGCATCATAATGGAGTGAGTGCAGATAACATTTTTTGATTTTAGTAAATATAGCACGCATCGCAAGTCGTACCTCTAATATAACCAATTATTATGGTTATTTAGTTATATTAAACTTAACGTATTTGTATTTTTTATCAAATTTAATAACACTAAAATATTACACGAAATATGTATACATATTTGTATTCATATATGAATTGTATATAGATTATGGATATAAGTGAGTAGAGGATTTAGGCGTTTATATATATTATAATATAATGATAATCCAAGGCCCAAATGAGATTTCCTACAGTATTTAAATTATTTGATGTCTTGAATTCTTGATGTACCTACTTCTTAAGTTTTTAAATTAAATAGGTATCTTTACAAAAGTTGTATTTTACGTTTCGTAGATGGACAGCTCTTCGCCTGACTCGTATCAACATTGGGAAAACCACAGGGATAATAGTAGATCTAGTCAAAACAATGGTATGCCAAGATTGAGGTTATTTAAGACTAGAGCTGAGACAAAACATAAGCTCAGTAGAGACGAATTAAAAAACGCAGAGTTTCAGCCTGAAGTTAAACCACAACCTAGCAATCTACATCGAAGCATGTCTTCCCCTCAATTTCAAGTGAGTTAACTTTTATTGTATTTTTAACGAACGGTTTAGTTTTTAAAAGATTCAATTCTATTGGCAATCCACATCGTATTTTCTTTATTATATGATTATTTGAGAACAATTCCACTGTATACCTATAATATGAATTATGATACTATAGTTATGTAACTATATGTAAAGTACCTACTAAAATTAAAATAATAAATATAAAAATATTCACAACGTACCGTCCATGGAGTATCAAATTCTAACGATAGGTACTGATATCATTAATTTATAAAGTGGGTGTCGAATTTGGCTCTCGCATAGTTAATTAAAAAAGCTTAAACTATATTTGATTGTGCTCTTTCTACAGTTTAAAAAAACAAAGTATTTTTTATTTCAAAGTGTATGTACTGTAATTTATAATGTACATTGTAATATCAAATATTATTAATTAGGGGACCACCTCGTAGAGATTTCTTCCTTGTACCCCCATTATTGATTATAAAATAAATTCTCAAGTATATACCTAGATATATATTATATATTATGTACCTATGTATATTAAAACGAAAACCATTATTAAACGTTAAAATGTTTTTTTTTTTTTTTTTAATAATGAATGCGTGTAATTGGCACCAAAAATGAACCAAAGTGAAAATATATTGATTGAAATTGTTGGGTGGTACCTATAGTATCTTAAATTTTAATTTACACCAACATTTAAATCGATACCACGTAACAAGTAAGGTTAGTTTAGGCCAAACTACACTAAACAACTCACTATACTTATACTAGGTGAATAATACTTTTCTGATGATTGACCGAAAAAACAGAGTTATTATAATATCGTATCAAACTATCAAAGTACCTAATACATTATTTAGTATCGGACATAATTTTGCCTTTTGGATAGTTATTTTAGATAGGTAATATTATAGTAAAGCCCATTTGTGGGTGTCGGAAGTTTGGAATTGGAGTTTATGGGCAGTGACAGCAGTCTATGTAATTATCAATTAATAAAATACCTACGCACTATAATATGATGATACGGTTTTTCGCTATTGTACAACAACACCAAAATCGTCACATTTTTTTTCAGCACCATTAAACCTTCGCCACCCCTAACAATAAATGTTAGCCTCCTGCATATATTTGACCCCTCCGCATATACTTTACTCTTAACAACGAGCCACTGTTCTGTATAACAATGCGCAGCTGCAGATTTTCGGGACGTCCTTTGTCGCGCGGACCAGTTAGTATTTATGCAATAGAGCAGCTAGCTAAATCGGGTGTAGGAATAATAGGAAACCCTCCGGCACGCGTCAAATTGACCGTACCGGTCCAGGCGCGTGAAATAATGATCTTTGGGATCGTCACCCTAGTGAAATTTTCACGCAACAAAAAAAAAATCGAATTTTTAATGAAAATATTTTATTTGTATATAAAATTACTAAAAAAAAAATTAAATTGGGTGCCAACACTGACCATTATTATATGTATAATACGCTGCTCTATCGTTTATACAAATTACAACTTTTTTTTATGAATTATTATCTCCGAAAATCGATCGAAAAAACGAACATATTTATTTAACGGTTACCCGAAGATTTTTAATAATAACTTTAAATACGAGCTTTACCTATTTAATTTTTGCAGGCTGAATTGAAACGTGTGACAGAAAGGCTGAGAGAAAAAGAATTCCGTCATCCGCCCGTTGGCCGCGCTTCGGAGAGCTCGTCCAATCAGGCCTCCGAGGAACGGGCAGCGGTTGTGGTCGCTGACAGTGACAAAAACCGCGAGAGCCCGGTGAACTCGAACAGACAACGATTAATGGCCGACCGGGCCAAACGGATGTCCAGGTCGATACCGAATCTCGCTACAAAAGTACAAGAAGACGATGACGTCCGATGCACGGGCGAGGGTTCGTCAGCCACGGGTTCCAACGACGAGAACAAGATCCATGATAAGAAAGCAAATCCGAAAACAAGGTATGCCCTATTAAACAGGCTAATCGATTATTTCAATGTTACCTACGTGTATTCAATGTATTTTACGTTGTTTAGCGTGCCAGATATTAAGCCGAAAACATTCTATTTCGGTATGAACGAGTTCAACGATACGACAAAGACCAGTAGAACCTCTGAAGACGTTGATCGATTCGCTGAGAGCTTTAATAAAACGAACGCTTCGCCTTCTGATAGCATTGCTAGCAGTGACCCAACAGACGAGGTACCAATAAAGTCGGTTTTATTTCAGTAATAATTATTTTCAGGAGAGATATAATTTTATTTTTCTCAAATGTAGTGTAATATGTATGTCAATATATATAACTGTTACCTAATTTGTACATTATGAAAAACAATTAAATGTTTCCCTTTATTTATTTAATTACAATTTTAGATTAGTTAGGAACAATATTTTATATTTATTTTATTATGATAAAAACCTAAACTACCTATATTAAAACTTTTAAGTATAATATAAATTTATTTATCTATAAATATTTTAGAGTGGTGGTGACATATCTCTTCAACTAAGACCTACACTTCCAAGAAAACAGTTTGACATCCCTAGATTTAGTCCAACAGCTGCTTGGCGCTTGCTTACTGCTTTAGAAAGTCCTTCACCAGTTAGTCCTAATTGTAGCGGTGGAGAGGAAGATTTAATACCAATTATAGATCAACCTCATAATTCCGGTGATAAATCTGGAGATAGTGGTATTTCTGGAGATGCTAGTCCTAATTCAGCCCATAATTCACAGGTAATACATAAATTTACATGTTTATAAATGCCAATTTAATATACTTTTATAACTTTTAGGTTGCTTGGACTCCACAGCAAGACTTAGAAGAAACAAGTTCAGATGGAGGATTGGAGGATTCAGCACCAGTTTCACCTCAAAGTTTGGATACCACACAATTTTCAAGAACTCGTACAGTCGCTAAGCCAAGTTTCTGTCTATCCCTACCCAGAGATGAAAGTACAGGAATTGATAAAAGATATGGACAATTAGTAAGTTTGTTTATTACCTAATAGTTATCTTTTGTGTTTATTAAAACAATATAATTTATTGTGTTCTATAAAGAATGAAGATTTTTCACCAATGAACCCACCCAAATCTAGTGGTTACTTCAAATCTAAATTAAATAGAGGAAAAGCATCGACAGATAGAAACAAATCACAGCTGGATGAAAACTGGGTATTGAGTAGAAGTGTACCAGATTCATTGCATCAATCAGGTTTAGTTGGCAATTTTCCATCACAAAACTGGAGTCAGTTAGAATGTCAAAATGGAGATGAACCTTCTGATGAAGAATTAGCTATGTCATCTTTACCAAAGTTTTCATATTTAGCTGCAGGCAGACGAGCTATGTATTTGCCAGAATATAAATCATTGAACTATTTATATCAAAAGTATATTTAAACATCTAAATAACTGTTATTATAACTCTTTTATAAATATTAATCCAATTCATAGGGATATAAAAAATGTGCCTGAAAATAAAGCCATTGTATCAAAGTCATGTGAGGACCTCACAAGAGACGACCTGGATGATGAAGAGTTACCAGTCATAAATGAAAGAACAAAACAACAAAAATCAACGAGTAAAAAGTTTGCATTTCAAAGTACAATAAGACAAATTGAACGAAAGAAAATAGCTGAAAAATTATCAAAAGAAGCAGAGTACAAAGGTAATATATAGATGCATACGGCTCCCATATAGTGATTAACAAAAAAAAAAAAGATACATATATATATATATGTATCTTTTTTTTATCATATATATGCACTATCATATAATTAAAAAGTTTATATTTTATTTGAAAACATTGATTACAGAACGCCAGAGACTCAGTGAAATGGAGGCTATGCGTCGAGTGGAAGAAGAGTTTCAACGAAAACGAGAAAGAGAAAAAGCAGATATTCGACAACAGTTGAGACTGTACACTTTAACACAAGGTGATAGAGAACCAGCACAACCTCTCCCTTCTGGTACTCAAGTACTCTCTGAATTTCGGGAGTCAAGGCGCGACTACAAAGATTTTAATTCTTCCAGGTAAAAATAATTTCATTATGAAAATATTTATTTATGAATTAATACATTTAACTAAGCTAACCGCTTTTTAGAGTTGAACATGAACCCAATAATCGTTCAGAAACTCCAGTAAAAAAATCAACAACTGTGCATCCAAAAGTTGTATATCAAATGCCCAAAAGTACTCCGGTGTATGTGACACCAAATACTGTACGTAAGCAATGCAATGGAACTGAAAAAGGATCATCAACACCAACATCTGGTAACTACAGAAGAGACTTTGCTCAAGGGGCCCTACCACATTCTGTGGCAAGTTCAGACTCAGAAGTGTCTGTGTCGATTACTCGACCAACTTCACGTACAAAGCACAGAAGCAGGTAGATAATCATCAACTTATACCACAAACCATAATTACTAGATGACTAAAATTAACAATTATATTACATAATATATTACCCACTTAATAAAAAAAAAACATTAACTTACCTACTAAATACTTACTACTTAGTGAATTTGAAACGCATGACATTTAATTCAAATATATATTTTAATACTTAACATAAACACATTAAACAATTAACAAAAATGAGTATTGATACAAAAATAGTGAACATATTCATTTTTATGACAACATTAAGTTTTGAACATATTTTAACAAATGAAACCTACTGTAAACTGTGCATATTAGATATAATACTTATAACTTAAAATGATTTAATTCATAACATTAGTTACCTATACAATTATTTTGTTTTGTTCTGTCCTTTACAAAAGCATTAAAAAAAAGGTAAGTATATATTTTTATTTGTTTCAATAAATGACTTATTATACATTTTTGCTGTATTGGTAATATTAGAAAGACTATAAAAAGAATTAAAGTGTAAAACAAATGGAAATCTAATTTTAATGAAAAAAGGGTACCTTTATTAACGAAGAAAATAATTGTGAAGGTGTCATTAGAATAAGTGTTGTTAGATTAGACATTAGATTTTTAAAAATAAGGAATATTACCTAACAATAATTACAATCAAAATTATCATACCATAAAAATCAGTTGATGATTTCAAAAAAAAGTTCATAAATTAAACTTATCGAATTGAAAAAATTTATTTCAGCTATTTTCCTTTATTTTATAAAGCTTTTACATACTTTATTAACTACTCTTGACAACAAAAAAGAACCTAACAATTTCAACAAGTTATCACAGAGCATCAATAAACTTAACAATAAATATATTGTAAATGCAATACTAACTATTATGCTTTGGTTAACAATTCTAACACAGGTTTTAGCAAGTATATGGAGCTCGGGATTAAGTGTGTATTCTAGTCAACAAATATTCAAGTCACCATTTAACCAATATAGGTTGGTAATATAGGTTACTTGGTTTGTCTTAAATTGTAGGATAATCGTGTTTTTATTTTGCACCATTTAGATCAGCCAGTCCAATATCTGACCGAGAAAACAATGACATTGGAATAAATCTTGATTATATACATATCATAAAAAGCTTAAAGCAAAAACAAAATAACGAAACAGTAAATATCTTATGGAAAAAATCTTTTTATACATAGGTATTAAATATAATAATTCATTTTTATTTTTATCAGGAATTAAATGAAGTTACCAATGAAAAGATTCCGGCTAGTTCTATAGTCGGTGTAAATTCACTACAACCATTTATGAAAAATAAAAATTCAATGTACAAACCTATTGTTTTCAATCCGATAAACAAGAACAAATTTGCTCAACCATTGATGTAGATTTTTATATAATTATTATTTACCTAATTTTTAATGTATTGTTATTCTATTTAAATAAAATCATTTACTTGACTAATTTCATTAGAAATAATTAGCTAATTTTTATATATAAATACGTATTTTATAAATATAAAAATAGTCATGATTAACTAACTTGGTTGATCTGTAATCATGTAAATAGTAATATTCAGCATTATATTTTGTAGGTCAGATAAATTATATAGTTTTAGACTTTTAGTAAATCCAAATATTTTTTTTTTCACTTTAAGTGTTATTTATATTAATTTAAAGTTTCAATATTTGTTATCTTATTTTATTTAGTTAATAATGAAAATGTTCAATATATATAAAAGATTCACACGTGTTATTTTTGTTAAAAATTATCACTTTTTAATTTTTATTAAATTTAGATGTTATAAAATTGAAATACTTACTCCATGTTGATTGCCATAATAAAATTGTTTGAATATATCTAATAATTGTATTTTATATTTATAAATATATATTATTAAATAATATAGACTGTAAGTACTTATACGACACTTGGCACTTACTTACATAAGATATTTTATGGATATGTATATGAAAAATACCCAAATTATTGCTTATGAAACATGATGAGGTACCAACTTTTAGAATACATTTAGATTTAATACTGTAAGTATATGTAAGTGTAAATTAAGAATATTATTTATAGACATGGGAATAATATATTCATATTTATTTAAAGTTTATGAAACAGCTTAAGTGTTTCATTCTCATCTCTGAATTGATACATGTTTTTTATATATTTTATTAGTTATATCTCAGCATTTACAAATCTCAAATTTATATAAATTAATAATAATTAAAGGCTATAAAAAGTTTAATCATATAGGGAATTTTAAAGAGATTATAATTATGCATTTTAGTATTGATTTTACAATGGGATTTTTTTTAGAGCTGTAAAAATTTTTAAATTTTCTACTTCAACATTTTTTTCTGGTATAAAAATGAATCTAACGCCGGGGAGGGGGGAAGGGGAAATAAACAATTCTCAATAGTTTTCAAAAGCGTCTGAAAAAAAAGAATTAAGGAAAAAAGGAGATTTGTATGCAATACTAGTTTTCGATTTTTAGAGTAACTCTAAAATAAATAACTATAGCAGGTACGTGCAATTTTCAACAGCTGTTTGTATTAGTATTTTTTATACCTACACCAGGTTTTCAAAATATTTTAAATCGTTTTGAGCTATTTATAGGCTTAAGAAAATATTGATATTATTATGAGTTTTTTTTTTTAAATTATTGTCGATAAAAAATGTTTTGTCAAAAATCTTGTACATTTAATAGAGGTTTCTTATAAGTTATTGACTATTGTTAGTGGAAATTAAAAATAAAATTGAGCGTTAATCCATAATATTTTTTTATGAGCGTCTGAAGTTCGTATTTTTACAACATTGGATTTCAAAATATTTCTACTCTTTTTGTGCTATTTATAGAAGAATTTCAATTTTCCTTTTTATTTAATTTTTGTAGTATTTGATAATTCATATTAAATTCTACAAATCTAAAAATATACAAACACATTTTTTTTATAGATACTTTAAGAAAATTACGAAATTAGATATTTAATCAAAGGATAACAGTTTTAGTTATTTTGTTGTAATTTAAAAGTATTGTTCATAGGTACTTGAAACTTTTAAAGTATATTATTATATTTTATACATACAATAACATTTTCAAATGCAATGATTTCAGAAAAAAATAATTCAACGTAGGTACTTACTGCATTATTACTGTCTACTAAGTATTTAGTATTAGTGAAATAAATTAGGTACTTTAATAACAATATTGAATATTACAGTATCATAAAATATACTTAGTAATGAGGAGCGTATTCGCTCGGAATCGATTTTTGTATACAATGATATATAATTATATCATTGAATTCAAATTTAACACATCGTTACAACCTCTAATATTCGCAAATATTGTACGACCCGCACTGAATTTTACATTCTAAAATCCAACATTCTACACTCGAGTAAATAAAATAAAATACTTATACAAAAATAATATTTGTAAACTTTTATAGCTTATATAATTAATATCATTCAAAATATAACTAGGAACTAGGAATCTTTACACCCGGGGAAAAAAAATACGCCTTCGGTCAATATTATGCCCAAATTTAAATGTATTTACTGCTGCAGCCCGCAAGTAATTTTCAAAAATTATATTTGGCCCTTTCCAAAATCCTAGTGGGGACTGCTGCTCTAGACCTACTCACTACTGTACAGTAGATATGTACCCATTTACCCACTTTTGTACTATTAAAAAATTCTACTAAAATTCCTAGAAAAAATAATCCTATAATTTATGCCAATTTAACTTGTTTATGATAATTTAAAACCATTTTCGAAATTAGAGCCTTAAAACTTAAAAGTAGTCAAACTGTTGTTAATCTTTTGGCTCTTATGTTTAAAAAAAAATAATACATTTTGTTTTTTGCATTAGATATAGTGTAAGTACCCATAGATAATAAAAAAATGGATAAGCCACGGCTAAGCCTATCTCTAGTGAGGTTGCGTTCTTGGAGGGGTGTGAAAGAGGACGAAAATTTAACCAATATTAACTTATATTATATGTTTTTATTGTTCTTTTTGTTTTGGGTCCCATGTTAATATAGGTGAAAACTTAGGCAAATTATCACTTACTCCGTATTCGTTATATATATATTTTTTTTTAAGTAAAAAAAAGTAACTTCAACTTACTGTTCAAAGTAGATAAATAACAATCAAAATCAGCGCACAACATTTTTCATCGGAATGAATTTTATTCATTGATAAATTATACCTATTATATTGGCATAACAATCTAAAAATAATTTGTTCAGTAAATAAAAATCAAATTATTATTGGAGTCAACACTCAACAGCCAACAGTCCCGATTCATAAGTAATAATATTCCCGGATTGTTTATATGTATCTACTTATCTGTAATAGATATAGAATACGTACGCAATATGTAGGTATATTCGAAGCAGTCCTAATTTACTACGAGTATAGGTACTTGTTATGTAATAATTATGATGACATAAGCCTTTAAGCTTTTCGTTATCGTTATTCGTTGAGCTTATGAGTTTTGTGGACAGGTGAACATACAAATCGTAATTTGAAACTACTATATTTCATTAAAAATTAGCAAATTCTTCGTCCATATTATGATTAAAGGGACATAAATGTACATTACAACATATTATTATTAGAAACATAAAATCTAAATATTTCCGTGTGATTATTTATATAATATAATATAGGTAGGTATCCTAGATATAACCATTGACCTATTATAATTATTATAATAATAGGTCAATGGGTATAACTATACAAGATAACATAATTTCAATGATGACTACATACCCGATGACAGTTAGTTGAAAATTCAAGGGCACACTACCTAAACTTTGTACAGAAACTTAATCTTCTGCTGCGTACAATTTAATTACTGCAGAATACAGATTATGGTTATGTACGATCAGAAGATCTCATAAAATACACAGAGGAAAACTACAGGGCTCTGGGTGTTCTTACAATTAAGTTACTTTAAAAAAAAAGTAGCAATTATGTTCATTTTTAAAAGTGTTATCAAAGGTCTAAATAAAAAATGTATGATGGTAAAAGGGAATGCAGACTTTATAATATTCCAGTAAAATACATCACGCGGAAATCTTTCGGGCAATCCTTTGTAAATTATTTAGGCCTGGTTTATTTCAACTCGATGTCAATATGTCATATATTCAATATTCATATAAAAAAACATCTACTGTATCAAAACTAATCCCAAAAAAATTATATACCACTGGTTGTTTTCCCGACTAGCATAATCAAATTCCTCCTTTCCATTTTTTTTGTATTGTTTTTTAGTGTAATTAAAATTGTTAATTTATAAGAAAAAAATTGAATACCGTGAAATTGTCCACTAAAATTTCTAATAACCTTAATGTTTTAATCTTTTCAATATTATACTAATCACATATCTTTTATCATTTGTATAACTCTCTATCTCAACACAAGCCATAGCTTAAAGATATAGATAAATCTAGAAAATAATATTTGTATTGTATTTTGTATGTATTATGTAATTTATATCGAATTAATGAAAAAAAAAAAATAGGGGCCCCAAATATTATTGCCCAGGGGTTGATAAAAGTTAACGTGGCACTAAAATACTCTCTGATACTGCTCCCTAAACCAGCTACCTACTAAGTAATTTACTAGTGGAAACTGCTAAAAGAAAAAGATTTGCTAGTAGATACTAAGCTTGATCCGATTAAAATGTTATCAAAAGATTCGTTTTCACTAATTTTCATTAATCTTTTTTGTTTTTCCAAAGTTATATTTTTATTTAACGTTAACAACATACCTAGATTATAATATATAATATAATATAAATATATTTGTTTCATGTTATTTCAAACGAGGCCCAAGTACAAAAGTATTAAGTATTATAAAATAACAATCGTTCTTAGACATTGAAATGATAAATGTACAATATAAAGATAAATAATAAACTTATATAGTTAAGAACTATTAAAAATAAAATCAGGTACCTACAAAAAGATTTAAATAAATGAAAGTTTAATGAGATAAAAATAAAAATATTTAATTTATTAATAAATATCATTATTCTGTTAGGTAGGTACTTACTAGGAAAGTAAGTTGTTACTTCGATATTCATGTAAAATGTATTTTTAGTTCAACTACTACAAGAACTAAGAAGGGAGTTGAAAGAAAAATTACACATAAAATCAGGATAATCAATTTTACCGGCAGAAAGTTTATACGTGGAGTAAAGTTTAATCGCAAGTGATTTGCAATATATTATATATAAATAGGTTCGTATTCATTTAATATATTATATATATTATGTTGAATTGAAAATAATATTTATGTTTTTTAAATAAGTTTTTTAATAATAATTTTGATTTCAAAGCGTGTTAAATAAAGAAAATTTCCTACATATTCTAGAATAAAAGAGAATAAATACATATAGATACATAATAAGTTCATTAAAAACAGTAATCTAACATCAGGAAGTAAGTACCTACATAATAACTAAACCTTCCACTTCTTCGTCTAAAACCACAAAAAATAGTGGGGGCTCCATATAAGCCATAATATTATTAGAACTTAGAACTTTAGAAGTGGTATATATGGGACTACGACTTCTAAAGGACTTGAAAACGTCTAGGAGGAAGACTTAAGACCACCAAATTCACCCCCAATATCCACATATTATGAGTATAATTATATAAAGTGATCCGGTGATCGTTTTCATTACCTACTTGTCTTAGTTTCAAATGTTACAATATATTATATACCTACCAATACATTATCTTTTATTTTAATCTTTGTAATTTTGTGTTGTCTTAGAAGTAATCGTCTTTTAAAAATTATACAGTTGTTTTTTTTTTGAAACGTCATGAAAATAAATTATGAAATCGTTTTGTTCTATACAGTTTAGTCAGGTTTTATAGTTACAAATATCTCCCAATAGTCAATACTATATTTATGCAACAACCCCTAGTCCCACACGCATATTATATATTAAACATGGACATAAATTGTGTGTTGTATACAATTTCATAATATCGTTATAAAATGTAAAAAGAATAGTTTTATTTTTACATCTTAAAAGTCTAAGTAAATTGCGTACAACGTCTTTTAGGTATACCAGCTACTTCACTTTATCCTATAGGCTATAGGAACCTATGCAATATTCCTTCATAGATTCTCAAAAATGCGAATTTAATAAAACTAAATCTTCATATATATTATATAGGTACCTTCCTAACTTTCATAGTAGTCTTTATATTAATCAAAACAATCCCGCGCTGTCAATTTTTTTCATGGAATATATTATACAGGTAGGCGTATTTCATAACCTCAGTGTAAAACTTCGTTTCGCGCTTCTTTTCGAAGTCTAACCTTAAATATTTAAACTATCAAAATGAGGTGATGTCAGATAATAATATTATGTATAAGCTGATGCGTAGATAGAAATAATGTACTCAGTACCAACTATTTTATGCAAATAATTGTGCGCGTGAAGGCCAAAAATGAAATTACTCAAACGCGCAATCTAAAGGCGAGAAACAACTATTACTGTGATAGGTACTATAGATTATTGCTGTACATTGGTACAAGTGTATATTATATTAGGCACTTACCACAGTGTACAACACTGTACAACTATAAACGATATCATATCGGAACATTATATTCTTTAATATGTGTATTACGTATTATTATATATTTATATATTATGCTTGTGTAATTTATGACACCATTATATTATTATCCTACACTTTTTCTAAAACGCTATTTTATAAGAATTGTCTGCATATAAAAAGTTGTTATGTAAATGTATTAAAAATTTAAATAAATGACCTAGATGGTCCGAATGGTATGATGGAATATCAACGGATTGTATTATACGGGGACTATATTATTTTTAAGTCTTTAACCATAATATCCATCATATTATTATAATAATATGGTTTCTATAATATTTTTGTTATTCGTATTTTGATGTCGTGGATTTGGGTTTCAGTAGGTAATATAAACTTTGAAACATCATTCGTTGTGCTAATGATCACTGATAACATTATTATACCTAAGTATATAATATTATATATTGCCACATCTAAATTGAACACTAAAATCATTGCAAAAGCATTCAAAATAATTGCAATAAACGTCAAGGTACGTTAAAAATATTTAAACATCTTCTATCTAAATTCTGAGCCAATAAACTACAGTAATAGGTACATAGGTACAACATAATTATATAGTATGAGCAATGCCCAAACAATTTATTTTCGTAGATTATTTTCAATAAATGTTAGGTATACCACGTAGAGTTACATCAAAGTAGGTATATTGCCTATACTCGCTTATCGCCTATCGGGTAATGATAAATGATTGCCACGTTCTTAGTCATTACAAGTTTTACACTTCCTATATTATATAATAAAATTTTTACATCTTAACTTTTTAATATCACTATTAAATTTATTATACATATAATATTATTATATTTATATACTACCTATGTTGGTTATATCTACATTCAATATATTGTAATCTATAATAAAGAAAATACTTGCTGTAGGATGAAATATTATAATTTGTATTTTGAATTAGATTCTGAGAGGACTAGAGGAGCGATGAACATATCGATTGTTTAGTATAATTATTATACCTACCTAAAATTTCAATTAGGTACTTTTAAAAATAATAAAAAAAAACAACAACAAAAAAATTTAGAAAAATTGGAAAATTTTACTCTAAAACTATAGTTTACGACAAAATCGAATTGTTTATTTAGTTGTAATTCAAAAACAAATAACCAAAGAATCTTGTAGCTCTCGCCAAACGTTTACCTATATTACCATTTTTTATACATGGACACATGGTATATTTAGTAGGTGTCGAGCGTGTATCTCATTATTGAGTAAGTTATTGAAATCAGTAGCGTAGTTATGATTTTTTCCTGAAGGGATGGATAATTTTTTTAATAAACGTCAGGCGAGGGCTTTGCTCCATCTCCGGCTCTCCCACAATACCATAAAACTATGTGTTATTTATTTTTAATACGCCGCTATAATACATCACAGTAAAATAGAACATTTAAAAAACATTATTAACAGTATTACCTAACACTAAATTTTTTTAATGTAAAATTTAATGTAATTTTTTTTTAAGATGTTCGTAATTGCCAGAAGAAGGTTTTTACAAAAGAAAATTTTAGGAAAATCCACCGGAAAAGTAGGAAATCTGGATGTAAAAAATACAAGTGATACAACAGTGTATTATATATTGGTTGCTATTGATTAATCGGGCATGTTTGTTGCTTTGTATTATTATTTTTTGTCAATATATATTATATTGAATATATAAGAAACCTTGTTCTACGTTTTCATTCTTTTGCTATGAAATTGAACATTTTAAAAATTTTTAACAACAAAATAATTTGAAAATTTTAGAAATTTTGATGAATTTTATCAAAATATGAACTTAAAATACTTACAAAAAAAATCTGTGTCTATGTGTCTTAATATATTTTAATTGATACCTATTATAATAAATTACGATAAACCTTAGTTAAATTTTCAAGCTTTTTGACCCAACAAAACGCTAAAAACAAGTCAAAATATTTTGAAAATTGTATTGTGTATCGAAAATGCAAATATAAACGACCAGTGAAAATTTCTTGTATATACGTTCATTTGTTTTAGAGTTACACCAAAAACGAAAATCAATTTTGTGGAAAACCGATTTTGCGTACAAATTCCCGTTTTTCCTTAATTTGTATATTGTTTTTCCCGGTGCCTTTGAAAACTATTGGGAATTTTAAATTTCAACTTCCACATTGCATCAACAATACTCACTTTCCCATCGAACAAGATACTGAAGTTGAAAATCTAAGCGTTATTTCGTGTACTTATCATGTACAGACACAAAAACTAAAAAATAAAAAATAAAAAAACACACATCATTGTAAAATCACTACATTTATCGTACCACTCAGAATCTAAAAGGGATTTTTTTTTATGGGGGTAGGGGCGTATAAATATTGTTGACCCAGGGCGCAAAAAGTGTAAATATGGCCCTGCTTGTAGAGTGATTCAAATCACATAATCATGAATACTAGAGTTCATGCACATAATATTTAGATATTACGTAATGCAAGTCACAATATCACATGTAATATTTTAAACAAGTAGAGTTTACTAGTCTATAAGAACTGTATTGATTTAATTAATTGTTGTATATTATAAATAAATATAATGTATCAACATACACGGTTACAAGTATGTTCATTTTAATTTTGATGAAATTAACAAATATTTAATATAGAAAATATTAATTATACATAAACATGTGAAGGGTGGTAAAACTTGGCTGGGTGTGTTTAAATGGTCGTGTAAGCACGTGACGATAGATAATCATGATTGATGTACCTATTGGAGGTGTTGAGTTGTGTCCAACACCTACATTTTAAAACTTTAATTTGATATGTGTCAACTTATCCCTGTAACGCGTACTGCGTAGGCTGTAGATAACGAACTCAGGTTTATCAGTCCCTATTTACTATTTAAGTAGGTCTAATATATTACAGTAACATTTACAAAATGTTGTAGCTATTTATACCACAGATCTATTATCATCGACATACGGTTATACGAAATACGTGGTGAT